>NC_028639.1:46181805-46198902 GCF_001406875.1 Solanum pennellii | reverse complement strand
GCGTTTTAACAGATTTCCAGCAAATAGAGTTACTATCTATACTTATGGCCAAAACGACTGAATTAGCTAAAGTTACTATCCATACTCGAAAATGCACTAGACAAACCAAGCTTAAGGTGATCAAACTATGAACTCAGGAAGACAAAAAAATTGTTTATCAATGTAAAGTTTGCAATAAAAGATTAGATAAACAATTATGGGCTCTATGGCTACAAGAGACCAATTTGATCAGGGTTAAGTATAAAATTGAGTTACCAAAATGCTTAATGTAATACCAATATCAAACATTTGACTTCACGTGAAGTTAGAAAAATGACCTTCCTCCCACTGCAAAATAAGTGATGCATATGGTTCAGTAATTGGCATGTGAACTGGGAGATCTGGAAACAAGCGATGGAGAGCATACGTTGCAACTCTGTTTTGTGCATCCTGAGCAAATCACATTTCAAAAATGAAGAGAACCATGTTTTAGAATCAAATCTCAAAACAAAAATCATAGCAAACTAAAAAAAAGTTAACAAGTGTTTTTAAAAACAGAACTCTGCAAATTCCAGTAAATTAATAAGATCTCTGGTTCCCATAAAAACCAAGCTTACGTATGCCCATTTATACGTAATACAACTATAAACTAAACTCCCAAAATCAACAAAATTCGTCTCAACAACACAAGAACATAAAAACCCCAACATCAATTTTTGACTGACATACAAGCATATAAAAATCTTAAAGCTATAATTTAGACTTTTGAAGGTAAAATCTCTTACCTGATAAACTCTATTCCAACAACCTAAAGCTTTAAGACATGAGACATGTTGATTTGTGAAGCATTTTCTTTCAATTTTCAAAAGGAAATCTGATGGAACAACAGTTTACCCAGAAATCTTTGAAGAAAATCGTCTTCTTCAGCTCTCCAATCTTGAACAACGAAGCTGAGAGGAAAATCGTCTTCGTCAGTTCATGTTCAGAGAAATCGCAGTGCTCTTTGATTTTTCAGCTGAAAATGGTGTTCTTCAGTTGAAGTTTAACATAAATGTGACGAATGGTGTTCTCCAATCTTGAACAACAGCTGATTTCTTCCGTTCTTCGATCCTTCTTCAGCTACCGCGAATGGTGTTCTTCAGCTGAAAATGGAAGCTTCAGCTGAAGTTTTAGGATGTGGCCTTTTTTTATTTCTTTAATGTTTTATTCTTTTTAATTTTTCTTTAATGTTTTATTTTTTTGGCCAAATAAAAATGGGAGGGAGATGAAATTTTAATGTTAAAATGTTGGAGGGAAAATAAAATTTTGGTGAAAACACTAAGGCCACATTTTTAATGTGTTGTATTTTCAATTATAAAAATAACACACTTTAAAAGTGTGGCCATTCATGTAAATAGTTGTTGCCAACTATAAAAACACTTATAAAGTGTAGTTTATCCCATTAAAGAGTACACTTTAGAAGTGTTGCTAAAATTAATGTAGCTAAAAGTCAAAATCATTGGCTACACTTTAAAAGTGTTCCCAAAAGTATTTTAGGCAACACTTTATAAGCGTTGTCAAGATGTAGTGTTGCCGTAGACCTAAAATGGTGTAGTGTCTTTTCTCTTTTAATATAAATGTCAAGTGATAATATATAAAAATGATGTGAAAAATTCATTTGGCATTTAAAGAAAAGTAAAATGAGTTGGATATTTCGAGTTGACCAACTAACACCCATAAGGGCATATGTAGACCAAAAGTTGAAAGGCGAGGGTATAAATGGACCAAACTTTAAACGGGGGTATATCTAGACTTTTTTGAATAGTTTAGGGGCATATTTGACTCTTTTCCCTTGAATATAAATGTCAAGTGATAATACATAAAAACGACGTAAAAAATCCATTTGGCATTTAAAAAAAAAGTAAAATGAGTTGGATATTTCGAGTTGGCCAAGTCCAACTAACGCCCAAAAGGGCATATGTAGACCAAAAATTGGACGACGAGGGTATAAATGGACCAAACTTTAAACGGGGTATATCTAACCTTTTTGAATAGTTTAGGGACATATTTGATCCTTTTCCCTTATATTAAAAAAAAATAGACATATGAGACTCACTATATCTATATGTCAAAAATATATTTATTGATTATACTACAGTTCAATAAAGAATTTTAACATGTAAACTTTCAAAGTTAATTAATTATGGCCTCCTACATAGAAATCAAACGAAGGAAGCCAAGGTTGTAACTTTACTGGCCCATGTTAATTTGACAGAACTCTTAATTATTTTTTTTTATTTGAAGTCTTTTTTATTAAATTAATTTTTATTAATAAATGTATGTCACGACCCAAAACGAGCCGCGAGTGGCACCCACACTTATCCTACTATGTGAGCGAACCAACAAATCTAAACCCCAACATAATGCGGAAGACTCAAAATCTTATTAATAAAACCAATAAATAAACATTCTAAAATTTATCAACTATTATCCCCAAAATCTGGAAGTCATCACATCAAGAACATCTATCCTCAAATTACTAAGTCTAAGAATATTTAAGAACTAAAATAAAGAATAAAACGGAGGTCCATGTCTGAGCTTCAAGGACATCAAGACGTGAATGAGAGAATCCAGTCCGAGCTAGGAACAATAGCTCACCCTGAAATCTGACGTGCTGAAGACTGGCTAGAGTTGCGGACGAGACGAAGTCACTGGTGCACTTGCTGCACTCCACAAAACAACAAGAAGAACATAAAAGTAGGGGTCAGTACAAGTACTGAGTAGGTATCATCGGCCAACTCAAAATAGAAAGCAATATATATCAAGTAATAATATAAAATCAACTACAACACTCAACAGGTGACAACAACAAGTACAAAACCCTTTGACAACAACACCAAGCACATCTATGAGGCTCAAGCCTCCACACCATACTCGTTTGGGAGTTAGGTTCTTTAAATTGAGTATATCATCATAATTCAAGATTCATTCTCTTTATTCCTCTTGTGTCGGAACGTGACACTCCGATCCCCTAATACTACGTGTCGGTTCGTGACACCCGATCCCCTAATACTACGTGTCGGTTCGTGACACCCGATCCCCTAATACTACGTGTCGGTTCGTGACACCCGATCCCCTAATACTACGTGTCGGTTCGTGACACCCGATCCCCTAATACTACGTGTCGGTTCGTGACACCCGATCCCCTAATACTACGTGTCGGTTCGTGACACCCGATCCCCTAATACTACGTGTCGGTTCGTGACACCCGATCCCCTAATACTACGTGTCGGTTCGTGACACCCGATCCCCTAATACTACGTGTCGGTTCGTGACACCCGATCCCCTAATACTACGTGTCGGTTCGTGACACCCGATCCCCTAATACTACGTGTCGGTTCGTGACACCCGATCCCCTAATACTACGTGTCGGTTCGTGACACCCGATCCCCTAATACTACGTGTCGGTTCGTGACACCCGATCCCCTAATACTACGTGTCGGTTCGTGACACCCGATCCCCTAATACTACGTGTCGGTTCGTGACACCCGATCCCCTAATACTACGTGTCGGTTCGTGACACCCGATCCCCTAATACTACGTGTCGGTTCGTGACACCCGATCCCCTAATACTACGTGTCGGTTCGTGACACCCGATCCCCTAATACTACGTGTCGGTTCGTGACACCCGATCCCCTAATACTACGTGTCGGTTCGTGACACCCGATCCCCTAATACTACGTGTCGGTTCGTGACACCCGATCCCCTAATACTACGTGTCGGTTCGTGACACCCGATCCCCTAATACTACGTGTCGGTTCGTGACACCCGATCCCCTAATACTACGTGTCGGTTCGTGACACCCGATCCCCTAATACTACGTGTCGGTTCGTGACACCCGATCCCCTAATACTACGTGTCGGTTCGTGACACCCGATCCCCTAATACTACGTGTCGGTTCGTGACACCCGATCCCCTAATACTACGTGTCGGTTCGTGACACCCGATCCCCTAATACTACGTGTCGGTTCGTGACACCCGATCCCCTAATACTACGTGTCGGTTCGTGACACCCGATCCCCTAATACTACGTGTCGGTTCGTGACACCCGATCCCCTAATACTACGTGTCGGTTCGTGACACCCGATCCCCTAATACTACGTGTCGGTTCGTGACACCCGATCCCCTAATACTACGTGTCGGTTCGTGACACCCGATCCCCTAATACTACGTGTCGGTTCGTGACACCCGATCCTCCAATACTACGTTTCGGTTCGTGACACCCGATCCTCTAATCTCATTACTTTAGTTCATCAAGTCTTCCTTTATGTCAAGGCATCATCATAAATAGGGAGATTTTAAGGTTTAAGATTCACAGCCTCATCTTTCCGATCCATTACAATTACAAAATCACATCATGCAACCACACAATTAAGCATATAGAAGACTTTACAATATCACCCAATACATATCATTCGCTATTTAGAGTTTACTATGAAATAGCATAAACCATAACCTACCTCCACCGAAGAATCGTGATCAAGCAATCTACTTCTCCAATGTCCTTGCTGTCTCCTCGTTCTTCTCTCTCTCTCGCTCGTTCTCTCTTCTTTTCTTTTTAAATTTTCTCTTCTTCCAACCCTTTTTCTTTTACCCTAATTATCATGTGATTAAGTATAAAAGATGATAAATGTAACCCACTATTTATTTCAAGGTTATCTCCTTTAATCCCCGACTAAATAAATTATTTACATTAACCCACTAATTTTATAATTATAATCAGGAATAGTCCAAAACACCCCTTTAAAACTTTAGCAGAAATCCGACCCAGGTGGAATTACGCCACTCCTGACGGCCCGTCGTACCTGCGACGTCCGTCCTGCACGTCCGTCACAAACTTCAGAGACTCAATTTCAGTAAAAGGTCTGTGACGGTCCGTCGTGGCTACGACGGTCCGTACTGCAGTTCCGTCGTGAAGTTCAGAGAGTTGATCCCAGTACCCAGATTTTCAGAGTTTAAGTGTTTTGGAACGATGACCCCCGACGGTCCGTCGTGACCATGACGGTCCGTCGACTGTTCCGTCGACTCAGCCAGTTTCTATCAAAATAATCTTGCTGGTCGAATCGACTAAACAGGTCGTTACAATGTATTGGCATTCTAAGTCTGAATATCATAATCTTATGTAGTTATTTAATGCTGAAGTATATCACATAAAAATATTACACCAAACTCTTTTTACTTAATTCTCTTCAATTACATTTCACTTTTTAATCCATCAATTATTAATTTTCTTTTGTTGGTATATGCATATAATTTAAAATATATGATGAAGAAGTCATATATTATTATTAGTAGTAGTAAAATAATAGATAATTTTATAATATATGCTCGTTGTGAATATATTGTTTTACTTATAGATTAATTTTTAATGTGATTTTATCAAGTACTATGAACGGACGCCAGCAGAAAATTGGTTAGACACTCAATTTTTACCATATGGTACACCTGAAGAGCCACTCACATCCATGTTTTTTGGCCCTAAATTTTTGGCTCACAAGCTCTACCAATTATGCTCTCCTGAGGTAACCTTTACTCTTTAACTATGTACTTTATTTAATTTTAATATTTGTTTATGATTAGGGTCAAAAACATATTTAAATTATCTATCATGTTAAGTTTCACTTATAAACTATTGAGAATGTGAGTTTCCTACTTGAACTATAAGTCAATGGCTAATGAAGCACATTTAGACGTTGCATAGACCAAATGTTGTCTAGAAATGCTTCTAAACATGTTTGTCCATAAAATCTTTGTCCACCTAACATATATAGTGGCTCTATTTGCTGACACATCATATTTTTTATTGATTTCCTTAAAAGCACGATGTCATGACAGAAACACAACCATGACTAAGAAGGTGGATATCATGGTTGGAATAAACTAAGTTCTTCCGTGATAGTTTTAACTTTGGCTTAAGTCATTTACAGCCATTTAAAGTTTTCCGTATTATTTATTTTAATATCTTAACTAGGACTAGTACCTATTAGACACTCTAATATTAATAAATATGTATCTATTGAACACAAAATCAAAATCAAGTTTAAAAATAATGTGTGCGTGATTCACACGCTGTGTCTTAAAAAAGTCATAAATAAAACTATGACATGTGGCATGTGGGTCCAATTTAGTCATAAAAATGAATTTTCAATTTTAAGAAATAAAAAACAATTTCAACCATTAAACTTTTGGTGTTTCTTCTTTGTTTTCACCACTGTCACTTTGTTCTCACCTCCTCCAGCAAGATCCATTTTTTTCTTATTATAAACTATGGGATTAAGCATGATATAAATAGTGGAACATTATAATGTATGTGTAGTTTAGCGAAGTGATGTTTATGGAAAATAAATTAACGTAAGTGAACGGCGGCGTAGAGAAATCCAGAGTACTCAAGTTATTTTGTAGAATTCTCTAATATCACTTTAATAAATTTAATGGGATTATATTTTAATTTGAGTGGTGATGTTTACTTAAATGACCAGATATTGAAAACAGACGGACGTCGCCCAACTTTTTAAACTCCAATGTCGAAATCTTCTTTCTTGTTACAAAGTTAATTCATAGATTTAGATTTAGATTTTCTTGATATAAAGAATGAAAAAAAAATGCAGAAGTTTGAGACAAAAAATGGGGAAAGAAGAATAGAAGCAGAGGAAAGAAGTGCACAAGTTTGACTCAAAAAGAAAATGGAGAATAAGACATAATTACTTGACATAATTACTTTCTTTTGCTGATTAAGAAATCATTTTTAAACTAAAAAAAAAATCATTATTTCCTAGTGTCGATAAATGAAAAAATGTCCAAGTTTTTAATTAAAAAAATAATTAAAAAAATTATTTAGATCTATTCACGCGCTTAACATACGTGGAATCTATATTTATTGCCACATCCACATTTTATGTTTAATAGGTTAACATTTTATATATTTTAAGTGTCTAATAGATAATAGTCTTAGTTAAAATGTCTAAGTGAACAATACGGACAACTTTAGGTGACCGTAGATGACTTAAGCCTTTAATTTTTTACCTTAACTTTTAACTTAATATTACTTTTATTTAGATTTTGCCAAGGTGGAACTATTTTTTTTTTCACTTGGAATGCCACGTGATAGAATTTTTAAACAAGAGAGAGAATCTATACACACTATAAAAAAATGTTAGATGTGTATTATTGTAGTGACTGTTGGATAATAGTTCAAATAGGAAAAATAAGTAATATGCTAGTTCTTTTTTTCTCTTTGGAAATAAAAGCAAGCTTACATGATTTGGTAGGATGTTGCATTAGCATCATCATTAGTGAGACCAAGCTCTTTGTTTCTGGAAGATTTGTCAAAGGAAAAGTACTTGAGTGATGAAGGATATGGATCAGTGAAGAGAGTTTACATAGTATGCACTGAGGACAAAGGCATACCACAAGAATTTCAGCAATGGCAAATTGACAACATTGGTGTGACAGAAGCAATGGAGATTAAAGGTGCTGATCATATGGCAATGCTATGTATGCCTAAACAACTTTGTGACACTCTCTTGGAGATTGCCCATAAATACAATTAATCTCAAGTCATTATTCATTTTGCTCTTTACATAATTAATTATTTCTTCTTCCTTTCAACCGAAAAAAATATGTTGTGTTAATTCTATGTACCTATTGAAGAGTGTGGTGAGATAACTAAACATTTCTTTGGTCTACTATACCAAAAATATTTAGTGTTTAATACTTTTGCTCTGTTTTTATTTGTCGTGTTGCATTTTTAAATGTCAATTTGATTATTTTTCAAAGTTAAATTAGATTATATTAATTCGATATTTTAAACAAAATTTTAGATATTCAAGAATTATATGAAAAGTACTATAAATTGTAATTTTTTGCATATCATGTATGATGAAAAAATACGTGTTACAATATTAGTTTAAATTCTTATAATTTAACTTTAAAAATAAAAATTATGACAATTAAAAGTGGACGAATGAAGTAGCTTCTATCCTTCCCTAATTACTATTTAAAGGTTTGTGTTATCCCTAATTACTATTTAAAGGTTTGTGTTATTTATAGTAGCTATATATTGTTAGATTCATAGGCTTATCATTATAGTCGAAAGTGTTTAAAATAAATATGCAGAAATGAAATAATTAAATTATAATTACATCCCTAATTAAATTATAATTACATAATTATCATAAGTACAATATTTCATATATGTTTATGAGCATCCAGAATGTCCAACAAAGCTCGGAGATATATGACCGGCGAGCAACTCATCTCAGACATAGCAATAATTCGCTTCAATGTATTTGACTCGTTTATGAGTGAAGGAATATTGATTGTATTGAAGTGTTAACCTAATAAGGGAATACATGGGAGATATATATAGGAGATATAGGAAGGAGTACTAATCCTAATAGGACTAGGATTAAGGAGTACTAATCCTAATAGGACTAAGATTAGTACACAGTAAATACTAATATTATTTAATACTATTTATTTAATACTATCTGTTATTATCCCCCCTCAAGCTGAGCTGAGCGGAAGCGAACGGAAGCTTGGAACTGAGGTAATCGTGCTGTCGGCTCGGGAGAGGCTTGGTGAGAATATCAGCCGGTTGTTCTTCAGTGGGTACATACTGCACAGTCATGGTGCCGGCCTGAACTTCATCGCGAACAAAGAGACAATCGGTATCAACATGCTTCATTCTGGTGTGTAGGACGGAATTCTTGGCCACACAGATGGTTGATTTGTTGTCACAATAGAGAGCAGGAACAGTGTGAGTGGCGCGGAGTTCGCGAAGAATATATGTGACCCACATGGTCTCAGCAGCAAGAAGAGCAAGGGCGCGGTATTCAGCTTCAGTCGAGGACCGAGAGACCTTGGGTTGTTTTTTTGTACACCAGGAGATCAGGTTCGGCCCCAAAAAAACGAGAAACCCCGATGTAGATTTTCTGTCATTTTTATCATTCGCCCAATCTGAATCTGAGAAACCCCGAAGCTCCAAGTCCCCGGGTCGAATGAGTAAACCACGACCAAGAGTGCCAAAAATGTACCTGAGAATGCGTTTTAGACAATGGTAATCATGTTCACTTGGTTGATGCATGCGCTGAGCAACTCGGTTGACAGCAAACTGGATGTCAGGACGGGTAATGGCCAGATACTGTAGAGCCCCAATGAGGCTGCGGAAGTGGGTGATATCGGCAAAGGGGGTGTCGGCTCCATTCGTAGACGAAGAGACTGCCATCGGTGTTGGTTGACTGGTGCATTTTTCCAGTCCAGCTTTCTGCAACAGATCTCGAGCATATTTTGACTGATGAAGAAACAAGCCGCTGCCTGTCCGAGAAACCTCCATTCCCAGAAAATAATGTAACGGGCCAAGGTCCTTCATTTTGAAGGTAGTATGCATAGCTCGAGTGACATCCTGAATGAGAGCTGCAGTAGAGCCTGTAATAATGATATCATCTACATAGACAAGAAGAATGACTGTACCGTGTGCTGAATGTCGAGTAAACAGACTCGTGTCGTGTACGCAACACGTGAAGCCGAGTCCCTGGAGGAACGTTTTCAGACGTGTGTACCAAGCACGGGGGGCTTGCTTGAGCCCATACAGAGACTTCTGGAGTTTGCAAACATGTTGAGGGAAGCGGGGATCAACATAGCCCGGTGGTTGCGTCATGTAGATAGTTTCATCAAGCATGCCATGAAGAAAAGCATTGGAAACATCCAACTGATTGATGAGCCAATTGTTGCGCACGGCGAGTGACAGTACCAGGCGAATGGTTTCCTGCCGAATAACAGGACTGAATGTCTCGGAGTAATCAAGCCCATACTCCTGATTGTAGCCTTTAGCAACCAAACGAGCCTTGTACCTGGAAATACTGCCATCCGCATTGTGTTTAATTTTGTACACCCATTTACAGCCCACTGGGTGCCGCCCATGGGGCTTAGGTACAAGAACCCAAGTTTTCTGATCAGTCAAAGCCTTAAACTCGTCATCCATAGCATGACGCCAATAAGCATTTTTTGAGGCAACAGAGTAGGTTGTTGGTTCACTATCGGGAAGGGGTGTATTTGGTAGTATGGTAGCCTGAAAGGTTTTGGGTTTAAAGATACCGGCTTTGCCACGGGTTAACATGGGATGAGTATTGGGGGGTGGCACGGGCGGTGGTGATTCGGGGGTGGCCGGGAAGGACCCAAAACGGATCGGGCTGGAGATGTTGTGGGTATGGGGTGGTTCGGGTTGGTTGTGAGTGTGGGTGGTGGTTGCGGGTGTATTGTGGGTGACGGTCGAAGGGGTGATGAGGGGTGGTTGGGTAGTGGGTGGAGGTGTGGGGGAAGGTGGTGAGGGACCCTGTGAGTATGTTGGAAAAAGGGGAAGGACGCCAATGAATGATGTATTTGTGGAGGAGGAAATAGACTCGTAGGGAAACTCATTTTCGACAAATTTGACATGACGAGATATGTAGACTTTATGAGTTTGTGGGTCAAGACAGCGATAACCCTTGGAGGTAGGATGATAGCCCAAAAAAATACAAGGACGGGATCGGGGTTGTAATTTGTGAGTAATATGAGGGCGTAGCCAAGGGTAGGCAAGACACCCAAAGACGCGGAGGTTGGTATAATTGGGAAGTTCTTGGTAAAGGAGTTGATAGGGTGATTTGTTGGAGAGAGTGTGACTGGGCATTCTGTTAATGAGGTAGTTTGCGGTGGCTAGAGCTTCTACCCAAAAGGAGACAGGGAGATGAGATTGATGTAGAAGAGTAACCACCGTTTCAATGAGATGGCGATGCTTACGCTCAGCCACCCCATTCTGTTCGGGAGTGTATGGACAGGAGGTTTGATGTATAATTCCCAGGGATTGCAGAAACTGGCCAAAGATGTTATTGACATATTCCTTTCCATTGTCACTTCGAAAAAGTTTAACATGAGAATTGAATTGTGTTTTGACCATTTTTTCAAAAGTGACAAAGGTGGTGTATGCCTGTGATTTGTGTTTTAGTGGGTACAACCAAGTGTATTTTGTAAAATCATCCACAAAACAAATATAATAGCGAAAACCAGCAAATGAAGGAACAGCAGTAGGACCCCATAGGTCAGAATGAATAAGTTGAAAAGGTGCAGTTGTACGCTTCTCAGATAAAGTAAAAGGTAATTTATGAGATTTAGCAATTGAACAGGAGTCACAATTGTTTACATGAATGGAAGAAAAACCTAATTGAGACATTAAAGAATTTATTATTTGAGTAGACGGGTGACCCAGACGACTGTGCCACAACAGACTGTGGCCATCAGCCGAAAGAGCCACCGGAGCCACAGGAACGCTTTCTGAAACTGGGTGGGCAGACGAACTTGTGCCAGGAAGAACGTACAGACCATGCTCACAGGGGCCCTGAAAAATCACCCTCTTGGTAGTATTGTCTAGGATCTGAAAATCATTAGAGGTGAACAAGAGTGAGCAATTATTGTCTTTTGTGAATTGGTGAACTGAAAGGAGATTGGATTTAATAGAAGGGACGTGGGTAAGGTTACCTAGGTGAAAGATAGCGGTGGGGGTTTTAATGGTACCCGTGCCAGTGTGAGAAATATTAAGGGACTCACCGTTGCCAACAGTAATACCATTGGAGCCATGATATGGATTTGGAGCGTTAAGCTTGGATAGATCAGAAGTAACGTGCATGTTGGCCCCAGTATCCAACAGCCATTCAGAGGAAGGGCCGGCTTGAGATGCATAATTGGCACGGTTATCACTATTTCGGCTCTCCTCATACCGAAACCAGCAACGAACAGCGGTGTGTCCTGTTTTCTGACAGATTTGACAAGTTGGACGATCCCGCTCGTAAGTGCCCTGCCCGCCGCTGGAAGATGACTGCCCGCCGCTGCCGAAGGAGTGCAGGCTGTTGTTGCTGCCGTGCTGCTGACCGTCGTACGGCGGACGACTGCCCTGCCGACCGCCGCGCCCGCGGCCTCCGCTGTTTCTGCCGTAGCCGCCGCGGCTCCCCTGCCGGCCGCCACCACGCCCCCCGCGATAGTTCTGGCTTGCGGTGAGGGCGGTGGCCGGCTCCATAACAGCGGCTTCTCGGAGAAGAAGTTTGCTCTCCAGATCCACGTTGATTTCTTCACTTTTTAGCCACGAGGAGAGAGTAGCCAGGTCAACGGGCGTTGGACTGATGCGAACCGCCTGTTTAATGGAGGAGTAAGCTGATGGGAGCCCCCGAACGACGCACATGACGAGATCTTTTTCGGGAATGATTTCGTTCACGGTGTCGAGGGCTGTGATGATGGTGGAGACCTCGTCTAAATACTCCGCCATAGTTTTCGTGCCTTTGGTAATTGTGTGGAGACGATCACGCAATTGAAAAATATGAGAGTGGGAAATTGATGCATAGCGTGTTGCGAGGGCCGTCCACAGGGCTGAAGCAGTTGTGTAGGATCGGACGTGTTTCTGAACCGTGGGAGAGATGACCGCAATCAAACATGATCGGATCTGGCCATCCACGGCTTTCCAGGCGGCATGGGCCGGATTGGTTTTTTCTGATTTGTCCGTGGCGGTGATGACTGCCGGCGGCGGTTCTGTGCTTCCATCGACGTATTTGAGAAGGTAATTGGCCTCAAGGGCTGTAAGAACGGTGATTTTCCATGTAGGGTAATTTATGTCTGATAATTTTTCGGGAATCAGGGCATGAAGATGCCTGAGAAGGAGTTTAACGCCAGAAGGAAGTGAATCGAGAGGATCCACCTCGGTTGTCATGGCTGCCGCCGCCCAAGAGAAGTGAGGGAACGATCTGTGCCCTAATGAGAGAAAAGAAAAAATAACTAGAGAAAAGAAGATCTAGGTTTATAGGCTCTTGATACCATGAAGGAATATTGATTGTATTGAAGTGTTAACCTAATAAGGGAATACATGGGAGATATATATAGGAGATATAGGAAGGAGTACTAATCCTAAAAGGACTAGGATTAAGGAGTACTAATCCTAATAGGACTAGGATTAGTACACAGTAAATACTAATATTATTTAATACTATTTATTTAATACTATCTGTTATTAATGAGATACCAAATTTTTTATTATACATTAATCAGATTCTCATGTTTCACATGTTAGAATCGAAAATAATCAGGTATCATATAAAAGTTAATAGCGCGAATTTCAAAAGATTATGAGTAAAAAGACAAACGAGAAATATACCAAGAGGCACAAAGATTTATTAATATGGTTCGATCAATCGACCTATGATCATAAGGGAGATGAGTAATCTACTATATAAATAGGAGAATACAGAATATAGAGAGAAATAATCTCAATCAATTCACTCGGATTACAACGGGCCTCACAAAAGTGATTATATATCACTTGCGTCCCACAACCCCATAAATTTGTATGGAACATCATAGATGTATAACTGAGTTATTATTTTTTTTGTATAAACACAAAAAAACAAATTTATACAAATATAACCATCTGAACTTTAAACAATTATACAAACTATATTATACAAAATTTATACAAATTATATTATACAAATTTTGAATTATACAAACGTGCGAATTATACAAAATTGAAAACTCAGTCCACAAATTATCATTAATGTTGGTCGCAAGTGGTAATTGACTAAAACTATCGCTATAATGACTAATTAACTAGTATATGTTGTAAAGGGATATTTACCTATAATTATTTTTGGCCTATTTTACATGGATAATGTATTATATATCCTTATTTACGAGTTATAGCATATATCTTTTACTTTTACACAAATTACCCTTATTTTTCTTACCAAAAATAGCTAAATACATAGTTAATGGTCTCTCTTTTTCTCTTCTTTTCTTTTTTTCTTATTTTCTTATTTCTCCCCTCTTTCTTTTTCTCTTTCTCTCTCACTATTTCTCTTCTTTCTCTTTCACCTTTTTTTAAAAAAAAAAAAATTGATTATTTTAATATAAGACTTGATTTTGAATTGGTATTATTAAAAATAGTTTTTACAAAATTGAAATTTATATCTTAATATATAAGGATATTTTGTGAAGACTGCAATTTATTTTTGGAGATAATAAAATATGAAGGTTTTTTTTTGACGTCATTAATAAAATAAATAAATATAAATTATATTTGCAATACATTTAAAATTTAATACATTATACATATTATAGGCATATTTCAATACAATAATAATACAATTTAACATTTTTAATAAGAGAAAAAAGATAAAAATAATTATAATACATTTTTAATTCAATATACAATACATATTATAGGCATATTTCAATGCACGTGGTGAATATGTAACTAAAACATTTTTAAGACAATAACATATTTTAATACTGTTAATAAGAGGAAAAATAAACAACAGTTATAATACATTTTGAACTCAACATATTATAGGCATGCTTTAATGCGTGTGATGAATATATATGTAAAATATTTTTAATACAAAATATTACAAGTATTACATATGAATTTCAAACATTCCGATACTATTCAAATTAGTTTACATTGTTAGAAATGTATTATATTTATTCTGGAATAGTAACTATCGAATTCATAGTGATGCATGATATCAAATTCGAATTGTATCATAACTATCATTTATATTTATACAATTTTAATACAGATTTTTAGAACTCACCTCTCTTTTTTCGTAAGCACCATTACCAGAGACCACCAATTGTTTATATTTGATACAGTTTGATATAACTTTCATACAATTTTTCTGAACTTCACCTAATATACAATTTTAATATGTTTATATCAAATGACTATTAAAGTTAAAAATATGTCATATATGGTAATAAAAATAAAGTAACACTTAAAAGCATAATTAATCTAATAAATTATATTATTTATATAAAAAATCCATTCTTTTAAGTTTAGGGAAAATTTTATATATGGCAAACTTAATTGATTAAATAACATTATATGGGTATAGTTTACCTAATTACATTCTATGGGTATAATTTAGTTATTTAGGTATCTTTAATTTTGTATATAACGTTTCTTTTATTTTTTATTTATACAATTTTCTTTTAGAAAAAGTGGTTTGTAACTGAAGCGTTAAATAAGCTAACAATAAATTTAGATAATGCCATAATTTAAGGTAAACGTTCAAAGTTATTTTTTTTTTCAAAAAATAAGAAGTATACAGCAATTGAAAGACAAGATAAACTTATTTCTGCGCTTTGACGAAGCAGCAGCTCATCTATTTTTTTTGTTTTTTTGTATATTCAAATACAAGTAATGGTTCATTGGATGAAAATTCATGTTTATTATTGCAATAATTATACAATGTTCTATTGGATTTACAAATTTGGATATATGTGCGTTCCTTAGTGTGTTGAGAATTGTATATGTCCATAACGTAAGTGTATATAATTTTTTTGGAGTGTTTTTCTTTTAAAAACTGGTTTCAATGTTTATCGTAAACGACAGTATGTCGTAGTAGTATATTAATTTTTTTTGTATACAAAGGTCGTGTTATTTAATTGTATATAAGTTCAAAAGTTTAGTTTTGTATCTATTTGCATTACCTGTGATATAGTTGTGTAGTATACGTTCTGTGATTTCTAATTTTGCATATACAAATACTGAAGTAATGTATATGTTGAAAAAATATGTAAATTTTTTAAGATGAAAACCCATAGGATACAATTATATACTTTTTTTTGAAGTAGTATTTGTATCAGTGTAAACATAAGTTTGTCATTATTTATAAATCTGATTGTATAAAAGTGTTGTATTAATTGTATATATGATTTCTGTAAATGATTTGAAATAAAATTTTGTTTGAAATTCTGTAGATAATGGCCTCATTGGCTATTTTTGTTATGCATTCTAGAAAATGGGACGATGCAAATAGGTACATTGATCATACTATAGAGGGAATAGTTTTTAAGGAACAATCAACGTTTCTTGAGTTTTATACTACTATTGCCAAACAGATTGGCGTTGATATGAATAATAAGATTTTGAAGATTGAGTACAAGGTTGAAGAAAGCAATAAACGAGTGGTTATACACAATGACATGGGTGTCAGGGTGTACGTAATGCTTAAAAAGGACAACATTGATTTTAACAAGTTTCCGATTTGTATAACTATTTTGGATTCATGTGATAGACATATTTCTCAGTGTCAAGGTCTATCATATGGAGATATGGGGTGTTGGCAACTGTTGCTATAAAATGATTCTCATGGTATGATTGTTGCTGAATCGGAGGAAACAAATGTTGCATTTGTATCGATTGATACAACTGGGGTGATTTCAGATGAATCTAACAAGCATGTTGAGGTTGATCAAGTATACAAGGACAGATCAATTTTTGAAAGCAGTCATGGAAACATATGCGATTGAAAAGAGGTTTCAATATAAAACTGCTAGGTCAAATTCAATCAGGTAGTGTGCCTTTCAAATATCGTCTTTTAAAATGTATAAATATTTTTATTGCATAGTGTAAAATAAATTTGTATACTATATCATCGATTAACTGTGATGAAAAATATCATGCAGTTATACTCTGGAATATTATTCTAAGGGATGTGAATGGTTAATGAAGGCTTCTAATATCAACAAATCTGGAATGTTCAAAATTTGAGCATTCAACAGAAAGCATACATGTCCTTTAAAAGATAGAGTTTATTCACAACGACATGTAACTAGCAATTTGATTGGAGGCATTGTGAAACCTAAATTGGTCGATCATAAGCGTAAATATATAGCAGCTGATATAAAAAAAGATGTTAAGATTGATCTTGGAGTTGATGTTAACTATACGTTGGCTTGGAGGGCCAGGGAGAAAGCATTGAAATCTTTGAGAGTTACACCAGCTGGATCATATGCAAAGTTACCTGCGTATTTGTATATGATGGATATCACTTATCCGGGGTCTCATATACGTATGAAAAAGAGTATAAATAATGAGTTCTTGTATCTATCTGTTGCATTAAATACATTTATGCAAGAATTCATGCATTGTAGAGCAATAGTCGTGGTGGATGGTAGTCATCCGAGAGGTCCATATAATGGGATATTTATTGCAACAAGTACGACAGATGGTGCAGGTATATGTATATATATATATATATATATATATATATATATATA
>NC_028639.1:46130656-46181635 GCF_001406875.1 Solanum pennellii | reverse complement strand
TATATATATATATATATATATATATATATATATATATATATAATGTATATGTATATATATGAATCTTTGTATATGTACAATTAAATATATGATTTCGTCATTAAAAATAAATTGTATATTGATATTATTGTAGGACATATATTTCCACTTGCGTATGATGTTATTGATTCAGAGAACGATGCTGCCTGGACTTGATTTTTTGAGCAGCTTAAAGAAGCATACAGTGAGAGGAGTAACATGTGTGTTGTGTCTGATAGAAATGAGAGCATTATAAAGGCTGTTACAAATGTATACACTAATGTACCACACTATGCATGTATGTGGCACTTATGGAATAATGTTCAGAAAAAGTTTAGAAAATCTCATGAGAAGTTATCTGGTTTATTCTATACAATGGCAAAAGCTTGCACGAAGAATGAATTTAATATGTTAATGGATACTGTAGAAAAGGAAGATATATGAGTGAAGAGTATTTGGAGATAGCTGGATATGAAAAATGGGCTCTGTGTTATGCACAAGTACATAGAGGATGGCAAATGACATCAAATATTGCTGAGAGTATAAATGTTGTACTTGTTTCAGCGAGAGAATTGTATATATATACTCAACATGAAAAAATGTTAGATTAAAAACAAGTTCTTATACAAACAAAACCTTATATGCATAAAATATAATAATTGCATCAATTTGTATACAAAACATTGCATATATATACGTAAGAATCAAAATAGTGAGGTTTAAATTGAATTTTTATTCAAATAAATTGTATATGTATACATTTATTTATATAATACGATATATAAAATAACACTAAGATAGAAATTGTTAGATCTATTTTTATATGTAATGTCAAATGTATATGTGCAATTAAAAAGAAAAAGAAAGTGTCATATATTTGTATAACACTAAGATGATAGTTTAAAACAAGCAAAATGATATTACGAGTTAGTTAAAACAAAAGGTAGCCTAAAATTATTAATTTAAACCAAATATTGAAACTGTCAACTAAACAAAATCATGTTGTGACTATGGTAAAAAGCTACTGGATTGTAATCCTTTCAGTACTGTTGTTTTCTGTTCGATTCCTGACTGGTTTTAAAGGCGCTTCACTATCACTGACAGCCCCAGCTTGTAGCTTTTGAATGCCGTAATTCCACAACAATGCACCGTATCTAATACGAACTTCTTCTGGGTCTAAATCTGCTGGAATGTCTTTCCACTCACTCAAAAACTCCGCGTATGACACAACATACACTCCACAATCCTTACAAAATTATACGCAAAAAAACGTCCAGTGTTATTATACTACTCAAAAATGTAAATATATTCAATAAAATATAAACTTAATGAACTTACAAACTAGAAGCTGGTTGTTGGGGAAGGTCTTCCACATATACAATATCGATGGTGACTTGCAATATCCAATTCTTTCTTCAGATAGAAATCAGACTTTACAAGATGCATCGGGATAAGATGTGCATACTTCTTGATGTGATTAACAACAAATGAGTGGTGAAGAGAATTTTTCATTGAATCGTACACCTTGATGCATCAACCATTGAAAGATATGACAATCAGAATCCAATGTAACCTTCCTTTTAAGTTGACTGGGATGAATACGTCATCAACTGTGTGCCATGGTACATAAGCTGACATCATGTATCCATTAATGTAATCAATAATCATCTCGTCTAGAACTTCCTTAGAAAAGTCTTCTTCTATTTCATAATATGCATTCCAAGCATTTTGAAAAACAGTGTTGAAATTGCAACACAGATTTGTGAATTTGTATGTGCTACTGTTGGAGTACTTGGCCTTTTTCCTTATGTAGTAGAATATGACATCTATGTGCTGTGATAAAATAAGTAATAATATTATAAGTTCTACATTATACAATTTCATATAATTTATACACTTTTAATAAATGAAAACGGAAACATATCGAGTTATCAATCAACTAACGCTCATACCCGATATTGTAGAACCAATTCTTATTGTCAATTGTCGCTACACCAAAATTAAACAAGTGTGGTAATGTTGCCTTTCCTTTCTTGTAGCGATCCTTCGCATAGTTCCTAATATAAACAATAAAAAATAACTACACATTTTAACAAACGATTAAAAATACAATCGTATATAATATAAATAAATATGTTACTTTTTGTAATGCTTGACGAGTAAGTCTTCTTTCAGCCATATCCAAAAATTTGAAAACAAATCAGACTCTTTCTTATCAGACAATAAAACAAATGGATGTTTCAGATAAAAAATAATTAATTATCGGGACGAACTACCTGAAAAGTTCAGCATACAAATATTTACAGCATGCACACAATATGGTTAATAATGATAATATAAACATAAATAATTGTTGCATACCAGCATTCGACCCGAATGAAGTCATGTATGGAGATATGTTGAATGGACCTGGGCGTCTAGGCGTAATAGCTAGCAGTGGTGTTACTTCAGTTGCAACTTGTTTTTGTAATACAATATTTTGCAGTGTGTTCATGCTTGAAAAAAGATGGTCTGGCAATTCATCTTGTGATTCAGTTACAGTTGTGTCCTGATTTGAATCAGGCGTGTATACCATTTGTATAGGTGCTGCAATTATAGTAGACTCCTTTGCATCTGCAATACGCTCATCAGATGTAGTATTGTATATGTTATTACGTACTTGACTGTTTGAGCTGTTTTCAGTTTCTTTTTGGGCAATTTATTGGGCATCCACGGTAGCATCCAACACTACTTGATCTGGTGAGGCAGTACCACTTAGATCATCCAAATTATCACCCAAACCAACTTGATCCAGCAGTGCAGAATTCGGGTTTAGATTTTTCAATTTATCTCCCTGCTTAACAGAAAAGAATTACTTAAATATCCAACAAATTGATTATATACAAATATAATAAATTTTTAAATGTATATAATCATTTACGAGTACCTCATGATCTTTTAATTCACTTGAATGACCTATCGGCTGTTTTTGTGCACCTAACTGTGAAGAGTTGGTATGTGACTGATGAAAACGAGTGATATGCGTTTCTTTGGTATGTGACTGATGAAAACAAGTGATATGTGTTTCTTGCATGACATCTTCAACAGTAGCCCGAAAATGTACACAATATACGAAAATATGTTCTAATATATTCTATATACAAACAAGTGAGATGTTGGTATACAATATCCAAATGTGATCTATATTAGTATATAGTTCATATTATTTTATACCTACAAAATAAAAAAACTTAAATTTATGTATATACAATTAATGTCATTTCAGTATGTGCATAAATGAATTAATATATAAGTATATACAAATATTACCTCTTGATCTTTCAATTTTCTAGATTGACATTGGGGCTCATGTGGAGAGTAAGTGGGCTGGTGATGAAAATCTCCGACGGGTGATTCTTGATGATCATCTACGACGTTAACCTAAAATAATTATACAACTTTATTCATTAGAATGTATTATATATTATTTTATATATAAATAATTAAAACTGAATATTATTACATCTGATTCCTTGGAAGTTATGACTTTCAACACTGTTTTGAAGTTGTCTTCAATAATTTTTCTCAAATCGGCGAAATCGTCCTTGATCTATATGAATAATATGCATTTTTGATTAATAATTGTATATAATCTTCGCAACTAACTTATATTTATATAATAACTGATTTTTTGAATGCTTCAAATTCATCATGCGAAATGGTAATGCATGTAGACTTCTTGCTTTGCCCCATTTGTGTTCTGTCTTGTATACCTTTCTGCTCTCCACGTTTATTATTGTGTGATGTACCGACATCACTGTGTTTCTCAACACTGTTGACATTGATGGATTGTGATCGTGTGACTTGCCGCGGCATTGATCTTCGTGTATAGATCTTAATTGCCTTTGGTGAAGATTTGTTGAGGGAGATAACTGGAACAACTTGCTTTTTCTTTTTCCTAATCGGAGAGGAACATTCAATAACTTTCTCTTTTCCTTTTCTGCTTGTTATAATAGGTGGGTTTCGGAAATCATCATCCGGCTCTGTAGCTTTATTGTAATCAGAACACTCAATCTGCGGGGCTTGTGAAACTGATTGGTGTGTCAGTGGAGAAAGTTGGAGGATTTTAATTTCCATCGCTTTTGGTTCAATATTTCTGAACTTAATTTGCATAATCATGAAAATTGTAAGTCAATATAAACAAAATGTGATATACAACTTGTAGTTAAAAATGCATACAGGATTATCTACATCTTTGAAGATTGTTTTCATGAAATAATCACAACGAGGATGGTCGTTTTTAGTCACTTAATTGATAATCCGAAGAATGTGACTAGAAACTTTGACAACAATCTTGTCATCAACATACGAGCAACATTCATAAAACCAAACTTGCATTGGAAGGGGGAAGCCCTGAATTGTATAGTACTGTCCAGTTGGTTTTATCTTGTTGTTGATCGATTTGGAAAAGTTCATTAAAAGCCTTTCGACCCCACGGATAATCCAGAAATCTACCTGTTTCAACCAAATCAAAGTCCAACCTATATATTGTTGTTGTAGTAGGTTCGGCGGACATGATAAATTCATGTATATAATATACAATCCCAAACTTGTATGCATCTTCCTGATTGTCACCCCATACCTTTTCTTTAAAAGCTTCAAACAATCAACCTTTAGTGACAGGAGAATTTCCTGAAAAATACTCAGCGATGATTATATTGGGTTGATCAGCATCAAAGCAGAAGTCAGCAACATTATCAGAACAATTCAAACCAGAAATTATTGCAAACTCCCTGATTGTGAATCGAAGCGTTGTGCCATTTATATAAAAAAGTATTGCATTGATAGAACTACCTTCCAACTCCCTCAACACAAAGCATTGAAACAATTGTGCTTGCACATGACATCGTCTCATTGTTGTCAACTGTGCAAAACACGATGATGGACATATACGATTATATTGATTTGGAGGCAGTTTATTCTGAAGCTCATTCAATGTATTGATTTGCGTATAACATTGCATGTGAATTGTCCTTTTTTCACGGTTCTTGCAAATAAATTTGACTACCTAAAAAAATAGGGAAAAGGTACATTATTTCAATCAAGGGCTACATATAAATACATTTTTTGTATACATAACAAAAAAAAAGTATAAATTAAAGATACATTTGTAATTGCATTTCTTTTGTATACATATACAAACTTATTTTTTTGTATATTAGTATGTGTACATGAATATGGTACTTAAACATGTCAATATATACAACTGTCTAAATGGCTTAGTATATACTACAATAATATATAAACTTAATATATATTTAACTTCAATAATTTGTATATAACTACTAAAATATACAAATTATAATCATATATGAAATTTTTCCATCTCTATAACTAAATACAATTACTTTTTGTATATGTATACAAAAACAAAAATAATATGGAGCCTTTAATATACAATCCACTACTACCCCTATTAAACTTAGTATATTATTCATTATACATAACTTAAAATATGTATAAACTAATCAAATCTACAGACACGTACAATAACTAAAGGAAGATACAAATAAATAATACATGCAATATACTATATACAATTATGTGAATACAAAAATTACTTAAACAAACAATTTTTCGTATATTGACACCTAAGTAACAAAATATTGTATCTAAAGTTGTGTTTTAAATCAATACCTCATGATTGTGATGTTCTTCAGATCCGTCAATTTGAGATGCACTCTCCTCTGAATCACTGTTTACTGCTTTCCTCTTTCTTCCTCCTTGTACAATTTTAATGCCTCTAGCTTTGACATTGTTAAGAACTTTTTGAACTGCCGTAGGGTCATATTTTTTCTTTGATCTCAATTCTTTCATTGTTTGTTCATGTTGAACTTGTTTGAATTTTACCATAGACCCTACATCAACCCCAAAATGTTGAGTTAAACCCATTGAAAACGAGGGTAAATTGTCAACAAAATTGACATGCAATGGAATACATATGGTAATCCTCATAGATGAAGATGATTCATTGATTCTGATTTTGAAGAATTTGTAATCTAATAAGAACAATCGATTATTTCACCAAAAAAATATGAAAAAAGTAAGAATCACAATACATATACAATTGCTGAATAAGGAAAAAAAATTGTACACGACTAAATTTTAGGATTACCTGCGAAACTTGAATTCAATTTCGGGAGAGATAAATTAATTTTTTGCCAATTTGAAATTCAAAATCGAATAGAAGTATTGATTATCGGAGAAAAAGGTGGAATATGAATAGGAGAGATAATACTGATTTGTATAAAATTATATACAAAATTTAAAAAAAGGTTTTTATATGATTGGTTTAGGAATAGGTGGTGTATCCCATTAATTATAGCAAAAAAAAAAGAAACTATAATTGTAGAAAGTAAATAAATTAAACTATACCCTTATTATATAATTACTTAGGGATGTTTGCCATCCCATGTAATTTTCCCTTGATTTTATGGGACATGACTTAATTTTCCCATTTGTAATGGCTTAAAATTTCTCTTTAATAATGGGCTTTATGCTCGGTTAGCTAAAAAAAAAGGGAACTTTCATATATAATCATTTAAAAATAATTAATTACTCTCCATAGCTATAGTTTGATAATTATAATTTGTAGCTACATGTTATATGGAGGAGAGAGGCGAGCGATACTGGGAGAAAGAGGAGAGAGGTGAGAGAGAGGGGAAAAGAGTGAGAGAAAGGTGAATTGTATATGTATACTAATTAGATAATTGTATATTATACATATGTATTTGTATATATGTCAAGAGAGATTGGGAGAGGGAAGAGAGAGGCGAGCGAGACTGGGAGAGGGAGGAGAGAGGCGAGAGAGATAAAGAGAGGGAGGAGAGAGGCAAGCGAGAGAGTCGAGAGAGTGGGAGAGAGGTGAATTATATATGTATATAATTGTATATTATACATATACATTTGTATATAGGGCAAGCGAGATTGGGAGAGGGAGGAGAGAAACAAGAGAGATTGGGAGAGGGAGGAGAGAGGCGAGCGAGAAAGGGCAGAGAGTGGGAGAGAGGTGAATTGTATATGTATATAGGTTAAATAATTGTAAATTTATACATATGTAGTTGTATATTCTGACAAATTATACATATACAAACATGATTAATTATACAAATTCAAAGTCAATCCACGTAATTAATATATAATATTATTCTCGAGAAGTAATTATAGCAAACTATAGCTATTATGAGTAATTAAATAGTTTAAGTTTGCTTTGTTGCGTAATTTTCAAAAAAAATGATGCTAGTTGACATCACTTTGGAGTAAGAAATAAAATCTCAAATAGACTTTACTCTATTTTCATGACATACTTTGTTGTATTTATTATTAGTTTCTCAATAAACAACCATTTCTTGATTTGTGCATATTATACTTGTATAGTAATCACATTAATTTTCTTCATATTGTTCCAATTTCATTGTATGTCCCTAACACCGCATATTAGGGAAACGACTTGTTTGAATAAGTCCCCTACCCCACCTTTGACACCTTTCCACTCCACACAAGTCTTTTTTTTCTTGTATATAAAAAAAACTCTTCATCTTTGTCTCTGTCACCCCATTTATATGAAATCTCTTTTTCCTTGACTAAACTAAAACACTCATAATTTTCACAAAATCCAATTCCATGGCCTCAACTTCACCTCCCTTGAAAGATGAGCTAGACATTGTGATACCCACAATTAGAAACTTAGATTTTTTAGAAATGTGGAGGCCCTTTTTTCAACCATATCATCTTATTATTGTACAAGATGGTGATCCCTCAAAGTCCATCATGGTCCCTGAAGGCTTTGATTATGAGCTCTATAATCGTAATGACATAAACAAGATTTTGGGTCCTAGGGCATCTTGCATTTCTTTTAAGGACTCTGCTTGTCGTTGCTTTGGTTACATGATTTCCAAGAAGAAGTATATTTACACTATTGATGATGATTGCTTTGTGAGTACCCCAACCCTTCTTTTCTATTATATCTATCTTTTTTATCATAATACAGAAACATGTTTTTAACTTGGCTCAATTGACATCTCTATCATTTAACTTTGGGTGTGTCAAATAGACACTTATACTTGTATAAAATTGAACAAATAGACCTTTACATTGACAATTTTGTGTCCTATATGGCGCCCACATGTATAATGTCACTTAGGACGTGTGTGTCTACTTATTCAATTTCATATAATGTTTGAACCAACTTTCACGCACCTCGACTAATTCCATGAGATACATGTCACCTCCCACCAGCAATGGGTACCAGGTAACTCTGTCTACCATAACTAGGACAGATGAGAAAAATCAATTAGTGTTTTTGTCTTAGTTGGGATTTGAACTTGAGATGTCAAACCACTTCATTGACCGGCTACTAGACGACATCCTTGGGTGCAGGGTTCGGAGTACATAAGAGGATCAAAATACTTGTTCATGAGTATTATAACATCAACGTGATTTTTGAAATATAGGTTGCAAAGGATCCAAGTGGAAAAGATATAAATGCATTGGAACAACACATAAAGAACCTTTTGTGCCCATCAACTCCCTTTTTCTTCAACACATTGTATGAACCATTCAGAGATGGAGCTGATTTTGTGCGTGGATACCCTTTCAGCCTTCGTGAAGGTGTGCCAACAGCAGCTTCCCATGGCCTATGGCTCAATATCCCTGATTACGATGCACCTACTCAGCTTGTTAAACCTCTTGAGAGGAACACTAGGTTTGTTACGAGTTTTGTTTGTCCGGAAAGAAACATTCTTTTTTAAAACGAATTGAATAAGGAAGTGCATAGAACTCAAGCCTTTCCTTTATTACTTTGTGGTGACTAAAAGATATTGAACAGGTATGTTGATACGGTATTGACAATCCCAAAGGGTACCCTCTTCCCGATGTGTGGAATGAATCTTGCATTCGATCGTGATCTTATTGGACCAGCTATGTACTTTGGACTCATGGGAGATGGACAGCCTATCGGACGTTATGATGATATGTGGGCTGGTTGGTGCTGCAAGGTTTGTTGTAATTGTATATTTTAGTTGGAAGCTGGAGTTGAATGATTGATAGCTCTAATTAAACAATTCTTATTACAGGTAATATGTGATCATTTGGGATTAGGAATCAAGACTGGATTACCCTATATCTATCACAGCAAAGCCAGCAATCCATTTGTTAACTTGAAGAAGGAATACAAAGGGATTTTCTGGCAAGAAGAGATCATTCCATTTTTCCAGACATTAACTCTTTCAAAGGAGTCTACTTCTGTGCAAAAATGCTATATTGAACTTGCTAGGCTTGTCAAAGAAAAACTTGGCACAATAGACCCCTATTTTCTGAAGCTTTCAGAGGCAATGGTCACTTGGATTGAAGCTTGGGATGAACTCAACCCTCCTACTAAACATTCTTCCAAATGAAAATCACACTACTAATTCTGCAATTTATATTCTTTAAATATCAAAAATCAATAAGGGGGTGATACTCCTATATATATTGTTTTCTACTAGACTACTATTAGACATATAGCTTTCTAGCTGTCTTAAACTTGTAATGAGAATGAGGAATGCTTTTGCTTTGTTATAAAAGTTGAATGTTACAACAAGGAATTTGCTGCTTCATCCTTTCAATTGTTCAATTGTCGTTGGGTGACTAGCAGATCATGAAAAGAAGCTCTTGTGTAAATACACGGTAAGATTATAATATGGCCCTACCCCTGAGACCCCATCCATGGTGGGAGCTTAGTGAAATGTACTGCCCCTTTTATTACAAGACGTTACATTCTCTTACGCACTTCACTTCATTATTATCTACTCTATTTCCAGTCTTCATTACCCACTCACTCCTACCTACTCAAAACCCTCTTTCGTTTTGCTAGCAGAATGTTGATATTGGCGATCAAAATGCCAGAAGAAATTAACTAAATCTATACCCTGTAGAACTAGTTGTAGCAGAAATTACATAGAGAAAACACAGAGAACAGTACAACAACAACTAAGTTATCAAGGTTTAACAAATAAAACAACAAGAATATTTGTTTCAATTTATCTACATTGGGAGAAGGAAGGTGTAAGAAGCTTATTTCAGACTTGAGCTGTAATTGCAGACTTCAAACCCCACTAATCAAACAAGATGCAGTAAGAGAAACTTCAGTCCATAATCTTCCCTCTCTCCTTTGTCAGAAACAACACTTAGTGAAGCTTAACAGCTGAAAAAGGGTTCAAGTCATAACAACTATTGCTAGTATGACAATAGGTTAGGCTATTTTACATGGTAGTACTTTTTCTTGAGAAAACGAATGAAGAGGAAGAGCAAAATTTTACACAGAAATTTGTAACTAGGACTAATAACAAAAAATAAACAAAAGCTAATAAAGGGGAAATAGAAAGAAGAGACAGTCAGTCTACCTCCTTTAAGATTCAAAAAACTGACACAAATGAAATATCTACCTCCCAATTCCTACGAACATTTTCAGAATCCTCTCTGCAAGAAATGCAGAAGAAAAAACAGATTATAAGAAGATAAAAATTGGCTTCAGGGTAGATTTGATAAGACATAAGGCCAAAACATAGTTTATGAATTAGCATCTTCAGTCTTCTTACGCTTGCCTGCAAGCCAGTGTTGTGTAAAGGCGATCACCTCATCACCAATGGCGAGAAGCGAGGCGACCCTTCATCACCTATTTGCTTTGTGGAAAGGCGACACCATGGAGACTAGGGCTGTTCAAAACCGAATCGAAACCGATAAGCCGAACCGATAAAAAAGTTATTGGTTTATATTATTGGGTTATTGGTTTAGTGGTTTTGATGACGATTTTGATTTTTTCTGTTATCGGGTTATCGGTTCTTGACGGTTTAAAATTTTTTCTTAACGGGTTAACCGATAACCCGATAGTAAATTAAATAATTATATTTTTATCATTTTGTATATAAAGTCCTCGACTTAAAGTTTAATTTCCTACTTTTATGTTTGGTTGTCTCAAATACTTGATTATTTTACAATGTAAAAGTGTTTGCTTTTGAACAAGATGTAACTTGTGAACTCAAGTGCATGGTTTATTTGGTTAGTCACCTTGTTTCTAAGTGATTTTCAATGTTTTTTCTTGTGTCAAATCTTAATGGTTAAACCGATAACGATCAAAAACCGATAAACCAATAACCGATAAACCAATATCTTAATGGTTCTATAACGGTTTAGCATCTCTGCAAACCGATAACCAATAAGTCAACCCGATAAACTTCAAAATCGAACGGAACCGAACCGAACCGGCCGATACACAGCCCTAATTGAGACAATGGCCAAAAAGGCTTCACCTTTTGTATTTTCTTAACAAAGGCTACCAATTTAGAGTTATAAAAGTTAAAAGGTAATTTTGGGGTTCTCTTTGCAAATTTGCACCGTTGCACTCTTAGACTGCTACTGCGACTCCAACCAGTCAACTCAACTAGACTTCTCCGGCGACTCCGAAGTCTAACAAATACATATTTCTTCTTTTATTCTAATTTCTTCTTCATTTTTTTTTATTTTTTCCTTCTTCTTCTTCTTCTTCAATTCAGAGTACTTCTACCTCACTGTTTTGACTTTTGTTTCTGTTTTTTTCTCATCCAAGTTCTAAACTTTTAGTATGTACCATCGATTTTCAGTTTTTGAATTGAAATATTTGCTAATATGTTATTGCTATTGAGATTTTAATTTTTTTTTATATGCAATTAAATAAATTAATTTTTTGGTATTAATTGGCGCCGCACTTCAAAAAGGTGAGCGCCTTGTAGCAAGGTAGACCCTTGTTGCCTTTCACCATCTAAAACACTGCTGCAGAGTTATCACTATCCTCATTTGGTACCCAAAAGGGACACATGCTTACCAGTAATCTGGCGACCTGCCCTGAGTTTTGGGCCCCAATGCCTTTCGGGATTAGGAAGGAAACGAGCAACCTTGTTGTCCTTTCCCTTGCTAGAAGATTTAACAGCCCGAGCAAAATTAGCATGAAATGAAAATAATGCTGAGATACAACTTCCAGAAACGGGACTACAAATGCGCATATTACAATAGAAGTCAGTTGTGTCGTCCCCAAGAATCAAAATACAATGTTCTTGAATTAAAGAACAACTGAGCTACAACACAAGTTGACACATGTAAATTGGTGTACGTATATCCATGGAGGTTGCTAAGTTTCTCACAGCACAGGCTCAGGTTGTTATTCACCTGAAAATCCTCCTTCTGGTCACACTTAAATGATGGCGAGATTGTCATCAAAGAAAATCAAAATTTGAATCATGGTAACTTCGTAACAAGTATGGAAAATTGAGGTAGCAATTCTCGTAATGCTGCACTCAGATGATGGCCTGACATTGAAAATTCTGGGGAAGCAAAAGTCTCAGGAGATTTGAGCAAGAGTCAAGAAACTGGAATGTCTCAATCCATCAACCAAACATTGCTGCAAATGTTGGAGTTTAAGAATATATAAAGCTAGGCACTATCTATGATCCAAGCTAGCTTTAGAAGTAAGGTCAAAGTTCACCTGCAGAACAGGTTCCTTGGCAAGAATCACACTTCCAGGATGTTGAGATGGTTGAGCTTTCACAGGATGTTTTTTGACCTGCACAAAGAATTTTCTTACTTGTTTCACTCACACAGAATACAAAAACTATTCACATGAAAACAAGCAAATGGTTATTCATAATTATGAGATAATTTTCTACAACAGAAACAACCTGACAGAAGTCAAATTTTTGTACAGAAACTTCAAGTTGCAATGAAATGTTATGCGTTACTTTTCCTTTATTCTTCATGGCTACTTTTTCTTTAGGGTTTTTCTTTCTTTTCTTCTTTCATTTTCAAGGCCAATAAAACAAGAGCTGACAGAACAAGGAACAGTTACCCAGCAACACATAATATCCCAAATGGTATGCATAGGAGCATCTGTTTTCAATCCCAAAGGATTCACATGAGTCCCTGATGTACGATATCCTGCATTGATTACAGCAGAGCGAAACATAACTGCTGAGGGAAAAGTGCATTTCAATGTTGCAGAGATATTGTGCAAACAAAGAAATAGAGGAATATCAGGTAATTCCTGCAAACAAGTACACTTCATGAGTTACACATCCAATAAGAAGTCCAGCAGACCAGAAGCTCCCCACCCCAGCTTTCCTTGAAGTTTTGTGCAATGAGCATGGCATCAAAAGATTGATGGCCTAGTGGTTTCAAAAGTGGGGAAAAAAAGGGAATGAGTGCGAAGAGGTGGAAATACAAATGTTATGAACAGAAATGAAATGAGAAAATCAACTATTATAGGCAAACCACACCTCTGAAACTGCTGTCAACGTAGCACAGATTCGATCATACGCTGGATACCGTTCCTTAATAGATTTCACATCAGCAAGTATGGCAGCTACCATTCTTGATCATGGATGGGCGCAGACCGTATGGGTCCACCCATATTGAATTTTTTACCACAATCACTGCAATCTTGAGAAATAGCAGGGCCAAATCCAGGGTGGTATCTGAGGCTGTTACTCTAAAAAAGCAGAAAAGATTCAATGTAGATGTGGTTATCCACTTATATGAGCGTTAAAACAATGTTTAGTGAGGATTAATTGTTACCAAATTCTACTAATGGAAACCATGATCTAAAGGAAAAAGGAGATGCCTTCTACACTGCACACATACAATAGTCTAAAGGTTTCCGACATCTTTCTTGCAGTTAATAGATGAACTATCATTCTGACAACCAAACATTTCTTATTGTCCACAATATACCAAGAAACAAAGAAGGTAGCAGAATTAGAACATCTCCAACTAGAGAAGTTGCAGATTATACTGCCTACATAGGTTTTTCCATTTTCCAATATCATTGTCATTTAACTTTAAATTTCTCATTTTAATCTTAATGAGATGATCTATTGTCACACAAATCTCTTTGGTTTATAATAGATCACAAGTTTCAATAGTCTTTCTTTCATTCTTAGCAAGCATCTTCACATAAATTGGAACAGAGAAGTCAAGTATGAAGAATACTGTGAACATCTTTTGGAACTTCTTTACACTATATTACCTACATATCTAGGCCATTCGGAGAGAATGAGCAGCTCAATCCAAGCAGAGCCAGTTGTACAATGAAGATACAACAGAGATTTGGATAGGACAAAAACCTTTGAGATAGTCCTCCCAACTGGCTGAAGGTGGAAAGAATCGCACCCGTTACACTGATACACATATGAGAGCTTCAGAGGAGTATTCCGCATAGCACTTGCTGAACTATAGACAATTATTGAAATCTTTAGTTTGACTATCAGATGAGTACAGCAATAACCTAAGCAAGATTGGGCTAACAGTTTAAGTCTAAAGGAGAAACACTTACGTATAGATACGAACACAAACGCGGACATAGAAGTCCATATGAACAGATAATACTGAACAATATACCGTTTGTACCGATTTGCATGGCTCTGGAATGAAAACAGAAACAACAATGATTATAAAAATTAAATGTGATGAATTAAGAATTATGAAGGCCAAAAATTGCTGTTCAGTTTTAGAATATACGGAAAAGGGCCAAAAATACCTCTAGACTATCGGAAAAGGTTTAAATATATCCCTCATACATCTATTTGGCTAAAGATACCCCTCTATTCGAAAAGGTATGTGAAAGTTTATATACTATAAAAAGTATGTATTATTCATAGTAATTGTACAGTATTTATAGGAGAACAAGTAAAGACCAATTAAACTAATCAATCCCTAATTCTTAGGAAATCCTTGAATCAAGGGATTTCATCTAAACTTTTCCTAGAATAATATATTCTAATCCTATATTTACACAAATCTGCCAGCTTTATTTGTGGATCAGATTATAATCAAATCTGCCAGCTCAATGGTGGAGCAGATTATGACTAAATCTGCCAACTCATTCAACACTCCCCCTCAAGTTGGCATGTAAATGTCCAACATGCCTAACTTGCTCACAAAGGACTCAAAAATAGTTCTAAAAAGTCCTTTTGTGAAAATATCTGCAACTTGTTCAGTTGTTGGAACAAAGGAATGCATACACTTCCATCTTCAATCTTCTCTTTAATGAAGTGTCTGTCCACTTCCACATGCTTTGTTCTATCATGTTGAACTGGATTATGAGCAATGCTTATGGCAGCGTTATTGTCATGTCACAATACAACTTCATTGGAAAACTCACAGGTCTTCGTAGTTCCTCCAAAAATCTCGAGTCACAATATTTCACAAATTCTGTGTGCCATGGACCGATACTCAGCTTCAGCACTACTTCGAGCCACCACATTTTGCTTCTTACTTCTCCATGTCACTAAATTTCCCCAAACAAATGTACAATATCCAGTTGTAGACCTCCTATCAATAGATGAACCAGCTCAGTCTGCATCCATATAAGCCTCAACACTTCTTTGCTCATTCTTTTTGAAAAACAACCCTTTTCCAAGTGAACTCTTTAGATACCTTAGGATTCAATACACAGTTTCTTGGTGTTCTTCTCGCGGATAATGAATGAATTGACTGACTAGGCTCACAGCAAAGGAAATATCAGGTCTAGTATGTGACAAATAAATCAACTTGCCTACCAATCTTTGATACTGGCCCTTATCAATCAATTTTCCTTCCTTTACAAACTTTAGATTTGGATCAATTGGAGTTTCAGCTGGTCTACAACCACTCATTCTTGTTTCTTTTAACAGATCTAGAGCATACTTCCTTTGTGACACTATAATTCCTTTTTTGATCGTGCAACCTCCACGCCAAGAAAATACTTTAGCGGGCCTAAATCCTTTATCTCAAATTCTAAGGCAAGACGTTCCTTTAGATTTTTTATTTCAACCACATCATCTCCTGTGAGGATGATATCGTCAACATACACTATGAGAACTGTTGTTTTTCCTTCTAGTGAATGTCGAGTAAACATAGTGTGATCTGTTTTGTCCTTGCACATACCTTTGCTTTTTCACAAATTGAGTAAACCTTTCAAACCAAGCCCTTGGAGATTGTTTTAGACCGTAAAGATATCTTCTAAGCCTTCATATCTTTGACTTGTACTTCCCTTCAAAACCTAGTGGGGAATCCATATAGACTTCTTCCTCTAGGTACCCATTCAAGAAGCATTCTTCACATCCAACTGCTGAAGAGACCCGTCGAGATTTACTGCAATTGTCAATAGAAACTCTAATTGAGTTTAGCTTAGCTACTAGAGCAAATGTCTCGAGATTGTCAATGCCATATGTCTGTGTGAATCCCTTAGCTACTAGGCGGGCCTTATATCTTTCCAAGGATTTGATTTGAATTTGGTGGTGAACACCTATTTACAACCCACTGATTTCTTTCCCTTAGGTAAATCCACTAACTCCCATGTCTCATTTTTTCAAGAGCTCACAATTCCTCCAAAATAGCCTCCTTCCACTTGGGAACTTGTAGAGCATCCTCCACATTTGTTGGAATCTCCACACTATAATGTTGTGAAGTAAAGGCTGAATAACTAGGAGACAATTTTTCATAGGACACAAACACAGAAATAGGATATGTAGAAGTATTTTTAACACCTTTGCGTTTTACAATAGGTAGATCTAGATCTAAAGAATTAGAAGTAGAATCAGTTGGAAGAGTACCTTGAATTACAGTAAGGTCTTGTGGGACTGATTTTTGGCAGTGTTGAGAAGCTTCGGCCCTTTTTTCTTGAGTTCAGTTCCTTCTCGAATAAACCTGCATTTCTGTTTTTCGTTCTCTATTTCTGTTTTTATTTTTGTCCTTTGAAGACGCTATAGGTTCAGGTTTAATTTCTGAGTTTTTATCATTCAAGTCACTTTGGTCCTTATCATCTCTTGGATCACACTTATCTATATCTTCTCCTACATCTATCCCGTCAGTATTTATTGTAATATTAGGCTCATTTTTTGCTTGATATCTAATTTCCTCAATATCACAAAAAAATGAATCTTCACCTACATGATACTCCGCCTGAAGATGAGTAGTAAAATAGAGTTGTGACTCAAAGAAAGTTTGGTCCAGTGTGACAATTATCTTCCTAGCATGTGGATCGTAACACTTATATCCCTTTTGACTTGGGGCATATCCTACAAAAATACACTTCTTAGCCCGCGGTTCAAGTTTACTATGATTATAGACATGAACAAATGTTGTACAAGGAAAAATTCTCAGAGACAGATCTGTAGTTAACCTAGAACTAGGAAAAATTTCTCTGAAAACTTTAAAAAGTGTCTTAAATTCAATAAGACGAGATGACATCCTATTAATAAGGTAAGTGGCAGTCAAGAGAGCCTCTCCCCAAAGGTGTTGAGGAACTTTACTAGTAAACATTAAAGCTCTCGTTACCTCTAAAAGATGTCTATTTTTTCTTTCGGCGATACCATTTTGTTGTGGTGTATCGAGACAAGAGCTTTGGTGTACTACCCCAGTTTTTCTGAGAAAACTTCCTAAATGTTCATTAAAAAATTCACGGCCATTGTCACTCCGAAAAATCTTGATTTTCTCATTGAACTCTGGTTTTCCACCATGACATAGAAAATCTCAAATACATTTTTAACCTCACATTTGTCCTCAATAAAAGAACCAAAATATAGTATGATCGTCAATAAAAGTTAGAAACCACCGTTTCCCTAACATTGTTGAAATTCTAGATGATCCCCAAACATCACTATGAATCATTGTAAAAGGTTTTGAATGATATTTTTCAGAAGGAAAAGAATATCTGTGATGCTTGGCCATTTCACAAAATTCACATTGGAATTAGGATGGATTTGTATTTCTAAATAACTGAGGTAACAAGTGTCTAAATAATAAAATTTTGGATGTCCTAGCCTATAGTGCCAAAGCATGACATTACTCAAAACAAAAGTAGAGTTCAAACAAATAGGATTCAGTTGTAGTGAGTTGTTCCCGTTGTCAAGAAAATAAAGACCTCCTGATTCTCTAGCACTGCCAATCATCTTCCCCGAGACCTTTTCCTGAAATTCACACAAATCGGAATAAAAAATAGCACGACAATTAAGAGAACAAGTTACTTTACTGGCAGAAACTAGATTACAAGAGAGATTTGGAACATGAAGAGTATCATGAAGTGTAAGAGACGGTGATAGTTTAATAGTTCCTTTTCCACCAATCGCAGAGAAGGAACCATTAGCTATCTTGATTTTACTATTCCCTGCACAAGGAGTATAAGTAGAGAAAAAATGAGAACAGGAGGGATTAAAAGAATTTGGTGCATTTGGATGAAATTGTGGAGATGAAGGAGTTTGTGCAGAAGTTCCAATTGTTCCCTTGTTAATGGAGACGTTGTTGGAGAAGGTTGCTGCCCTTGATCAAAATTAGTTGTTTGGAGGGCCTGCGCGTTTTGATATTGAAAGCCACGGTTATCAACTCCCTTTTTCTTCCAGTTTACTGTTTTCCCATGAATCTCCCAACACGTTTCACGGAGTGCTAATATTTTTTGCAATGATCACACCATGGATTTTTGTTTATGTTCTCTCCATTCTTCACTGTTACAAGAGCTGAAGAGTCTATAACAGGTTTTAGTTCAACATTTAAATCAGGTTTTAACATTACTTTCCTCCTATTTTTTCTCTCCTAACTTCAGAAAAGGTTTCACGTGAGAGAGCAGAGGATTTTTTCCTAGGATTCGCGACCTGACCTCGTCAAACTGTCAGTTTAATCCTGCTAAAAAAGGTAAACTTTCTCACTTTCTTCCCTTTTTTTGCTTTCACACTATCCGCAGAACACTCCCATTCATCATTGTAACACTGGTCTAACTCCTGCCACAAGGACACCATTTCATTATAATAAGTAGTAACTGCATTCTCACCCTACTTAGCTTGCCATAGTTTAGTTTTTAACTCAAAATTTTGAGAGACATTTTCTACATCAAAATATGTCTCCCTAACGGCTTCCCACACATCCTTAGTCGTGGGCAAAAAGAGATAAGATTTACCTATGACTGGTTCCGTGGAATTTATTAACCAAGCAATCACGAGTGCATTCTCTGATATCCAGGAGTTCATATTTGCGTCTCCAGCTTCCGGCTTTTTCGTTACTCCGGTCAGATGTCCCAGCTTTCCACAGCCATCGATTGTAAGTTTTACGGACTGTGCCCATTCCAGATAGTTCTTCTCATTTAATTGATGAGAAGTTAACTGGAAGGGCATGTGAGAAGCATTGCTCGTAGTGTCATTAAATTTTCTGCAGGAGCTTCCAGAGAAGAGCTTGTCTTCTGTTGATGTTTCAGAAAGATGCTCTTCGTGAAAGGCTGTTTTATCCATATGATATTAGGGGAAATCGTCCCGCTCTAATACCATGAAAGTTTAGATACTGCAAAAGTATGTATTATTCATAGTATTATACAATATTTATAGGAGAACAAGTAAAGACCAATTAAACTAATCAATCCCTAATTCTTAGGAAATCCTTGAATCAAGAGATCTCATCTAAACTATTTTCCTAGAATAATATATTCTAATCCTATATTTACACAAATCTGCCAGCTTTATTTGTGGATCAGATTATAATCAAATTTGTCAGCTCAATGGTGGAGCAGATTATGACTAAATCTGCCAACTCATTCAACAGTTTGTACTGATTTGCATGGTTCTAAAATAAAAAAAAAACAGAAATAACAATGAATATAAAAATTAAAGTAGTATCTTTAGCCAAATAAATGAAAGGTATATATAAACTTTTTCTGATAGTCCAGGAATATTTTTTGCCCTTTTCCGTAGAATATAGGGAATTATAAATGAGAGTACTCCTAATTTAGTACATGAAATTTTCAAGTATCAGGTCTTCCCTATCTGTTAGAGTAACTTCAACATCCTACAGTACGCTATCTTAACACGAAACATGATGATAGAAATCACAGAGAGACACCAGATATCATGACATCCAACTTCATAACAGACACAAAATTTCCACAAATCACGTACCTCAATGCATGCAAGAAGGATCCTCAAAGCCATTTCATGGCAATATTTCTATCTTAATAGATATGAGCCACATATAGTTGCACATGACATCAAGTAAGAGATGTTCCATGATGAATAAAGTTAGATAATTCCATAAGAAATGAGAATATGAAGTTACTTGGAATAGCATACTTCTCCATTTCCCCCGCATAACACTGCCAAATCAGTAGCAGTACACATCAATATCCCCCCATCTACAACTGATTGAACAACATAATCAAAGAACACAGATGGCGATCCATAAGGATCAAGATCAACCTGAAACTAATAAAGAGAACTTTTGAATTGTGTGGTCTTAAATTAAAGTTATGCCAAATGTACAAAATTGCCCTTTATATTGTGGCTTTAAACATGCCGCATGGACAGCTGAAATTAAAATGTTACCAAAATAAAAAAGAGGTCATTATTTTTTAAACTGATTAAAAAGGAAAGAAGGTGATTCTTTTTTAAACAGAGAGTATAATTTAATGACTACATAAGATGCTTTAAAAACTTCTAAATTCACAAATAGTGATTTTCTCATAAATATTAAAACTTTACAGGATCCACTTTGTTGTATCCACCAAGATTATCTTTTCTATGATTTAGAACTTAATGAGGAAATTGAAGCATGTTTCTGAAAACATAATACACATGTATTCCAATCAGACACTCACAATTAAGCTAGACATTGTGAAACTAATCATTGAAACATTTTTAGAGTTCTGTATCACAATCTCTTCAATCCCATGCTACAATTGCTTGCTGCTCTTCCTTTTATTTTCTCTCCTCTGATTAAGGAATGTGGGCAGGGCACAATGAGATTTTCTAATTCTAAATGCACCACATAAGCTGAGTTGGAATCACCTTTATCATTGTCAAGGGCCACAACTTGACCAATTCCTTCTATTTCATGTGCATATCTTAAAGCCCTCAATCCAGAAGCTGAAAGAGCCTGTTAAATAAATTGAAAGACAAATGATGATCAATCAGTTCAAGCCTCTACTGTGTAAGTCCTTCCAGAAGACATTTAATAACCAGTAAGACTTTAACAATCAACATGAAATGACAAAGAAACCTCAAGAACTCGTGCTGGCTTTAGTTCTATGTCTTTTCGCCTTAGGTTTCTGGTTTGCACATCTGAAATACTATATTGTTCATCTTGGGACATCCCTTCCAAGAGTTTACAACCATCATTGGACATTCCGTCATGCTGGGAAGAATCAACTGGAGGTTCCATTTCAGAAACTGATTCATCTGGTACCTTAGGGTCAGCCTTGGCTTGGCTGGCCAACATTGCTTTGTGCTCTAGCTTGCGTTGTGATATAAAGGTCCTCAAAATAGAGATAGACATATCTCTGTTGTTCACCTGGTGTTGAAAAATTTTAACAGTCAGATCACGGTAACCCAAAGTGAAAAAGATGAGCTCCATTGTGGTGGCTACAACAACCCTTGAAGGTTATAGCACAAATCTTCCTTTAAATGCAATAGCATATCAAGAAAATACAAAAACAGAAAAGCAATTACACACATAGTTCTTTATTACTATATAAATACCGAAACTTATGCAAAATAATCATTTAATGCCCAAGGAGATGGTTCAGTGACATAGGTATAGGAGCAGTAACCACCTGATATCTCAGGTTCAAATACCTGCTGCACACTCAACGTGAGTCCATCTGCTCCAACCATAATAAGACAGGTTTTTCCTATATCTGAGCTTGAATATTGGCGAGCTGACTGGTGGATTAGTGAAGGTGCCCACAAAAGTGCCATACGACTATCATTAGAAAAAAATCTAAAAAACATTATAAAAACTCAATCAAGGTGTTGTTGCTTCTGACCATAAAAACAACACCTACCAGTTGGTGGTCCTAACAAAATGATTGTAAGATTTGCCATCTCCATGTCTATCTCTCCCAACTTCTTACTCTCTCGCACACGTCACACCAGAAGATCAGTGATTCAGTGTCATAGATGTTCCATACATTATGTCCCTCACTTGAGAGTTGAGACTTCCCAATGTACAATAAGTTGCTCATATGAGAGTGATTTCAAACTTTGTCCTCATCCCTCTCCCTCTGAGTTTATTTGTAACACCTCATAACTCTAAGCTAAGGTGCGACTAATTCGGCGTTGATGAATCTAGTCGAACTCTGGAGAATAAGGTAGTATCTAAGCCAAAAGACCAAGAAATACAGTGTACTATTGTGTTGGACATAGACATAAGGCTTAAAATGATTCAAGATCCAAAGTGCGACATTGACAAAAATAAATAATGTTTTCATCTGTCAAGAGAGGCTACGGACTAGCACCACATCTTATAGTCATGATAGCACATTTACTAAGCTTGTTGGAAGTGATTTAAGGTCTAAGAGAGATCGAGCACTAACTCGACTTGAAAGTCACACTACGGACAATTGTTCTGAATGAGTTCACACAAGGTCCAACTTCAAATAAGTATATCTCCCAAGATATAAAGAGTCGAGTGTTGAAATATCTATCATATTAAAGCTTTTTGAAACTAGTTTCAATGAAACGAATTGCTCGTCAATCTAACCTCGGTACAAAAGGTTATGCGCATTTGACTATAGACCTATGCAGCACCCAAATGCATGCGATGGAGCATGCAATGCACTGACAAATGCATGCGGTGCATTGAAAATTTAAGTTAGTAAGAATTTATTTTATAAGCTATAACATTGTGAATTCATTTGGGGTGTTCTTGGAAGATCTTAGCGAATGTTTCTCCCAAATAATCTCCTCCTTCCACTCTCCAAAGCTGAAGGCAAGTAATTGAACTTGGATGTTAGCTCAATCTTCTATTCTAACCAGGAAATTCACACAATTCATTCTTGGATTCTATGAACAAGCTCTCTCCTGGGAGAATTCAAGTAAAGAAGTTGGTATTTTCATCAACCAAGGTATTGTTCTTCTCATACTATTGTATATGGTATTGGCGTTTTAAAGTATCTTTTACAGTAAGGACTTGCAGGACGGTGATCAGAAGCCTTAAGTCCAAGTTTTGCTATTTGTTTGAGATGTTTAGGGGTTGTTTTATGTGTTGTAAGGTGCGGGAGGTACTTGGCTGGCCTCATAAAGTTTGTTGTGTTGTTGTGAGCTAGGTGTAAAGATATGACACCTGGGCCTAACTCAAAAGGCTAGCTCATGAGGGAAGGATTGCCCAAGTCCATATAAGGAAACCACCAGGTCATTCCCCCAACCAATGTGAGACTTTTACCCAGTCTAACACCCTCTTTCACGCTCAAGCCCAATTGGAGCGTGGACCGGGAGCCCAAACGGGGATGAACCTGGCTCTGATACCATGTAAAGATATGGCACCTAGGTGTAACTCAACACCAAAAACTAGCTCATGAGGGGAGGATTGCTCAAGTCCATATAAGGAGACTACCAATTCATTTCACAGCCAATGTGGGACTTTTACCCACTTTAACACCAGGAAAGAAGAAGAGTGGTAAAATATCATTATGAAGAGACTTTGGAGCTTTACGCTCGTCATGTTTTCAACAAAATGCTTAAATGGCTTGAGCATATGTTTAATTGTTAAAATAAGTCCCTTATCATTACTGTTATAGATTAAATCCGCAAGAAGTGTTTTGATCGTCATAATACACGAAGGATTGGAATTGAGCTATGTAATGCTAAGTTCTTTTTCCACTGTTATGGCATGACTTCTCAAGTAAATGTTTCCCTTATATGAGTTAGCGAGGTCCTAAATGATGAAAAACATGAGTGACCATTCTAGATGCTTCATGCTTACACACACCATTTTGGTATTGTCGCTCCTATTGAGTCAAGTTTTTTATGATCACTCTATGTGGTCTATAATTTCTCTATTCGAGACATTCATTCTCCTCTATTATGAGATGTTTAAGTTCCTCTACTTAAGAAGTTAATGTTCCTCTTTTATGAGATGCCTTAATCCTTGTACTTAAGAGGTTGATGTTCCTCTATTATGAGATGTTTAAGTTCCTCCATTTGAGACGTTCACGCTCCTATATTATTAGGGCTGGGCATAAACACCGGAAAACCGAAACACCGTACCGAACCGAATTTTTTTGGTATTTCAGTTTCGGTTTTTCGGTTTTCGATTCGGTATTCGGTATATGTTTTTGTATTTTTCGGTATTTCGGTATGTAATTTTGTGTAATTCGGTATTTCGATTTACCGAAATATATTATATTATAATATATATTTATATTATATTAATTATTAATATTAAATGATAAATATTATAATTTAAAATAAAAAATTAAAAAGTAAAAGACTTTTTTATATAACTATTTTTAGCCCATTAAGCTGAAAATCAAACAAAAAAATTTGTAAATTTTTAAAAGTCCAACTAAGCAGGCCCATTAAAAAAACCGAAATAACAAAACCGAACCGAAATAATAAAAACCGAACTGAACCGAAATATTTCGGTTCGGTATTTGGTACACAATTTACAAAAACCGAAAACCGAAAAAAAACCCGAAACCGAACCGAAATACCGAATGCCCATCCCTATATATTATGAGATGTCTAAGTTTCTCTATGTGAGACATTCATGTTAATCTATTATGAGATGTCGAAGTTCCTCTATTTGAGATGTTCATGTTCCTCTTCCATGATATGCATAAGTTCCTCTAATTGAGATACAATGTTCATCTATGTAAGATGTAGATATTCCTCTAAACGAGATGTCAGTATTACTCTACATGAGATGTATAATGACTCTGAACGAGATGTTAGTACCCATCTACATGTGATGTATATATTTATCTAATGACATGGTAATATGCCTCTGCATGAGTTGTTTAATTCCTTTGAATGCACTGTCGATTTTCCTTTACGTGGATGTATATATTTCTATAAATGCGATGCCAGTAGTATTTCAGTATTCTCTACAGAAGACGTATAATTCTTGTAAATAAGCTATCAGTATTTAAGTTAGATGTATATTCTTGTAAATGAGATGTGAGCATTCCTCTACCTCAGATGTTTATGTCTCTCTACGTAGATGTCCATAATTCCTCCATTTGAGATGTCCATGGTTCCTCTAAATGAGATGTCCATAGTCCCTCTAAATGAGATGTCTACGGTTCTTCTACTTGAGATGTTTGTGTCATGAATGTCAAGTGAATCACTTACAAAGTATGATAAACATAACAAAAGAATTTAATTTTATTGATTGACAAGCATGTCTAATTTTAAGAGCGCCTTCTATAATGTGAAACAGTGCGGTTATGCGTTAGATTGTCTTCTAGGCCCCCATTGATTAGCTAATTGATAAAATAATGATGCTTCTCTTAAATGTCTTATGTGGTTTATACTTTCATGCCATGAGCTATGTACAGAGAAGATTATGACAGAAACAACTTAAGAATCTCATACGATACAAATGAGTATGGGCCATGAGTGCCATCTGAATTTTCACCTTTGTATGCATATGATATTTAACTATAAATGGTAGCAAAAACAGACCCCTAGAGTAACTATAGTGTATTTGATATTGTGTCAAGTCACGAGGTTCCAGAGTGGCCACTGTATATTTGATGTCGTGTAAAGTCACGAGGCCCACATAGTGCCACAATATATTTAATGTCGTGCAAAGTCATGAAGCCCCAGAGTGGCCATAGTAAACATAATATTGTGTGAATCACGCGGCCCCAGAGAGGCCACAATATGTTTGATATTTTGCATTGCACAAAGCCCCCAATGTGGCTATAGTATATTTGAATACTACACCTAGAGACTAAAGAAACAATTAAAGTATAAAACTAAGTTAATGTATACATACCCAAGAAGAACTAGGTATAAAGACCCAGAATATATTATAGTATGGAGATCTATAAGATGTTCCTCACACCCAGATGCTATAGTAAGCTATAATTTATGCTTCATAATATGCTATCACAAGATGATTCATCTTGCATCTAGTTTTGTGCCAAGAATATAACAAATCACAATTATGTCGGTCTTGGATTATCTATGTCAAAGTGAAGTTATGTGTGAATCATTGTATTTTATTTTATTTTTGGTAACCATTGAACATGTCAATCATTGTATTTGACTAGCATAGAAATAGCACGTTAGCATATCCTCTACTTAATAATAGGAGGATAATTGCTTACCTTATTGTACTGGATCAAGACTTCTATATACAGACCCTATTCTGTAATGTCAATGATCAATACTGCAACACATATCTTCTTCTCGTTTATCTCAAGGATCAATTCTTCAAAACATATCTTCTTCTCTTTTATTTCTTACACAACATAATATTGGTACAGACTCAAATAGCTTCTACCTACTAACCCAGAGAACTAACACTGCCTACCAGGTGAATGTTTTTTTTTTTTTTTTTTCTTGTTGTTAATGTTAGGGGCTACTTTTCTTTCGAGTGTCCAATGCAGCTCCTATTTTCGATCAATGTTAATCAAACTTTCTTGTTTTCTCTCATTTTTCACATGGAGTCAGAGCCTCTGTGATCCTGGTAAAGATAAGAAACTTTTGTCAACCAGCCTTATGTCACTTCCCAGCCAAATATTTGTGTCCTTCTTAATTATAGTGTACTTCTTCTTTCCATTGGCCGTCCGAAAACACCCTCTATCTATGGCGATTGTCCAGTACCATTTATTTTCTTTTTTATTTTTGATAATGGTGGTGTCTGGGCCAGCTTTCACACACCTCAACTAATTTCACGGAATACTTGTCACCTCCCAATAGCACGTACCATGTAACTTTGTCCACTAAAGCTAGGACAAATGGAAAGATCACCTAGCATTTTTTGTCTCCACTGAGTTTTGAATCTTAGACCTCAAGGTTCTCAACCACATTATTGACTACTAGGCCACAACTACCTTTTCTAGTTAACCATTTAGCCCCCAACTATCATTTTCTAGTAAACCAATTTAGCCCCCAACTATCAATTTTTGTCCGCTATTTCATCAATTTTTGTGGCGACTCTCAAGAATAATATTTTCCAAATTTCTTCTCAGGATAATTTTTGTCAAAAACTCATCCTATATAAAGTAATTGTTTGCTGAATCTGGCAGTTTGAATTCAGAGTATACTCAATGCCAGGCATTTTAATTTATATCTTACAGCTTAACTCAAGGCAATGAGAGTAGATAATCGGAAGATGCCAAAATAGAAATTAAAAGGCCTAGTTTTGCATTCTTTTAAAATTAGCTACATTTCAATAGGAGCAGAGAAGTTGGTTAAAATGTTGAATGGAAAGCAAAAAAGAAGGCCTTTTGTTGTAAAGACTTGATTTGTAGCATGCATGAGAATCTCAGCCTCTCTTCTTTGATAATGGTGTAATAATCAAAGGAAAAGCTTTTCAGCTGCTTCTCTTCATCCCCGATTTCCTCTGCACCGGCCATACTGTGTTCCATTAAAATGGCGACAGAGGAGGCAGTTGTTGTGGCAAATGGGGCAGTGACGAGAGCAGAAGCTGTTGTTGTGGCAAAAGAGGCAGTGACGAGAGCGGAGGCAGTTGTTGTAGCAAAAAGGGCAATGACGAGAGAGAGGTTTACTTAATTGGAAACTTAAATAAATATACTATAATAAAAAAATATTTATCATTTATAGCAATAATATTTTTTTTCACTTGATTACTTTTAATTCATTTATAGTACAAGTTTAATACATATTACAAAGAACAATTTATTATTCACATATAATACAAGTTTTAATGATAGATAATACATTTATTACACATTTTTATACACTTACAATACAATGTGTCAAATTTTACCAAACAAACATAATAATAATTCAAAAAAACAATTATAATTCATATATATTTTGCATACACAATTCACTTTTAGTTCATATTGCAAAGTTAACATAGTATTGCTATAAATAGTAACAAGTAAAAATATCGTTAAAAGCGGTAATTATTTATTAAAAGAGTAAATTTCACATATATCCATTATATGTAGTATTATTATCAAGTTATGGCATTAGAGTTTCAATTTCATTTTGTAGCATTTAATATTTCACTCTATAGCATTTTATTAGTAATTATATTGTTAATTATAATTTATTAAAAAGAGTTGTTATTAAAAATTAATTAAAAATTAAGTAGATAAAGTGATAATGAGTAATTAATTTTAATGATTAAGAATTCTGACAACATTTATTAAGTTGCTTTTGACAGTGCATTTATTGAATGTTGCATGCCTGAGAATTTGAAGAGTTTACCTTTCTATTGAGTTAAATTAAAGCTATATAAATAATTAGCATTACAATTATTCTTCATTCCAAAATTTCTCTATTATTTGGAAATTTCTTTCAACATATAATTCATTTTTTCTCCCAAGAATTAAAGATTATTTTCATAGCTGCATATTTCAGTTCTGATGGATAACTTTGTGTAAATTTTAATTAAACATGGTGGAAAGTAGAATTCTTCGGGTTAGTTTTTAGTTATGATTTGTTTCTTTTAGTTATGAATTGTTGGTTTTATTTAGATTTATCGTTTTTTACATTTAAAACATTGTTAAATTTTTTTGTTAACTGTATTATCTGTAATACAATTTGTAATTTTTTTTGAAAGAAACAGTATTTTTTGTATAGCGTACATGAAGTCTGAAGTTTATTTTTTTAGTGAATGAAATGTGTATGAAACATGTATCATTTGTGTATGAATTTGTTTTTTAATAGTACAAAATTTTGTTTCTATTTAAATTATAATATATGTTATTGTATGAATTTTGTTTCTAAAGTGTATTGTGTATTTTTAATTGGAGTATTGTATAAGTTAGTGAATGATATAATTAAATGTGTATGAATTATATGAACTGATTAGTGTATAGGTAATTGAATCATATAGTAAATGTGTATGAATTATATAGCAATTATACATGTTATTTTACTAAAATATTATTTTAATGTTGTGAAACAGAAAAATACGTCAATTTTTAAATAGAGGGCATCATATATGATGCCTCTACTCTATATATTGGTTTAGTTAATGCAATAATAACTCAACTTAATATAAAAGAAAATATAAATTCTATTGAGATAAAATACGTTATTAACGATATGTGTCCCCCTATTACTATTCATAATGATGTTGGGGTAAAGATTTTTCTAGATCCGAAAAAGGTTAATTTGAATTTCTTTTCAAAATATCCTTTGTGCATCTCTTTGGTAGATCACGAGATGCATAATAAGGGTCATAGTGTTATTAATACTGATATAGTAAATTGTGATGTTAGATGGACAAATAATTACGTTGATCTATACTCCAATAATTCTATTCGTTTAATCAGAATGAATTTAAAAGGAGTTATCAATGAGAATAATGAAGGTGGTGATGATATAATAAGTGACCATTCAAACCTATTTGTTGCTGAGGATCAAGTTTACAACAATAAGGAAACACTGAAGGAGGTTATGAGGCATGTTGGACTTGTTGAAAAGTTCAGTTTTCGTGTTGAGCGTTGTAATGCATCAAAGTAAGTTTAAACTACTGTTTTCAGAGCCAAAAATGCTGCCACCAGGTCCAAAGAGAACAGCGGGTAGACCAAAACTTGAAAGATGAAAGGTGTTTGCTGACGTGAAATTCAAAAGGACGAAAATGACTTGCAGTAGATGCCGTCAGGTTGGACATAATAGAAAGACATGTTCAAATTATTTTGTGCAAAAACAATGATTTCGTAATGTTAAATTTGTTGTTTTGAATGTTATAAACACATTTTGTTTTATTGAATGCAGTAGTTATCACTGACATTTATGGTATTCATATAATGTTTCATACAGTTTTCATTCAATTTTCATATATATATCATTTGTTTATGTTACATATGTCAAAGTACAATATGACATTCATAATTCATACAATATTTATACATAATAAATATAAATTGAACTATACTGCCATTCATATAATCTTCAGGTTGTATTCATACAATGTTCATACAATATTCATACAATGTTCATATATATCATTTGTTTTTGTTGCATATGTCAAAGTTCAGTATGTCATTCATAATTCATACAATGTTTATTCATTATAAATATAAAATGTACTGTCCTGCCATTCATAAAGTGTTCTATATGTTATTCATACAATGTTCATACAATATTCATACAATGTTTATATATATATCATTGGTTTCTGTTACATATATCAAAATCAATATGGCATTCATAATTCATACAATGTTTATACATTAAAAATATACATTGAACTATACTGCCAATCATAAACTATTATGATACATGCATTTATTGTTAAGTTAGTTCATATAAAGTTGCAATCTATTTCAAACAAAATTCATACAAAAATAATTGTAACATTGATACGTTATAGACCATTCAAAAGATATCCCACCATATAATAGACCATTAGGATCCTTTCCCTTGAGACTAGATAGAATTTCATCAATCCTTACAAAAGCATCATCGTCCGTCTGCATAACATATTTGGAGGTAGGATTTTAACCTGCAATTTAAGCACACAATGCTTTAGCCAAATGATCTATCAAACTTTCAAATGAGCATGTAAATGTAGTCAAATAATATTCCAATTGGATATGTTTCATCTGGTCAGATAAGAAATTCAATATATAGAGAGTGTCTATAGCACTGGGATTGTGGAAAAACATAATTTTGTACTATTAAAAAAAATTTCATACACAAACGATATATGTTTCATACACATTTCATTCACTAAAAAAATAAACTTCAGACTTCATGTACGCTATACAGAACATAATGTTTCTTTCAAAAAAAAAATTACAAACTGTATTACAGATAATACAGTTAACAAAAAAATTTAACATTGTTTTAAATGTAAAAAATGACAAATCTAAATAAAACCAACAATTCATAATTAAAAGAAACAAAATATAACTAAAAACTAACCCAAAGAATTCCACTTTCCACCATGTTAAATTAAAATTGACACAAAGTTATCCGTCAGAACTGAAATATGCAGCTATGAAAATAATCTTGAATTTTTGGGGAAAAAAATGAATTATATGTTGAAAGAAATTTCAAAATAATAGAGAAACTTTGGAATGAAGAATAATTGTAATGCTAATAATTTATCTAGCTTTAATTTAACTCAATAAAAAGGTAAACTCTTCAAATTCTCAGGCATGCAACATTCTATGCATGCACTGTCAAAAGCAACTTATTAAATGTTGTCAGAATTCTTAATCATTAATAAATGGAGAGAGGTTGAGTGTATTTGAGGAAGATAAAAGAGCATTGGTTGATATGGGGTGGATAGTTATTTGGTAACCATATAATATGAAATTAATTAAATCAAATCCCTAATTTTTAGATTTTATTTTTCAAAAGGTAACTATATAATATGAAGTTTAATTAATATTTAATAAATAATAATTTATTATTTATATTAAAAACATTAAATGGTAATTGATTAATATTTAATAATTTATTATTTATATTAAAAACTTTAAAAGGTAATTGATTAATCATTAATAATTTAAAAGGTTTTGTTGATAAAAGGTAAGTGAATAAATAAAACTAATTATTTAAACATAATAATTATTAGTTAAATAATAAAATAATTTTTTTTATTAATATATTATTAGTTAATATGCTATAACTTAATAATAATATGCTATAAATAGTTTATTTTTAAATATATATTTTTTAATTAATATATTATTAATTGATGTGCTATAAGATGATAATAATATGTTATAAGTAGTTTATTTTTAAAGAATATGATTACAACTTGATATTTATCCTCTTAAATGTGTGCATGTTAATTTTTCTACGAAAGAACCGACCCCATCTCGCCGTCTTCTTCACGCGAGAACACCGAGCAAAATCCCAGCAAACCCGGAAAATCCCACCAAATCGAGGCTGACTAATCTCTGTTACTCGTCCAAAACGTGACCTACCTGTAGAAATCATAGATGATCACATGCGGTTCTCTTTTCCGCATTTTGAGGGATTTTCAATCTCATCCATTATGCGAAAGAGCAAAAAAATTCAAATTTGAAATCCATTCAAATCGCACCCGATTTCCCCCCTAAATCGATAAAAATTCCTCTATATAAACCTCAATCTTCTTTAGTGTTCGGGGGATTTTGAAGGCAAGAACTCACCTATGAAAAATAGTTTACAGAAGGTCACTTGGTTTCGGTTTTACTCACTGTCGAGTCTGAACTAGTGTGGTAGAAGAGCTGTCGAAAATTGCCCCCTTCTCGTTGTCTCAATTCGCTGCTCCGAGAAAAGTAAATCTGGTTCCTTCTTATTTCTTCGCTGTTATGTTTCGTTTGACGTTAGGTGTATCAAGATTTTCGTATCTGTGAAGTATTGTGTGCTCATGCTTTCGTTTATGCTGTATTGTGGCTATTCGATGAGTATTCTGCATAATGAAATTATTAATATGTGTTGTGTTGCAAAGATCCATGGTTGTTCATTCTTGTTTCTGCTTTGACTCTAGTTAGTCTACTAGAGCTATAGGGCTCGATGCTTTTTTTTTTGTTTACTACTATTCTAACTTTAATTGTTTGAATCAATTCATTAGCATTTATGCTTTCAGAATCAATGATCGAAGATTTTGGGTTAGTTTGAGTTTAACATAGGTCAGTGGTTTGATATGTTTAAGTTCGAGTGCTCCTTTTAATGTAAATCTTTCTGTTGCAAAACTCTAGCTGATTGTTTTGTTGTCGTCATTATTGAACTTGTTATCGAGCTTGTGTTTACCTGCTCCATTCAATATTTGAGTGTTCGTTCCTCTATTATTCATCATGGGTTGTTACTTGTTATTGACTTTAAATTTTAGAAGCTAAAAATCAGTTGATGCAACAGTAGCTTGGTACCTTGTTGAGCTGTTTGTATATTTTAGGCTAAAGTAGAGTCAAGTGTTCTTCTCTTCATCTCATTACTTCGATTATTAAAAAAAAATGATTTTCTCCATTTGTATTTTGAAGTCTTAAATTGTTTGTTTCATTGCCATTGATAGTGATAGTTAAATTCAGCTGAGTATTCATGTGTAGTATTGTAATTTTGTCCTAGTTCGAACAACATTTGAACATGTCATTCTTAGGCTTCTCATTTTATTGGTGAAGTCTTTTATAATTTTGAACCCATCAACTTCGTTATGATATCTCGTGTGTGCTGAAATTTTCAATAGTCATCTTGTTGCCTCTACTCTTCCCCAATTTATGAAGCATGAATCCTTTGTAGTATATATTTTGAGCAAGTTTTATTGCTGGACTCAATAGTAGGTGTTTTTTGTTTTGCTCTCATCATGAACTGATTCCAGGGAACCTTTCTATTACTTGCTAACTATAAGAATGCTCTGATTTGATCTTGCTAATTTGTAATTCTTCCAGTAACAACATTGGATAGAGGATAATTCCAATAGTTTACTCCATTTTTGATTGATAGTTGCTTCCTTATCTTTGTCCTCATCTAAATGATTATGCACTAATCCATTCTCCATTTGACCACTGCTAGTCTAATTGCTTATCTATAATTATCATTTGTATTTTTATTTTATCATGTGGGAGTTAGTTTAATTTTAAGTGAAGGTTCTTTAAGTATTGTAAGCTTTCCTACCTATTTTGGTCGTATTATATAAATTTAAAGTATGCTCCATTACTGATTTCTATTTTGTTTTGTTCCTTTTCTATGTGTGAACCGGCTCCTCCCGAGTCTTCGAAGACTCTTTTTCCTTGCATTTCTTTGGTCGGGCCTTGGAGACCCAATTCTACCTTTCATTGAGTCAGCCAACCTTTAGAAATCGAAGATTAAGTCTTCTGAGTTGACGTACAGGTCCCGAAAAGCAGCAAGATGAGCTGTATACATCTTATATACAACGATATACAACTGATGTATACAAAAAGGGAATTGGATTAAACCAAAAAAAGTAGCAGCGAATTTGGCCTAATAAAGACCAAATTCAATTTCTCTCCCTTATTCTTAAATTATTTGATTGTGATTATTCATCTTTGTTGTTTATTAACTCTAACCTTAATTTTGTTTTGGTTTAACTTGATTAAATTTCCCAAAAGATGAACTAATTCTTTTATGTTGATTTGTTTGATTAAAAAAAGTTTTCATTTTATCAACTCGTGAGTATATATAGCCAAAAACTTTTATTTATTCTTCAATTAATTCAAAATACTTTTTATGTAATAATTAATCAAATTGGTTCAATTGTTATAAAATGATTCAAAAAAATGAATTTTAATTAATCTAGTTTTGCAAAAATTCTAATTACTTGCAACTTGATTCAGATATATCAATTAATATCTCATTTTCTTAAAAATAATAAGTGTTCTATGTTTAACAATTACTTCAAGTTAATATTTTAAACTATTGTTTCTTTTATGGTAAATCATTTTCCTATAAAATAGTCAAAATAATATTTAACTTAAGTCGTAGGACAACCACGTATTAGTGGACGCTTCAAATGTCTTAAAAACCTTCTTAAAGCGTAAATGAGAACCTCTTACCCATTTTTTTTTATGAATTTTTAAAGGTTTATCTGTTAATTTTTTTTTTATATTAAGTTTTCTTAATTTCTTTGAAAAATTAAGTGGCTAATCTTTCTAAATATTTTTTCTCAAGTTATTTTATACTTAGAACATTTTAAAAAATGATTTTCTAAAAATAATAAAATTACGGCATAACAATCACATTGGTCAAGAATATTGAGTATCAAATATCGCATATTTATATTATTTTTTGTTTGTGAGATCCTATCCAGATTGTCCTTTCATTTCATTGATCACATTAATCAAGAACATTGAGTATTAAATATGGTACATTTATATACTTTTTGTTTTGTGAGATCCTACCCAGATGTAATGTAACAATTTGTTCCTGTGTTATTAAATATATGTGGTAAAAACATGAGAGTTTAATTTTTTTCATTCGTCTTCCAATATAAATTGAGCCCGAGAAAGTAATAACTTTGTTTATTCTAATAGTTCATACTTATCGGCTAAGATTTGAATGATTTTATATGTGTAGATAGACCCAAAATCAATCAAATTTAAAGTGTTAACGTCATTCTTTTAGTGTGGGACAGTGGGAGTGCATAAATATGAACTATAGTCATATGAAATCCATAGCGCTAGGTTGAGTCGAAAATGTCCTTACTAATTGAGTTTATCTATTAGGGTCAACTGTAGATGAGCACCCCTTATCACGTATGAAGAGAGATGTGGCACACTAACCACCAAATTAAAGGTCTTCAAGTCTTTTTTCTAACATTGTCGATCGTTTGTTAATCCAAGTTCGAAGTAGAAAGTTATGATCATGCTATTAAAAGGTGTTAACGCTGAAAAAATGGTGCAGTTGAGGTCCGCTGCAACAATGACGAGCAATGTTTATAATCAATTTTGCCGAGTTTTAAGTATAACCCAAAAACTTCATTCTATAGCTCTAAAGGGGTGATTTTACCAAGGCTAGGATGAAAATTCTTTGTTGAAGTAGGTTTTTACATCAACTTCTTCGACATTATTGCTGCTAATATTTTATAATAGCTCTATGGTTCCTTTTTAGTATAATTTTATTATGGATTTAAATGTAATAAATAATATCGACTTTAATTTTAGTAGCTCAATTAATTGATTATATGAATTTTAACTTTTTTGTGAGAGTTCATCTTATTTAATTTAGTTTAACTATCCTCAATCTCTTCAAATTTATCTTTTAAAAAATTAATTTAATTTCATCTGACATATTACATTAATTTTCCATTATATATATTATTTTTATTTATTTTTGTTATATAGAAGTGTCATAACTAGGGACCAACAAGGACATAATTTTAAATATAGCCTAAAGTAAGAGCAAAGTTATAAGCAAAGTAGCATGAGTAATTATCTTTCCAGAACTCTAGAAGCATCCATTATCTCTCTCATCCCTGACAAAAAAGAGGCAGCACCATTTCTACAAGCAACTCTTCATCTTCTTCTCAACGGGGAGTCTCCAATACTTACAATTTTAGGTTTATGTTTTCTCTCAAATTTATGGTAATCTTTCTTCCTTTATTTTTTTTTTCATATTGTTATCTTTCTTCATGCTTTTGATTTTTATCATGTCATCTGGGTGTCCCAACAACATATCCATCCGAGAGTTTTGCGCAATTATAAGGTGAAAATATCATTTAGAATTCTTTTTGACTATCAAATTAAAGTGGCACCGGTCCCTTTTTTTTGCATTCAAGCAAACTAATACTTTTATGATGAAGATTTAAATGATAGAGGATAACATATTTGAATGTCTATATAGTAGTTTTTTTTTATTTGTCATGTATTTCTTGGAAGAGTTTATCAATAATTTTATTTTTGATTGATATTGACTTATGAAATATTTTTTTCCTAGGTCCTTGTGTATGAGAAGACAACCAAGGAGGATCTTGAGTTGACCTTGGAATCAAACATCTCAAATATTCATATAAGATATTGGCTTTCAAAACATCATCTCAAGTACCATGTGCCTGAAACATACAAAGTTATGTAAATTTTTATCTATTTGGTCAATATTTGGCATCTACAAATGTAGATATTTATCACTGTTCTTACGCTATTATAATAAGTTTCACGATTTTACTTTTTATATCGTTGAACTTATGTATGTCTGAGGTTTTTAAAAGTTTCATAATTGAATAAACCATTTTATAGCTATTAAAAGTAATCGATTTTTCAGTTTATCCTACTTACTGATATCAGTGATATTTATGTATCTATAATATCTTTGTGAGACGAGGGAGTTAATTATTGACTTGAGTGGTACCTCAAACAATTTTAATGGAGTAATTAAATTAAAATTGAGCAATACTTTCAATAATTACACTGTTAATACTTACCAGCTTTACTATTTCTTTCCTTTTTAATGATAGAGGAGTTGCTTTATTGGTGGAAGCTGCTGATCAGACAAAAAAATTGAAACAAGATGGATTGCATAACTGTGTCAAGATGTAATTTTTGATGTACTTTGCGCTATTATTCTATGGCTTTTCATGTTTTCTTTCTTTTTCCCCTTGTTGTTCATTCCAGTATATAAAAGTCTAATATAGGTACACAACTAGAGGTGGATCTAGACCTAAAGTATACAGAAGAAACACTGCAATAGCTTGTGATTAACTCAATCATTTTAAAATTTCTCCAGTTATCAAATAAACTAAATTTTGATGTCGAAACCCTAATCATTTTTTTCAAATAAGATGATTAATAAGCAGAAGGCCTATTATCTACATGGTGTATGTGGACATATTATTAAAATATGTACACCCAGAAAGCTCTAAGTCATATTTATCTTTATTTCTATTTTTGTTATATCTAGATATTGCAACATGTAAATCTGAGAAAAATGCATGTATTATCAATTTTAGAGCAACTTGATAGCTGTTAGACTTCTATTTGTAACTTTTGTAATCATAGATTGAATGGATAACAAAAAATGATGGACTTTTATGTGAATAGCATGAAAAAAGATAGAGGTGTAAATAGAAAGATTTAACGTGCTTATCTACTATATAGAAACACGAAAGGTGGACAATCACAACAACGTTTATTGTACCTTACGCAATAAAAATTAGACAAAACTATACTATCCATAATAATAACAAAAAATAAGGGTATTTATGTCTTTTGAATGTATTTCTTCTACACTTTGCTTCTTGATTATTCTTCGCTATATCTTTCTCTCTCCCCTATCCTTCGTTTTCCAGATCAAACCAGAAGTTTCTAAAATAGTACATCGATCATGCTTTGAAACACCCAACACCCACTCGAGTTTGTAGTAAAAATTTTAGCAATTGATGAAGGTTTTCGACATTGTAAACATATAATTTTTCGATTCAGTTATCTAAATAAGTGTCTATTTCGACTTCGAAGCACCACACCAAATTAAATTTGCAGCTTTTATTTTCTCCTCATACGTCCTCAAAATTAATTGGAGTGATTAAAATTGAGTCTGTACTCATTATTTAAGATACTCAAAGTCTATTTATGTTGAATTGAATAAATTGTGAATCTGTTATACTACAATTAATGTAAGCTCGAATGCATGATGATGCCCATAATTTGTTTCTTTTGCTATGGTAAATTATGATGTTCCAATCCCTACACAATCTGCTTGCTCCTTTTTTATTTTCATGTCCTTGATTGATTTTAAGATATCTCACTCTTTTATTTTTTCAGATACAAGGAAAGGGAACTATGTCTTAACTTACAAACCCTAATCAGGATTTTTAAGATGCGTTGATGAAAATTAAATCTTGCATGTCCTACTATTTTTATGCTAAAAGAAAGGTAGGTTGTTATCTCACAGTGTAAATATATAATCAATAAATGAGAAATTTATTTGGCACCTCTCTTAAAAATCATGCTATATTAATGATTTTGTATAATATTCGGAACAATACTATTGAAAAGGCGTAAGGCAACAGAGGGGAGTGCTACAAAATCTAAAATGTTCCCGAAAACAATATGGAAGCGTTCCCAAAAGATGTAACTTCGATACATCCCATGTAGTCACATGGTTCAGGAATATGAAGAGTTTCTTTGCACTCTAGCCTCATTCTTATCTAGAGGTACTTCCCTTACCATACTCGGTGCTAGACTTTGTTCTCATAGAGTAATTCACATAAAGGATTACATGAAGAGGTTCAATATCTAGTTCATAACCCAATCACATTCACCTTACCAAATAGGTCGCCTAGAGTTGCCTTTCAATGGCGAAGAGGATAGATTAATGACTTTCCTAAGGATGATTTCATGCCGTTCCATCCAACCAACTTTAACTCAACCATTCATACAAGAAGGATACTATTACGGCTCTCGACTTCAAGGATATCATAACCTTACAACTTGGTTGAAGGTTCCACATAAAGGACTTTCTTAGAAACATTCAAGGTCACATGTCATTCTTACATACAAGTCTAAGAGATTTTATAATCCTAATTCAAGACATCTCATATTCACATTCATGCATGTATCAAGTAAGGGACACAAGTCTACACATAAGACACACCAAGACTTCACTTTATCATATATAGGATATCAATCTAAAAGCACATAGGAATAACCATTATTATCTATAAGTCTCCCTATACACTAATATAACATCATCATTATTACCATCATAGACTCATATATTCAAGTAGGAAGAATCATGCATCAACTCTAAGGCTACACATATAAGGACATAGTCATAATCTAACATGATCACCTAACAACATAAATATAAGAACACATACAATTCTTACGCTATTCGATAGCCCATAGAAAACTACACTAGAATTCACAAGCATTTAGACAAGACCATAACATCCATAAGGTAGTCAAAAACTAGGGTTCATGTATTACATGGGTTCATAGGTCAATTAGGTAAAAATTATATAATTAACAACAATATAATCAATATATAATGATTCAAAACCTTTAATGCAAGAACCCATGGACAAATTATAAAATTGGACAAGTTCATCTTTTGAAGACTTTAGAAATCTCTTTGAATTTTGGGATCCTTGATCAAAAGAGTTTCAAGGATGAAGAATAATACCTCAATTAATATAAACCACGAAATTGATGAAGAATCACCATTCATTTCTTCAATCCAAGCCCTTCCTTAAGTTTTGGGAGTTCTAGAGAATTTCTTAGAGAATTCCGGGTTTTGATTTTTGAAGAATGAGTTCATCTAGGTAATACCTAAAATACCCTTAGGAAACCTCCCAATCTCTTATTTGGTTGCATTTTACAGTAAACTGCATAGGTGACATAGACCATCGACGCCTGGCCATCGACGGACCGTCTCCCAACCAACGGACTGTCCTGTTGGTTCGTGGTTTGGGTTAGATACTTGTACTTGGAATCTCTTCCTCCCACACATAAGTCCTGACCAATGACCTACACCTACTGGGCGACGACCATATTACTGACCGTCGATTTCCATCCGTAGGTGGGACCGCCTTAGGCAGTTTTGGCAACCTTGATGGGTCCTTCCTCAAGGACCCTTGGTTGGTCCTTAGGGATGTTTGACCGAGCGTATCCAACTAGAATAATATTATATAATATTTTACGACCTTTCATATCAATTTCATAAAAAACAAACACATAAAACTCGACGAAACATACTAAGGCATACAAGGCCGTTTCAAGGCAAGCCTTTCGAACGCCACAGACGTTCTTTGACGTTTGATCTCCAAAATTCATGATACTTGACAGACTGACTATAAACACTATTATAACTCATATAAGTACCTATTATGATCATGACACATGCGTATAATTACATAAAAACACACATGAAGAACATAGGTGACTAGTCATCAACGTCTTGGTCGTCCCTTGACGTTTCACTTCCAATTTACCTAATACTTTAGACACTCTTTCATTACCACATTATAAAACATTTTAGGACCTTAGACCCTCATGACAAACATGTTAGGATCTAGTACACCTAAGTCATTTTAGAGGTATTACAACGATGTAGCATGATTGCGGGACATCTATTGGTGATATGGGATGAAGAAGGATATTGTGGAATTTGTGGATAGGCATCCAAATTGTCAAGAAATGAAGGTTGAGCATAAGAAACCTGGAGGTTTTTCCCAAGACATTGGTATTCCTACTTCGAAGTGGGAAGATGTGAGTACGGATTTTATTGTAGGGTTTCCACGTACTCGGCGACAACATGACTCGATTTGGGTAATAGTGGATCGATGATGAAAATGGCTCATTTTATTTCTGTCAAGGTTTCCTATTCGGCATAAGATTCTGCTAAGTTGTATTTTAGAGAGATAGTAAGATTGCATGGAATGCCCTTGTCAATAGTTTTTGATCGAGGTACCCGATTCACTTCTCAATTTTGGAAGTCATTCCGAAAGGGTCTTGGTACGAAATTTAAGCTTAGCACAACTTTTCACCCCCAAATGGATAGACAAGAGGACATACTATCTAAACTTTGGAGGACATGTTGATAGCATTTGTGGTTTATTTTAAGGATAATTGAGATGATCATTCGCTATTTATTGATTTTTCTATAGTAATATCTATCACTCAAGTATTGATATGGATCCATTTGAGGCTTTTTATGGTAGGAGGTGTAGATACCTATAGGATGGTTTGGGTGGGTGAAGTTGTTATCATAGGTCCCAAATTGGTATGTGAGGCCATAGAGAATATTCGAATTATGAGAGAGAGGTTGAGAATGACTCAGAATCGACAAAAGTTATGTCGATATTAGAAGAAGGGACCTTGAATTTAATGTTCTTTAACACTCTGAAAGTCCAAAACCTAATCTAGAGCCTCACATGATTGTTTAAGGTTTGTATCGCTTTTTTAAGGTAAAAATAATGTATAAAAGCTATTTAGGAGGTTTTAGAGTCAAAACGTCAAGGAACGTCCATGACGTCCAGAGACTAGTGCAAAAGTTGCTAGTGTGACTTAGCCTATTTCACAAGGTTTTAGGAGTCAGAATTTGATGAAATTTGGTGGAAAGGTATCAAACATGTATTACAATAGGTGTAGGGTCAAAACGTCCAGGTACGACGCCCCAAGCACCACCTTATGGGTCCTTGAGGAGGACCCTTCCATATTGACCCAAAGCTACCAAATGAGGCAGTATAGACATTGTCTACCTATGAGTTGCAGGCGACGGAGCGTAGGCCAATCGACGGTGCGTCGATTGACTCTGTCGATCAACACTTAGCCATTTTCAAAAAATGGCCAAATTTGCTCTTCCTTCTCTCAACTTAACACCCCAAAATTCCCAAACCCAATTTGCTCTTCCTTCTCTCTACTTTCTCTCTCCCAAAGAAGACTCCATTGAAGGTCAAGGTATAAGGGTTCTAGGGCTTCAATCAGATCACTTCAAACCATCATTCTTCAAAGATTAAAAATGTATGGAAACTCTTCACCTTTGGGATTCCTTTCCCCAAAGGGTTCTTCAAAAAATGATTTCAAAAAAGATGATTTCACATGGGTTTCTTTCTAATCCGAATTTGATGTTCAAAATTGTATTGTTTATGGTTTCCTTTGATGAGTATGATTGTATTATGATGTATTATTGTTCAATTATAGTAGTTCTTGATGATTTAACCTAGTATGTGGAATAGATCATGAATTAACCCAAATTCCTTAACCCTAGGTGATGAACTAGTGTAGAATTTAATTGTATTGATGTAATTGACCTAGATATTGTGTTAATTACTATTTTGTGATATTATTACACCTATTATTGGATGAAATTTGTAGGTTTATGGTATGACATGGATGATGGCTTTTGAAGGGGATTGGGTAAGTCCTTGTTATCCTACACCTTTACTTCAATTATGATGCCTTGTACTTGGTGATGAAGTTCGATTGAAGTATGTCTTGTGATTGGATTAAGTAGGTGTTTGTATAATGATGCAATTGAAATGTCTTGATTATGTGGCTTATGAGATTATGATTTAAGATATAATGATGTAAGGTTGGTTATGAAATACCTATGTGCCTTACTATGATATGATGATGTTAATGTGTTAATCTCACATGTGAGGGTTGAATTGAAAGGTGTTCTCATGCAATTCCTATTGAGATAATGACTATGACTATACAAGGATCTATTCTTCTATGAACTAAACTAAGTTATGATTATTAAAGAAAGACATTTCAAAAGGGACTCTAGCTTAGCACTGAGTGAACTAGTAGTGAGGAGTGTCCCTTACAAAGTAGGGAAGGTAGGTTCACTATTGTACTTATGAGATAGAGATTATAATGCCAAAGGCATAAAGAGGTCTCAATCATGTCTTCTAGTTCTTCAACTATGTATCCCCAATAGGAATACTAGCTAGTGGATCCACCTATATGCTATGTTCATGCTTTGGTAGTACCTTGGCAAGTAGTCCACCTTCCTTCGGTGTAGGTTTCATGAAACTGGATTCCACATTAACTCATGTGGTCTATGTCGGTTAATGAAAGTGTTCCCAAAAGTAAAAATGAAGTAATAAAGTGAAGTCTAACTAAGATGACTTAAGGGGTTTGACTTAGTCTAGGTAGGGGTATCGGACTCTGCCTATACATTGCACTAGTTGGCCTTGAGGGAAGTCCTATAAGGATGTTCTTATGATCTTATAAAGTGCATATTTTGACTTTACACGTTGATGATATTATATTATGTTGGTTTCATGTATGAACATGCTATTGGTCAATATTGCTAAACATGATGATGACTGCTCATGATGCTATATTAAGTGATTTTAGGCATTGTTTATAATCCTTTATTTTGTTTACTTGATTGAGTAAGGTTATGGACATTTTTTGGTCATTGCACTTGTAGACATGATGTTGGGTTATGAGTAAGGGTCTTGTATATGTTGTAATGTTATGAACTCTTATACATACTTTGTTATTGTGACATGATGTTAGAGTTGCTTTGGCTATAGTTCTAATATGCTATATACATGTTGAATTGTCTTTACTTGATGATGCTTGTCTTGTGTTGAATATGCTATTGTATTAAAGGATATATGATTATTCTCTTATATATGTTCTTGATCATGCATAAGGCTTTTCAAAGTAACTTGGCATGGTTTTGAACAAATTTCCCTTTTAGCATGATTTCTATATTGTGTGTTCACATGATTCCATACTTAGTACAAGTGATGTGCTAACCCCTATTTTTTTCTTTTTCCTCAAACATTTTAGATTCCGGTCGTTGAAGGGTTTGTGACCAATTTTTAAGGAAGGCTTGGATCATTTCTCCAAGTGTGGGTATGTCCTCAAAATCTGAGGACGATTCCTTTTATCATTCTACCTATGTGACTTGATATAGTCTAATGACATTTGTTTCACTCTTATTTTTCAAGACATTGTTGTAATACCTAAGTGGCAATTATAGATTTGTGTAAGGGCTATGCCCGAATTGTTCTATTCCGACTTATATGGTTTTATATGAGACATCTCAATTAGACTCTATATTATTGTATATTGTATATATGACATAAAAGTAGAAGCCTATGTAATGCTTCCTATGTGAGGATTCTATTTAAACTCCCTACATATATATTATGTTTAAGCAAGATGTCTACGTAAACCTCATGAAGTAGATGTAGATAAAAAGTTTTAAATTTTCCATACTTTTTAACCTATGAAATGTAATGACAAATGCTAAGAGGCTAGTCTTAATCCTCTCCGAGGACAACAATGCCGGTTACATCTAGGGGGTGCTCCCCGAATGTGACATGTTCATTATTGGGTTTATTTGAAAATTTCACCCATGAAGGGTGTAATGAGGTTTGGGAAAAAAGGGAAACTTAGTCCCTATTTTGTGAGACCATACCAAATTTTGAGATGTGTTGATTAGGTTGCATATGAGCTTGAGTTGTCCAATGAGTTCACATTCGTGCATCCGGTTTCCATGTCTCTATGTTGAAGAAATGTGTTGGTGATCCTACATCCATAGTTTCCTTAGAGTGTTTGGAAGTTAAAAAGAATCTTGCTTATGAAAAGGTTACCATTCATATTTTAGACCAGCAAGCAAGAGGTTGAGAAACAAGGAAGTTGCTTGTGAAGGTGTTATGGAGGAATCATTTAGTTGAGGGTGATACTTGGGAGGCTGAGGCTGACATGATGTCCCAATATCCTCATCTTTTTCCTTCTATTTCTACTTTAGATTGAGGTAATAAGTTCCTCTTAATTTACTCTATGTTTTGGGATCATGTTTGTTTTATGTGTTTCCATGATTTCCTTATGTTGTGTATGTTCATGAAAAAGCTTAAATTTTGAAAGAAATGACTTATATGATTTATTTTCTCTCATGTTATTGTGCATTGAATATAAGTCACCTGTAGACTTCATGAGATAAATTTTGAACATGCATTAAATATGCTTTTGTGAATGAATTGCATAAAGGCTTCATCAGATTATGTTGAGCATGCTTTTAGCTAGAGAAGGTAGTTCTTTCTTGAATATGAGAAATGATGAAATTTCATGCATATTGAGTTGTTAGATGTAGTTCTTACTTCTATATGATTCATTGAGTATTTTTAGTTTCATCCTCGAGTAAGTGCATTTTGATGAGTTGAATGCATGATGGACTGCTAATCTTGAGTCTTTTTCATTTAACGTACGCCTAAAATCTCGTTTGAGGAAAAATATGTAGAAATCCACGTAAAAATCTCACATCTAGAATTGGAAAAATCAAGGATTGTAATGATTGTATTAATGTATTGATGAAATTAATCTTGAGTTGCAAGCTCCTTATGTAAGAGAGAATTGTAGAGTCCTAAGTTAACTATACTTAGAGTCCTACTACAATACCTATTACTACTACAATAATAGTAATGCAATTATTAATAATATGAATCCTAGTTGTACTGTAATACTGATAGTAATCGAATCCTAGTCGTAATATCATCCTAGTTAATAAAGGTAGTGTAGTCTTAGTGAAACTCTAATTCTTCAACAGTGCTGTAAACTCGCCAGTCAGCCGTTGGACCTGTTCCTTTTACATGCTCCAATCGTCACCTTCCTTTTTCGTAACACTTACTGCAGATACATCAATCAGCTTCTTTTGACATGTTCCAATCATTGATGTACTGTGAGTTCACGATATTTCTAATGCATTTCACTTAAGAGTTGTGTGTAACTAGAGCCTTTTTGTATTGATTTTAACAAGTTGTGTCTTGTTTTGTAGGAAAGATGTTCAGGCAGGAAACGATGAAGACAACTAAAAAAAGTGCAGAAACATACCTATGGTCAGTCGTTCAATCGATGCTCTGTAGGTGGTGATCGTAGAGGAGCAGCCTATGCATTGAAGAAAATCAGGGAATTCTTACCAAGTGTTGAACCACGATTGGCATCGACGGTCCATTCATTGATTGACGGACTGTACTAGTGAACCGTAGTTTGTGACTGCAAAGATTGCAGTACCTGTTATTTGAAGAATCTAAGTGTGGAGTCACGAAAGAGCATCGACGGACCAAAGATGGAACGACAGACCATAGATGGAACGACATACCATGTTGTTGGTCTGTCATTTCATTCAAAGAGGATGCCATCCAGAGATAAAAATATTTCTCTAAGTCCTGGATAATGGAAGCTATCCACGGACCGTCAATCGATTGACGACCCGTCTTTCAGTCTTGTCGATTGAAGTTGCATGCCTGAACAAAACCTTTTGTTATTTCAATTCCTTCTTTATTACGATTGTTTTCTATAAATAGGGGATTAAAACCTTATTTTTGGGGGTTAACTAATACTACTCTTGTTCTAGTTCTTGCTTTGGGGAATTATTCTTTGCAACTTTAGCAAATTATTGATTTCTAGATTTTATTTGACGAATTTGGTTTGAAATTAAAGTTGGATTTTTGGGTTTACTATTCTTCTTACGTAAGTTCATAATTCTTTCATCTACAAACATGAATTGTGTTCTTGCTAACATGGCTAACTAAATCCAGAACTGGGGTTGTGGGAACCATGAGGAAATAACAAAGTATAACTAGTAATTAAGCAATTCTTGATTAATGTTTTTGCATGCATTGATAATTTTTTTGTTTAGAAGTTTTTTAAACGAGTGCAATGTTAGAACTCGCCTTGTTTCTACTTGTCATCTCAAGGAGTAGTTAATAAGAAAAGAATTAACAACATAGATTTAGTGTGATACTATCTAATAGACTAGTTTCGATTGGTGCAGTGTAATAACTAAGCCATACATCGATTATGATGTCTAATATGAGATAATGATAAAGATTAGTAAATTATACAGATGTAGCCGAACCAAGGTGCGGGGTGAAATTCTCTACATGCCGGACCAAGGATTAAGAGATACTGATACGCTCAAACTTACTTCTCAAATAAGAAGTAAAGCGGTCGTGTCAAGTAAATAACCCAACTAGTGAGGTTGGGATCGTTCCCAGGAGGAAAATAGTTTAGACTTAACTTTAACCTATTATTACTATTGTTCCGTCAATTACTTCCTTCGAAAGCAAAAACAATAAAAGGGGGGTTTCTATTTCTAAATGAATGAAAATAACTAACGAAATTGAAAGAGACACTTAACAGCTTTGAATGTTGGAGTTTAATCAATTAATCAAAGTAACTAGGGTTTACGTGTTCCCCACAGGTTCATAACTTGATAATTCTAACTATAACAATTCTTTCCTAGTATCTTGCATGCAAAGTGATAAGTTATGTATTTCTAAATCCTTGGTCCGGCATCTAGAAAATCTCACTCCGCACCTTGGTCCGGCTACGTGTGTTGCTTTCCTAACCCTTATCTTTACCTCATATTAAGCATCGTATTCGATATTTGACTAAGTTATTACCTCGTACCAATCAATACTAGCCTATTAGATAGTATACACTAAATCTATGTTAATAATTCTTTTCCTATTATCTACCTCCTTGGTCCGGCAAGTAGCATTAAGGCGAGTTCTAACGTTGATCATCCGTTAAAAAGACTTGTAAGCGAAAGAATTATTAATACATGCAAGACACTATTCTAGAATTGTTATTTTAGCTAGGGTTTATCTCATTATTTGCCTATGGTTCCCACAACCCTAGTTATGGAGTTTAGTTACTCATAGCCATAAACACAATATTCAAATATATTAAATAAGAATTCATGTACTTACTTCAATGAGAAAGAATAAAATCCAAAAGGTTGCTTGATTAATCACCAAAAATCACTTGCAAGAATTCTCAAAGTAATCAATAATCTCACGAAAAGTCTAATGATTATCAAGAATCTCACAATACAATGTTCACCAATACGAAGTTTTAACAATCTAAGAGTCTAACGATCAGGTGTCTAACCTCAAAAACGAGGTTTTTCGAACTATTTATAAAAACACAAAAACCTAATTAAACAAGAATTCTAATTGCTGGAAATCTGCCAAAACGCGGCTGGGTCGACGGACCTCGCGACGGACCGTCGTGGTCACGACGGACCGTCGTGGACTCCGTCGTCCCATACTTGGTGCAATTCTTCTGCTGCTTTCTTCATTCCCCTCGACGGCAGGTATGACGGACCGTCATAGGCACAACGGTCCGTCGAGGGTCTTCGTTCCAAAATACTTCAACTCTCGGAATTTGGGTACTGGGATCACTTCTCTGAACTTCACGACGGACCTGCAGGACGGACCGTCATAGCCATGACGGACCGTCACAAGCTTCGTAATCCCACACTTGGTCAGACTTCCCCATCTTCCTTCAGCAGCTGCACTACGCTGCCACCTACGGACCGTCACAGGCACGACGGACCGTCATAAGCTCCGTAGGTGGTCTCTTCTGCATTTTTTCGCTCAAAATCTCCGCATTCAGCTTTGGACAGATTTCCTGCAAAACAAAGAGAAACTTATATCAAAATTAGCACAAAAAGGCTTTCGGACACACTAAACTTAAGGAAAAAGTATTAATTATACCGTGAAACCACGGTATATCAATACCCTCAACTTAAATTCGTTGTTTGTCCTCAAGCGACGCACTATGACTCACTACACAATCCTTGTACAATAGTATCCATGTTTTATCCTTTGCAATCATTTGGCTATCAATCCCGATTAATCTCATCAAATCTATGCATGCTATCACTATTAGGCTTGAATTTTGTGGGATCAGAACATGACACAGACTCACCATGCATTAACACCTATCCTCTTCAATTTCTCACCGAGGTGCTAACAATTCTGGTATTGCAACTAATGTCCTCACTTTAGAACAAAATCCTCATTTTTCAGACAATGATTTCAGTTTGAGTATAAGGATTACTTTTCAACACTCGCTCTCAGAACAAAGTCACACTCATTCATACCTATTGCCATAAGCTTGCCCTTATTTTCACTGCCTTAAGTTCGCTATACAACCCTTAGGATCACGATAGGACTTTTTTAGCTTGTAACATAGGCTCAGGGTCAGGTAGGGTATATTTAGGTATACTTTAGTGACTTTTTGCCCTCCTTGACATATCGGCTAAACCTTCCCTTTTCTATCATTTTATCTCGCCCAGTTTCTCATATTCTTTCCCTTTGCTCAATTTTCTCTTCTTTCTTCATTTGTGTAAGTGACTCTCTTCTTTTCTTGTTTGTAATTCTTGTATATTTTTCTTTTTCTTTACTTTTCTTTCAACTAATTCTGGATCACTTTACTTTTGTTCTTTCTCTCTCTTTTGTTCTTTCAACCCCACTTTCCAGAGCATTCCTCATAATAGCCACCCTCAACTCATGGCTTTGCCATGAGTCAAGGTACACAATACCCAAAGTTGGGTCAGGGCCAAAACGAAGGTTGTTTACTGCATTAGCCACCCTCAACTTATGCTTTTGGCATAAGCTGAGGTGCACATGTCCAAGGAGGGACCAGGGCCAACACATTGTTCCCAGAAAAGATCAGTTGGGGTGAAAAAGAAAGGTCTAATTTAAGCTCAGATCATTTGGATCAAAGAAGGATAAATTTCATTTGGTTTCTTTTATTTAGGTTAGAAAGGGCTATATTGAATAAAGGCCTATGATCCTTTCCTAATTGTCTATTACAGCTTACTTTTAGCAGGACTAACCAGGCAAGTTCTAGCTCAGTACCAATAGTGGACTATTCGAAATTTCCTCACACTCACTTGACATTTCATCACTATACCAGATTATCAGACACCTAGTTCGAATTTTAGACTTAGGGTAATGCAATGGTGTAACTCTATGTCATGCTTAGAGCTACACAATTATCAATTTCTATGCCTAGTCATGCATCATCTTCCATTTTATCAGGATATCATTTTAGCCATCATGCTCCAGATTTAAACTATGTACACAAGATATAGACATGTCGGTTCAACAGAAAAAGTAATCAGTCTCTTGGGGAAAAAAAGAACACAGGCAAGAAAACCCCAAAAGAGGATAGTGAATTGGGCTACTCACACTTCACCCTAGCACTCACTTTCCATTTACCCCACCCCCAACAAAAAGACATGCAATTGTCCCCAATGCATAAAAAAATTGAAATACTATAGTGGTAGGTGAAGCAAACCTGGGGCGCAAAGCGCCGACGATCAGCACGGACCATTGTGATTATGACGGACCGTCGTGAGTATGACGGACCGTCATTTGGTCCGTCGTGCCTTACATGGACTATGTTGATATGGAGAACCCTGAAGGAGAGTCTCTGACAAGTATGACGGTATGTGCAGGACGGACCGTCACAGGTAAGACGGTCCGTCGTAAGTGTCCGTCAGAGGACACTTGAGAGAAATGTGGAGACCCCTAGGAGAGGGGTCTCTGATCGTCATGACGGTCATGTAGGACGGATCGTCGAAGGTATGACGATCCGTCGTAGTTGTCCGTTTGAGGATACTTAGAAAAATAGAGAGAGACCCTTAGGAAAGGGGTCTCTGACAACCAGAACGGTTGTGCAGGACGGACCGTCGTAGGTACGACGGTCCGTCTCATGTGTCCATTGAATGACACTTAGAAAAATATGAGAGACCCTTAGGAATAGGGTCTCTGACAACCAGAANTCCGTCGCGTGTGCCCTAGTTTGAAAATAACAGAAAGACGTACCTGGCACGACGGATGAATGCGACGGTCCGTCACAGATGAAACGGTCCGTCGCTGTATCCGTCAGTGACTGCTGCAGAGTAATTTTCTGCAGAATTTCCTGGTGATGTGCCTGCAAATTAAAACCCATTAGTTGAAAATGCTACCATTACTAAAAAAAAAAGAAAAAAAAACTATAAGTATTGGGTTGCCTCCCAACAAGCGCCTGATTTAACGTCGCGGCACGACTGAGGATACTTGATTACTCAGCCTTTATCAAGATGGTATGCCTCTATCACTTCATTCACCAATGCATTATGCCTAAAATAGAGTTTTATTCGTTCTCTATTCACCTTAAACCGCACTCCCTCCTTGGTTTTTAACTCAACTGCTCCATAAGGGAATACTTGGGTGATCAAGTAAGGGCCAGTCCGTTTGGAGTTGAGCTTGCCCGGAAGACAAGGCAACCCAGATCTGTCTAAAAGCACCAAATCCCCAACCATAAACTCTTGTTTT
>NC_028639.1:46106616-46128691 GCF_001406875.1 Solanum pennellii | reverse complement strand
TGAGCCATTTCTTCACGAATCTCATCTGTGGCTGGGTTGTGAGTGGACTGCACTGCGAAGGTGTTTCTCCCGGTATCTGACTTCCTAGTACTCCAAGCTTTATTATTCTGGGAGATTTTCTCTAATTTTTCAGCAATCTCTGCATAAGGACACTCCCCATAAGATACACCTGCTATAGTGTCCAACACCGCTTTATTATTATCATCTTGTCCCCGATGGAAGTATTCCTTCAGTGACTCATCATCTATACGGTGATTTGGGACGCTTCTCAAGAACGAGGTGAATCTATCCCAAGAACTACTAACTGACTCTAGTGGTAGTGCCACAAATTTGTTCACTCTGTCTTTGTGGTTTAGTTTCTAGGAGACCGGATAGTAGCGTGCTAAGAAAATATCCCTTAGTTGGTTCCAAGTGAAGATTGAGTTGTATGGGAGCTCAGTGAACCATATAGCAGCCTCTCCCGTCAGTGAGAGAGGAAACACTCTGAGCCCTATTACATCTAAATCCAAATCAGGCCTCCCTACATAACTTTTACACACTGCCCTTACCTTAGCTATATGGGCATGTGGATCCTCAAAAGGTAGCCCTGAAAACAAACCTCTGGCAGTGAGAATTTGCATCAGGCTACTAGTTACCACAAAGGTGTGTCCTGTGGGTAGAGGAGGCAAGACAAGTGGCCCATTCGAGTCTGCTATGTTATCATAACCTCTGTAGTATGCTTGGGGCCGTGGAACGGGATTTTGTCCCCTCTGTTGGTGTTCACCCGGAGCATCGGGTAACAACTGACCATGAACATCAACCGGAGCTGGGATGTTCTGGTTTGGATCATCATCATTTATTCCCAAGTTTCGATTCATATTGCGTAGTGTACGCTCTAATTCGTGATCGTAGGGAAACAAGGGTTCTCTTCCTCTCCGTGTATTTGGCATACAAGGAGGATAGTTCTGAAAAAAATCAAAAACAATAAAACAAAGCAAAATCAAGAAAATATCAACTAAACTATAGTAATAAGTTCAAGTTTATCTAAAAGCTATATTCCTCGGCAACGGCGCCAAAATTTGATAGGCTCAAACTTACTTCTCAAATAAGAAGTAAAGCGGTCGTGTCAAGTAAATAACCCAACTAGTGAGGTTGGATCGTAACCACGAGGAAAATAGTTTAAACTTAACTTTAACCTATTATTACTATTGTTCGGTCAATTACTTCCTTTGAAAGCAAAAACAATAAAAGGGGGGTTTCTATTTCTAAATGAATGAAAATAACTAACGAAATTGAAAGAGACACTTAACAGCTTTTAATGTTGGAGTTTAATCAATTAATCAAAGTAACTAGGGTTTACGTGTTCCCCACAGGTTCATAACTTGATAATTCTAACTATAACAATTCTTTCCTAGTATCTTGCATGCAAAGTGATAAGTTATGTATTTCTAGATCCATGGTCCGGCATCTAGAAAATTTCACTCCGTACCTTGGTCCGGCTACGTGTGTTGCTATCCTAACCCTTATCTTTACCTCATATTAAGCATCGTATTCGATATTTGACTAAGTTATTACCTCGTACCAATCAATACTAGCCTATTAGATAGTATACACTAAATCTATGTTGATAATTCTTTTCCTATTATCTACCTCCTTGGTCCGTCAAGTAGCATTAAGGCGAGTTCTAACGTTGGCCATCCGTTAAAAAGACTTCTAAGCGAAAGAATTATTAATACATGCAAGACACTATTCTAGAATTGTTATTTTAGTTAGGTTTTATCTCATTATTTGCCTATGGTTCCCACAACCCTAGTTATGGAGTTTAGTTACCCATAGTCATAATCACAATATTCAAATATATGATATAAGAATTCATGTACTTACTTCAATGAGAAAGAGTAAAATCCGAAAGTTTGCTTGATTAATCACCACAAATCACCAACAATCAATGATAATCAAAAGTCTAACACTTATACAAAGAGTCTAATAATATGATGTCTAACAATCCAAGAGTCTCACAATACGGAGTCTCCCTAATAATACCCAGTCTAACCTCAAAAACGAGGTTTTTCGAACTATTTATAGAAAATAAAAACCTAATTAAACAAGGACTCTATTTGCTGGAAATCTGTCAAAACGCGGCTGGGTCGACGGACCTCGCGACGGATCGTCGTGGTCACGACGGACCGTCATGGACTCCGTCGTCCCATACTTTTCTGCTGCTCTCTTCATTACCCTCGACGGCAAGTATGACGGACCGTCATAGGCACAACGGTCCGTCGAGGGTCTTCGTTCCAAAACACTTAAACTCTTGGAATATGGGTACTGGGATTACTTCTCTGAACTTCATGACGAACCTGCAGGACGGACCGTCGTGGACACGACCGACCGTCGTGGACTCCGTAACCCCACACTTGGTCAGACTTCCCCATCTTCTTTCAGCAGCTGCACTACGCTGCCACCTACGGACCGTCACAAGCATGACGGACCGTCACAAGCTCCGTAGGTGGTCGCTTCTGCATTTCTTCGCTCAAAAACCTCCGGTTTCATCTTTGGACAGATTTCCTGCAAATAAAGAGAAACTTATATAAAAATTAGCACAAAAAGGCTTTTGGACACACTAAACTTAAGGAAAAAGTATTAATAATACCGTGAAACCACGGTATATCAGATATCTAACTTATCACTTTGCATGTAATATACTAGGAAAGGATTGCTATTATTAGGAATACTGTGTTATGAAGTTATGGGTAACACACACCCCCTAGTTACTTTCTCTTCTTGATAACAACCAGAGTTTACTTTTGCTTACTTGACAATCCCACAATTGAAGGAATTTGTTTCACAACCCCCCATTTTACTTTATTATTTCAGGAATACCTTGACTAAAAAGATATAATCATGGGTTAAATTTAAATCTAAACAATATTCCTTGTGGGATCAAACGCAACCTACTAGTTGGGTTTTTTTACTCAAAAACGATCGCTTATGCTTCTTTAGGGAGACGTAATTTGAGCGTATCAAATTTTGGCACCGCTGTCGGGAAATTTGGCTTTAATTTTAACTACATTATTGAACTTTAGTCAATTTTTCCTAATTTTACTTTTTCTTTGTGTTTTTATCTCTCTCAAGGCTAACTCTAGTGTATGCAAAGTACACAGAGCCGAGGGGAACCACTCATGCCTTACGATCTCAAATTGAATCACACTTTGTGGAGGATGGAGAATAGAATCCCAGGTAACCCAAACCCAAATAGAGAGAATGCAGGTGAAGGAGCAAGATTGCAGCCTTAAATACTAGTCGGTGCAAACAATTAGGCACCCGTTGAGAATCTGTTAGGAGATGCCTTGAGTACAACCTCCAGCAGCCCCAAGACCTCAAGATTATCATAGAGGAAACGTTAACATAGCAGACTCTGATGGACCTCTTGTCCTACTCTCCCGCCCTAGGGTACACATTCGTGGTGACGAGTAGCCTTATGCAGATGCTCACCGCGAGGGGTTGATTTTTGGGAATGTTATTAGAAGATCCACATGATTATATATCCAAGCTAAGGGCAGTTTGCAAAAGCTGGTGGGTAGACTAGATTTGGACATGAAGTCATCGGTTGCGAGTGTTCCCTCTATCAGTGATATGAGAGGTTGCTATAAGGTTCACGGAGATGCCTTACAACTCAATCTATACTTGGGATCAATAGAAAGATGTGTTCTTAGCAAGGTATTACGAAGTGTCCAAGAAGCTCAACCACAAGGATAAGCTGATCAACTTTGTCGCTTTACCTAGAGAGTTAGTGAGTAGCTCTTGGGAAAGATTCACTGCATTTGCGAGGGGTGTCCCGAATCATCGCTTTGATGATGAGTCACTGAAGGAGTATTTCTATAGAGGTCAAGATGACAACAACAAAAAAATGCTTGATACTATTGTTGGTGGATCCTACGGAGAATACACCTATGCGGAGATTGCGAAGAAGTTAGAGAAGATACCTCGCAATAACAAGTCTTGGAGCATAAGAAAGTCGGACACCGGGTGAAACACATTCGCTGTTCAAGCTACAAATAATACAACCGCAGATGAGATTCTGAAGATATGGTACAGATGAGAACTTTGTTGGGTTTGGTCTTAAAGCATGTGAGCGTGGGCGCCAAGAAAGTGAATGCGGTAAACTATTTGACTAAACCCCCACCACCGGCAGAAGAGTATTACTACGAAGAGGATGCATATGCAATTAATGATTAGATGGGGTGTTTTTGACCAAACGCCCAAGGTTTCAATCCGGATAATTGGCCCTAAGTTCAAGGAAACAAATGTAAGAACTATGGTAAGTACAACTGAGAGGGTAAATATTTTCGAGATGGGAACTACAATCGCGAGAACAACTTCAACTGGTACAACTATGGTACCATGAATGATCGGGTTGGTCCATATGTTCCTCCTCAAAATTGAGAAGCTGCCCCCAGGGAATGTGGAGGTAGACAGAGTTGTAGTAAAGGGTTGGTATTGTTTTCTTGATGGCTATTCGAGCTACAATAAGATCTCCATCGCCCTAGAAGACCAAGAAAAGACCACCTTTTTTCCCTTATGGGATTTTTGCATTCAAAAGGATGCCATTTGGGTTGTGTAATGCGTCGGCGACCTTCCAGCTTTTTATGTTGTCGATATTTTATGATATGGTAGAGGACACTATTGAGGTTTTCATGGATGATTTTTTGTGGTTGGCGAATCCTTTGATTGGTGTTTGAATAATCTGGCCGAGGTGCTCAAGAGATAAGAAGATTGTAATTTGGTGCTAAATTGGGAAAAATTATGGTGAAAGAAGGTATAGTATTGGGCCATCGAATCTCAGAAAATGGGATAGAGGTTGATCAAGCCAAAGTGGAGGTGATAGAGAAGCTTCCACCACCCACTCGGTCAAGGTGTGAGAACTTTTCTTGGGCATGCTTGTTTCTATAGAAGATTTATCAAGGATTTTCCAAAAATTGCACATCCTTTGTGCAAACTTCTTGAGAAGGACTGTGAATTCTACTTCGATGAATCCTGTCTGAAAGCATTTGGAGAGTTGAAAAGGAAGTTAGTGTCTGCACCCACTATTATTTCACTAAATTGGGGTGAGTTATTTTAGGTGATATGTGATGCGAGCGGGGTTGCACTTGGCGTGGTATTGGGACAGAAAAGAGATAAAATCATTCACCTATCTATTGTGCGAGTAAAGCCCTGAATAAAGCCCAAAAGAACAACACTATAACTGAATAGGAGCTTCCCGCAGTGGTGTTTGCATTCGAGAAATTTCTCTCCTATTTGCTTGGCACGAGAGTCATAGTGCATACAGACCATTTTGCTTTGAGGTATTTGATGGCGACGAAGGATGCAAAACCAAGGTTGATCATATGGGTATTATTGCTTCAAAAGTTTGATTTTGAGCTGAAGGATAGAAAAGGGACTGAAAATCAAGTGGCCAACCACTTGTCTAGATTGGATGACGAAGCTATGCGCAATTGGGAGAAAAAGCTGAAATTGATAATGCATTCTCAGATGAGCATGTATTGGTTGCTTCTCAGGATCTGATCCCATGGTTCGCAGACTTTGCAAACTATCTGGCAAGTGATCCGGTTCCGTCAAATTTGACTTTCAACCAAAGGAAGAAGTTCCTTCATGATGTAAAGAAGTTCTTTTGGGATGAGCCTTACTTTTATCGGAGTTGTGCCAATGGGGTTATTCGGCATTGTGTACCTGAGGGTGAAATGTTGAGTGTTTTGGAGGCGTGCAATTCATCGCCTGTTAGTGGGCACCGTAGTTTTATTCGAACTGCGTATAAGATCTTGCAGTGTGGGTACTATTGCCCCACCATCCCCAAGATGCTTATGAATTCTCCAAATCATGTGATCATTGCAACGAGACATAGGGATTTCAAGGAGGCAAGAGCTTCCTATGAATCCCATTCTGGTGGTCGAGCTATTTGATGTATGGGGCATTGACTTCATGTGCCCATTTGTGAGTTCTCATGGGATAAAGTATATTTTTATGGGGCGGTTGACTATGTGCAAAACTGGGTGGAAACAATTGCGCTCCCCAACAATGAAGGGAAGAGTGTCACCACATTCTTGAAAAAGAATATATTTTCTAGATTTGGTACACCTAGGGCCATTATTAGCGACGGAGGTTCTCACTTTTGCCATAAGTTTTTCAAAGCATTGCTGGAAAAATATGGTGTCGCCACAATGTGGCTACTCCTTACCACTCACAGACTAGTGGGCAAGTTAAATTTTCCAACCGGGAGATAAAATAGATTCATGCAAGAACTATAAATGGCAATAGGATGGATTGGTCAAGAAAGTTGGATGATGCTCTTTGGGCCTACCGCACTGCATACAAGAACCCCACAGGTATAACTCCATACCAACTTGTTTATGAGAAGGCTTGTCACTTACCGGTCGAGCTAGAGCATAAGGCGATGTGGGTAATGAAAAAGCTGAAGTTGGATTGGACAAGAGCGTCAAAATAGAGGCTAAATGATTTTAATGTGTTTGACGAGTTTCGCCTAAAAGCCTATGAAAGTTCATCCATATACAAAGAGAAGACGAAGAAGTATCATGATCAAAGAATTGAAAAGTGAGAATTTGCTGTTGGTGATCTTGTGCTTCTATTCAACTCTAGGATGTGTTTATTTTTGGGTAAACTCAGGTCCAAATGGACAGGGCCATTCCTCATCACCAAAGTGTTAACTCATGGAGCGGTTGAGCTGGAAAACAAGGAAGGCACAAGGTTCACGGTAAATGGCCAAAGGATTAAGATCTATCTGGAGCATGTAGAAAATGTGCACGAAGTGGTTAAAGCCTACCATCTTGATGAAGTCTGAGTAATCAAGGGGCCTGCTTCGTGCCGCGATGTTAAATCATGCGTTGCTTGAGAGGCAACCCAAGTTGTACACTCTAGCCAACGATAGGTTTTGTTTCCCATGAAGAAGGAGTTTTAGTTTTGTAATGTTTTTCTAGGTGTTGCATTTTTCTTTGTCTTTGTGTGCTAGTGTTGGCTAGAGTTTAAAATAGGGTCCATGTCTAGAATGTGTCCAAAAAATACCAAAAGAAAGGCCCAACTATTGTTACATGTGCAGGAGGCCAAATCAAAATTACTGAAAATGGTCTGGTGTAGAGGTCTATGGAGCCCATCGACGGCCCGTCATTCAACCGATGGACCGTCAATGGTGTCCATAGATTCTAGGTCAGCTTCACAAATTTTCTAAGTCTGTGACCAACAGTCATAATCGACGGACCATCGATCAATCCAGGGAGAGTCAATGGGGTTTCGTGGAACTAGTCTGCCAGTGTACCAACCCGACTTGGCCGCCTACATTTATAACACAACCATTCAAATTCTTCCCCCCTTTCCATTTTTTCTCCAAATTCCTCCCATAACCATTTCTCCCTAAACTTCCTCCTTGAATTACTCCCTAAATCATGACCAAATCTCTAAAAACCCTCTTTCTTATCACTTTCCCAAATCCCAATCATCAATCTCCCAAATTCTCTATCTTTTCATCCTCACAAGTCCAATGATCGGGTTCGGCAAACGTTGACTTTTTCTTTTGGTCGCACACCTTTGTAGGCAAACAATCACAACACTCTTCACCGCGTGAAAGGTAATTCAACTTCCCCTCACTCTGAATTCTCATTCTTAATTGATTATAGGAAGTCGGAAGTGAGCTATTAACTTTGGGACCGAATCAATTAACATTGCATGCAAATAATTTTGTAGTAATTACCTTTGGGATTATAGAGAGTGATTGTGTAGCACCTTAACTACACTAAGTAATGTGTCTTACTCTACATGTTAGTTCTGACCTGGAGTTTCATACTTTATACAAATTATGGTTAGAAAATTGTGCAAAATTGGAACCCTACGAATGACGAACTACCATATGATATGTTGAAAAGCATGCATAGACTTGGTTGCTGTTAAATTGGTAATCAAAGAAACTCAGAAGTTGAATTGAATGAGTCCTGAAATTAGGCACAAGCCTTAGTCATGAGACCCCGTCTACGGACCATCATTCTATCGACGGACCGTCAATTGGGTCCGTACTTTGCCACGCCCACAAATAAGCACAAGTGTCAAACGACGGATGTGGACTATGGTTCGTCGATTGATTGACGGGTCATCCTGTATATTCGTCGTTTCTATTAGAGAACATGTTTTCAACCCACCAATCGATGGAAGGGTTCACGGAACGTAGATCAATCTAGGGACATCGATTAGGCCCGTCAACCTGAACATCGACCTATTTTTAAATTTTTTTCTTTCGAGCATGTCGTAAGTTATTTTTGTACTAACGATTGATCCACAAGTACAATGGCTACTAGGAAGCAAGTGGTATACTTTAAAAGGGGCAAATCCAAGTCGTTCACTTCAACCTCGGTTAATTGATAAAGACACTGACACAGAGAGGTACCCAACCTACGTTCATCTGGGCACCGAAATACCAACAACATCATCCTGAGCAACTAAGGGCACCCCCTGAAGGTTAATCCCGACATAGTCACTGCCTCCCAGTCTTATGAAGAGTGCATATGATCGGCTCACCAACTCCAGTTCAAAAGGGGGATCAATGTCTGGCTCCAAGTTCACCACTGTTTCAGGCTTGGGGTCTACCCAGTCTTCAGGTCCAACTCGGCCACCGCTTCTTGTTCAAACTCTTAGGGGGAACCGGATATAGATATAATGAACAAAAATCCTTGTCTGATGAGGTCACTAGCTCGGAAGCTTCTCCTGCACCCCAAACAAATGACTCTTCTCTAGTAGCCAGTGAACCAAACAGGTTGTTCGTCGAAGGACAATGGCAGGTTTACAAAGACGCCAAGATAATAAATGGAAAGGGGTGATGAACTGGCTGGTTATTGAGGAACGACGAGTCCTCACGCAGAGTCTACATACCATGCTTAAAGTGCACTGACTATTCAACCTCCACAAGTGCGACTGAGTGGCAGAAGAATTTGGCCAATACAATGAAGAGATTGTGAGGGAGTTGTATGTTACCTATGCTGCCACTCTCTGAGGGTCCCTCCATAAGCGGGCCAAATCCGCAAAACAAAACCCTCTCACATACACCATGATCGGAAGATGTCGGTTGACATCTCACAAGTCACTATCCACCGATTTCTATACGGCCTCACCACTGGTAGACTAGAGGCTCAACATTACGGAGTTTGACTATAGGTGGTACATAGTCCGAAGGTGGTGATTTTAAGCGTAGGGCCTATAAGGGTGAAGAAGTTAGTGGCTAGCCTAATATATTGCGGCCGATAGTTAGAGGGATGACTGGGTCATAGAACCCCAGGGCTTATCAAGAAGGCTACACTAACTTTTGTGGCCAAATTCTTCTTGCTGTTTGTCCATAATAGAGTATTACCTACTAAGGCTGACAACGTACTCACGTGGTATAGGGCAGTCATGGTGGAAGCACTGGTAGCAAGGTTAGAGATCGACTTTGCATAGATGATGTTGGCGGAGATACACGAGAGGGCGTTTAAGACCTCCACTACTTAATCCTTTCCAGGTTTGATATTTTTGTTATGCAGGGACGCCGGAGTTCCAATTTGGCACTGTGATACACTCAGTTGAGCGACCGAGAAATATGATATAGGCCTCATCAAAGATGAGGCTAATGTAGCGGTACCCTGCAAAGGGCTCCGAGTTGAGGTCCCTCAATTCAGAGAAATCCTTGTAGACACAGTGGAGATAGCTCAGTAGGCAGACCGTTATGCACTAGATCACGCTAAGCCCACCCCATCCTCTTCCTCACATGCAGCCAGCAGGGCCCCCAGCTTATCCAGATCCACACCACCACCCACAGCAGTGATCCCTCTAGCTAGATTCAAGAAGCTAGAGGCGCAGATGGACACCATGTTCCATCAAATTCAGCCGTGGATGTAGAAGTCCATAGCGGAGGCAAAAGACCGCATAGAGAAGCGAGTGGCCAAGTAGATAGAGAAGCAAAATCAGGTGTTTCATAAACACCTTGACATATTTGAACTGCGTGTTTTGGCAAGCTTAACACCCACCACTGATCTCACTACCATTCAGACTGAGCTGGCCAGCCTATGAGCCGATGTTGATGCCATCTTTGAGATGTGGGGGACTAAGCCAGAGCATCCCCACAGATCTAGTTGAAGATACTATTCTTGAGGCCTTGCTCAAGGTCCTTGCTGAGACACAACCCAAACCCTTTGTTCGTAGAAAGAGGCACCGTCGAGGCCAGCAATGAGGCTCGTGCTAGAAAAAGGAAGCGGACATATCTGGAATAAGCTAGGAGGGCCTCGTTAGTGAATGAGGAGATGCGCCAGAGGAGCGCACAAGAGTTAGCGTTTGGGGCATCAATTCCTGTGCCTATGAGCGGAGCAAGGAGCACTACTAATGGTGCTGATATAGTGGGGATGTCACTACTAATGGTGTCATCCTTAGATATGTGGGCACCAATAATGGTGAGCCTATTTTAGATCATGCAGGAATCGAGAAATCGGACCCACCCGCTTATTGATAGGACTTCGGCGCCATGCGCCACATGTTTGCTTCACCTACCATCCTGATTTCTATGATTTCTTGTGTATTGGGGACAATTGCAATTTTTTTGGGAGTGGAGTAAATGGAATGTGAGTGATAGGGTAGAGTATGAGTAGCCCAACTCACGGTCCTCTTTTGGGGTTTTCTTGCATGCGTTTTTTTCTCCAAGATACTTCTTAAATTTCTGTTCAACCAATATGTATTAGTGAGTGTATGTGTAGAAGCATGAAAGACTGAAGCATGATGGCTAATGAAAAATGATACCCCATCAAAATTTTAATCCTTGTATTTATAGGTTCAGATAAGTTGAATGTGTTGGCTCTACGAATGACATGAAAAGGCACCAACTGCATAACCTTCAACTAAAACATGAACTGGAATTCTAATAATCTAACAGTGCAATGATGTGCCAAGTGAGTGTGAGGATATTTAAAGTGTTCAACAATTGGTGCCTAACTAGATATTCCCCAGTTAGTCCTGCTAAGGGTATATTCTAGAAGCTAGGAAGTGATCATAGACCCTTGTTCGAAATAGCCCACATCTAGTTTAAAAGAGGTTGACTAAATGAAATGAATGTTCCCTTTAATCTAAATATGTTGAGCTGTAATGGACCATTTTTTTCTCTTACCAGCTTACCTTTCCATGGTCTAATGTTTTGACCCCAGTCCCTCCTTAAACATGTGCACCTCGATTTAGGAGAAAATCCTAAGTCGACGGTGGCTAATGAAAAAAGTGACCTTGTCTTGGCCATGACCTGACATCTGGTATTGTGCTCCTCAACTTGAGGAGAAGCCATAAGTTGAGGGTGGCTATAATGAGAGAAACCCAAAAACGGGTGTGAAAAGATTTGGATGGTAAAAAGAGAAAAATAAGAAAGATAAGGATGTGACTTGGCGAAAATAAAAAAACGGTTTAAAAAAATAAACAAAAAAACAAATAAAAAGAGAGAAAAGAAGTTTCTGAGAACCAGATACAAAAGCAAAAGTCACATCTAAGGGTGAAATAAGACAAATAAAAAGAATAGAAAAGAAATAGGAGGTCAAAAACAATAAAAAGAGGTGGAAAGCTTAACAGTAATGTCAAGTAGGGAAGATAGTCACTAAATGTACCACACCTAACCCTTAGCCTATGTCACAAGCCAAGAAATTCCTATCGTGATCCTAGAGTCTAGTGTGGTGAACCTAAGTAGCGAAGATAAGGGAAACTTGTGGCATGTCGCACTGTTTGAACTCATTCCTAAGCGTGAGTGTCGAAATAGATCCTTGTACCCAAAATTCATAATCACTGTGTGAAAACTGAGGATTTTTTTGAAGTAAGGGCACTAGTTACATTATGAGACAATTGGTACCTTGGTGAGATAAAAAAAACTAGAGGTGTCTGTTGCATTGTGCATTCATGTCATGGTATGATCCAATGAGTTAGCTTGTAGAGACTGAGGCATATGCCTACACTAAATCTAGAAAGAGTAGAGATCGATAGCCATGTGATTATCTTAGCTTAAAGTGTCTGCTTCTATGCAAGTGTCATTTAGGATTATAGTGTGTCTCTAAAGGACAAACAACGAATTTAAGTTGAGGGTGTTGATGTACCGTGAGTTTATGATATTTCTAATGCATTTCACTTAAGAGTTGTGTGTGTCTAGAGAATGTTTGTATTGGTTTTAATAAGTTTTGTGTCTTGTTTTGCAGGAAAGATGTTCAGGAAGGAAAAAAAAGAAAATTGAAAAAAGTGCAGAAATAGATCTACAGAGGAAATTGATGGTTTGTCGCTCAGTCGACGCTACATAGGTTGTAATCGTAGACGAGCAGCACAAACATTGAAGGAAATCAGGGAATTCTCACTAAGTGTGGAACCATGATTGGCATGACGGTCCATCGATTGATCAACGAACTGTATCGGTGAATCGTAGTTTGCGACTGCGAGGGTTCCAGTACCTGATATTTGAAGAATCTAAGTATGGAGTCACGGAGGAGCATCGACAGACCATAGATGGAAGGACAGACTGTGTTATTGGTCCTCGTTTGATTCAGAGATGATGCCATCCGGAGATAAAAATATTTCTCTAAGTCTTGGCTGACGAAAGTTATCCATGGACCATCGATCAATTGATGGCCCGTCAGTCAGTCTCGTCGATTGTAGTTGCATGCCTGAACAAAACCTTTCTTATTTGAATTCCTTCTTTATTACGATTGTTTTCTATAAATAGGGGATTAAAACCTCATTTTGGGGGTTAACTAATACTACTCTTGTTCTAGTTCTTGTGTTGGGGAATTATTCTTTGCAACTTTAGCAAATTATTGATTTCTAGATTTTATTTGAAGAATTTGGTTTGAAATTCAAGTTGGATTTCTGGGTTTACTATTCTTCTTACGTAAGTGCATAATTCTTTCAGCTACAAACATGAATTGTGTTCTTGCTAACATGGCTAACTAAATCCACAAGTGGGATTGTGGGAACCATGAGGAAATAACAAAGTATAACTAGTAATTAAGCAATTCATTATTAGTGTTTTTGCATGCATTGATAATTTTTTTGTTTAGAAGTTTTTTTAACGAGTGCACGCGTTAGAACTCGCCTTGTTGCTACATGCCGGATTAAGGAGGTAGTTATTAAAAAAAAGAATTATCAACATAGATTTAGTGTGATGCTATTGAATATGCTAGTGCCGATTGGTGTGAAGTGATAACTAAGTCATACATCGACTATAATGTCTAATATGAGGTAATGATAAGGACTAGTAAATTATACATTCTTGCGAACCAAGGTGCAGGGTGAAATTCTCCAGATGCCGGACCAAATATATAGAGATACCTAACTTATCAATTTGCATGTAATATACTAGGAAAGGATTGCTATAGTTACTAGAAATACTGTGTTATGAACTTGTAGGGAACACATACACCCTAGTTACTTTCTCATCTTGATAACAACCAGGGTTTACTTTTGCTTACTTGATAATCACAGAATTGAAGGAATTTGTTTCACAAACTCCCCTTTTAGTTTATTATTTCGGAAATACCTTTGATAAAAAGATATAATCGTGGGTTGAAGTTAAATCTAAACCATATTCCTCGTGGGATCGACCCTAACCTACTACTTGGGTTATTTAATCGATAACAATCGCTTAAGCTTCTTTAAGGAGATGTAATTTGAGCATTTCGATCGTTAACTTCCTTCTTCTTCAACACTCACCCTCAAGCTAGTGAGTAGAAAAATAATTACTCCTAGCTTGCTTTGAATATTCAGAAAAAAAAAACTTTGAATACCCAGCAAAAACTCATTTTGTCAATGCTTTCGGTATGTTGATGTTGTTTTTTTCGAATATCTAGCAACAAAAAAACTTTAAATACCAATAAAACTTGTTTTGTCAATGCTTTGGTATGTTGATGTCGTTGTTTTTTTCCCCTTCCTTTTTGAGCAGATAATTACATATTATGGTTTTGTTTTGGTACCTCTTCTTTCTCTTCCCTTATATTAAAGCCTATGAGAGTATTAACAAATTGATTAAAGGTTAAATATCGTGTCTGACCTAATATGATAAAGGTATTATATTGGAGACCTAAACTTCTAGCAAAATTAATTATTTTTGTTGCTTGAATATAAGATTTTTTCCAAGAATTCTCATATCTCTTTGGTAGTTGAGCAACCCATAATCAGGTACATGCTTTCTTCGCTCAAGGTGCTTGAGATCTAACTCCTTAGAAACACGTCTTTCTTCTTCCAATCATCTATAATGTCATTATCTTTTGCGTTGTTCTTAGTCTCTACAACTTTTCCACAGTCTGTCTAGTTGAACAACTACTTTTAGTTGGTTCATTCACTGTGATCTGAATCAATTGCGATACGTGTGTCCTCTTTATGAGGAGTTTGCTGGCTTAAGTTTAATGGAGCAAGCGATAATGAGTTGGTGAAGTAAGGAGGTCGACATATTTTTGGTAGAAGTGGTCATTTCAAGTAGTGATTTTTTTGGGTTTTTTATCAATATTCAGAGCGCGGAAAAACTTTAAGCTTTGATACCATGTAGAAATCCATTTATAAATCTCACATCTAGAATTAGAGAAATCAGGGATTGTATTGATTGTATTTATGTATTGATTGTGTTGATAAAAATATTTTTGAGTTACAAGATCCTTATACAGGAGATAATTGTAGAGTCCTGAGTTAACTATACTTAGAGTCCTACTACAATACCTATTACTAATATAATAATAATAACGGACAAGGGCCTAAAATACCCTTAAAGTATTGAAAATGGTACAAAATTACCCTTCATCCACCTATTGGCTCCAAAATGCCCTTTTCATCCACCTATTGGCTCCAAAATACCCTTGTCATCCATCTTTGGGTTCAAAATTGACCATTTTTTAATTGTTTTAAAATTAAACTCTTTTAATATTTTTGTAAATACTGGACGTTCAACTATTAATTATAATTTTAATTTATTAATATAATTTATAAGTCAATCCACTACCCATTCATTACTAACTAAACCTCACTCAATTAATAATTCAATTATAATATCAAAATCGTCATAAACACTACTAAAACACGATAAAATTATAGATTACTTAAAATTACATTCAAAATTATTCGAGTCCGAATCGAAGCCCCAATTAAATTTAGGTTGAGCCGCTTATTTAGGAGGACACTTTCTTTCAAAATTGAATTAGAAATTTATGATTAAAGCTAAAGAAATAATACATCCTGATTAATTCATGCACTTTTTTTAAATATAATTTTATAAATATTTATGATTTATTTTAAAACCTTTAATATATTATTTTGAAAAAAAGTTACCAATGAAGTAACATTACATAACTGAGACGTAAGAATAATTAAGATGAACATAGTCAGACTTTTAAGTTTATCGGTGATTTTTATGTAGCCACTTGAATGTATGATAATTTACTTCTATATTTTTTAAAAACATTCAATTGGCAGTAGCTTACATCAATAATGTCACGGGTTCAATAATTTAGATGGATTTAATTAGTAATGGGTGGATAGTGGATTGATTTATAAAATACACTAATGAGTTAAATTATAACAAATAGTTGAGCGCCACATATTTTAAAAAATATTTAAATAGTTTAAATATAAAACCGTTAAATAAGTGGTCAATTTTGAACCAAAAGGTGGATGACAAGGGTATTTTGGACCCAATAGGTGGGTGGGAAGGGCATTTTGGAGCCAATAGGTGGATGAAGGGTAATTTTGTACCATTTTCAATACTTTGAGGGTATTTTAGGCCCTTTTCCGTAATAATAATAATAATAATAATGCAATTTTAAATAATAGGAATCCTAGTTGTACTATAATTCTGATAGTAATCTAATCCTAGTCGTGATGTAATTATAATCAGAGTATAATTCTAGTCATAATATAATCCAAATTAATATAGCTAGTCTAACCCTAGCGCAATTCTTCAGCAGTGTTGTAAACTCGCCAGACAACTGCATTGGACTTGTTCTTTTGACATGTTCCAATCACCAACTTCCTTCTTCATCAACACTTGTTGGAGACACGTCAGTCAACTTCGTTAGACATGTTCCAATGGTTAGCTTCCTTCTTCTTCAATCAATACCTATTACTACTATAATAATAATAATGCAATAATAAATAATATAAATCCTAGTTGTACTAGAATTCTGATAGTAATCTATTCCTAGTCATAATATAATTCTAATCATAATATTATTATAGTTGTAATGTTATCCTAATTAATATAGGTAGTCTAATTCTAGCGCGACTCTAAACCTTCAGCAGCGCTGTAAACTCGCCAGTCAACTTCGTTGGACCTGTTCGAATCGTCAACTTCCTTCTTCATCAACGCTTGCTGCATACACATCATTCAGCTTCATTGGAAATGTTCCAATCATTATCTTCCTTATTTTCAACAGAATGATCACAAGGGGGTGATCTTATAACACCCTGTATTTCAAAAAGGCCAAAATTTCAGCTTTTTAGATGTTGCAAGTGCCAATCATGGAGGCTAACCATGTCCAGTGGGTTGAACCATAGACTGTAGGTGGGTCCGTGTGTTAGCTACCCTTGCAAGTGACTTTATACAAATACCATGGCTCTACTTACGGACCATAAGTTAGACCACGGTTCGTGGTTCATTGGCCAAAATATGGTCTTTGACCACCATCGATGGTCGTGCAGGATGGACCGTACGTATTAGTCCACGGTCCGTCGATGGGTGGCTATATGTAAGGGTCCTTTATCCAATAATCTATGAATTTATTGATGGTCCTCTAGGATGGACCATATGTAAGATGTCGGCCCGTCGACTAGGGTTCGTCGGTCGTGGATTGGTAGTTATTTTTAGGGTTAGTTGGGTTTTTCCTAATTAATTAATTCCTATACTATATCATTTTTCCTAAGTTTAGGATATCTATGTAATAATACCCCCAAATTAGACTCATTTACTTTATTCTTCCATATTCCCAAAAGAAGATCAAATCTCTTTCCAAATATTCTCTCCCTAGAAACTTGAAGAAGACGAAAAAAGATTCAAGTAGGGTTTCAAGATAAGGTCTCAATTCCTCCATTGAACATGATAAATTGTACTTGAGGTATGGTAATTTTCATCTATAAATCTCTTTCATTCATGGAATCCCTAAATTCCTTTACTTTAAAAGGTAGAATTCCCCAACTAGCTATAATTATCTTCAATCACCATGGGTTCTTTTGATTATTGATATTAATGATTGAATTATGTTTTAATATGTATGAATTTATGATTTACAATGATTTTATAAAATTTCCCCATGAACCCATGGAAACCCTATGTTTTTCAAATTGTGAGCATATAATGTGGATTGCTGATTATGAAAAAGGTTTTTTATGATCTAAACCATGAAGTGGTAGAATCATATGAATCTATGATATAATTCCTATATAATACATGATTTCTAGATCTGGTGATTGAATGCAAGCTTTGAACTTTTAAAGGGCAAGGTATGAGCTTATGCATGATCTTAAGAAACCTATATAAATGTTTAAGGGTGATTTGAGATGAAAGTGTGAAATGATATGTTTTATGTTGTGTTGTGAAAGACTATTATCATAAAAACATACTAGCAAGATTTGAAAATTTCTCTCACATAATAAGGGTTCTTAGGTTGAAAGACTATTCTCACCTAATTGAATCAAAGAGTAACATCTATCCTAATGACACTAGCTTGGATTGGTTATCTAAGGACACGTTTCCGTGAATGATGAGTGTAAGTAAGAAATGACTATTCCGTGGTAATTATGCTTAGCAGTGAGTTGATATTGATGTGAGATGGAAGCACTCACGTTAGTAGAGACCGGGTTTCTAGAAGCAATTTCTTGAGATACAAGCCATTATATTAGTAGAGGTTGAGTTTCTAATAACAATCTCCTTATCCTTAAACTATGTTCCTCCGTAGGATGATTAGCTAGTGGATCCACTTAAGTTAGAATTTCATGGTTCTACCTTCGACACATACAACAACCTTTTTGGTGTGGGAGACACCGGGGGATCATGTTATAGCTCACATGGTCTCTATATTGGTTAAGGCTAATTTTCCCACAACAAGAAAGTTAATGAAATAAGGTTACTTAAAGAAGAAGTATCTCATATGAGTTCAAAGGTTTTAATAATAATGTTAGCTTAAATTTATCATAATGTTATGACTTATATTTTCTAACCCTTTTATATCAGGTTTTAATTGGTCAATTGCATGTCATGGAATAAAATGTCCCTTCTTAACATGTTTTAAATATTTTTATGTAATAGCTACCATACTTAGTGCATTTTGTACTAATACATACTTTTGTTTACAATTTTTCTCAAATGTAGGGTACGACAGTATATGTTTTTAATATTGTGGCTAGAGATTAGATTTGAGTGTTGCCGAACTTGGTGAGTCCTCATGGTTCGAGGATGGATTAAATTGTTTTAATTTCTTGATGTAATTCTCTTTTTGGACATATTGTATGGGCTAGTTGTAAGACCCCAAAATGAGTTAGGGTGTCTAGATCCTAACATGTTTGTATTAAGGTAATAAGGTCCTAAAATGACTTATAATATGTGCTCAAGTGTATCCTAAACTAGATAAGTGCTAATACATATGCTTTGTCCATGTGAAAGGATTTTCTCACATGATATAGGTTGATGAAAGGACTTCTAATCTATAACCTATGAGCTAAGCATATTATGGGCTGAATCTCCTAAGCCTACATTTTACAAAGTAATGTTAATGAAGGTTTTCAGTAAAAGGAACTTAGCTTAGCACCGAGTGAACTTGAATATAAGTGTGTGTCCCTTCCTATGGTAGGAAGGTAGGTCACCATAAACCTCATGAGGTGTATAACCACAATGCCTCAATAGGTATAAATAGGGTTTCCATAAGTGAATAACTACAATGCCTACTCTTGGCATAAAGAGGGTTTTCACATGTTCCTCCGAGTTCTATAACTATGCTTGGCACCTATGATCTCGCAATGTGGTGTCACTTAGTATGATAGCTTCTGTTAATGTTCTACCTTGTCTAGGTAAGAACACCTTCCATTGGTGTAAGTCTCTACAACACCAAATTCCATGTTTAGTACCCATGGTCTTAGTGTCGGTTAAGGCTATAGTTTCCGTAAAGTTAAATGGACAATGGAAGTAAATGAATAGGATCCTAACTAGGAGGACTTAAGTGAGGTTACTTAGTATAGGTTAAAGTAATGAAACCATCAAGATATTGCACAAGTAGCTCCTTATTCCTTAGGAAGTCCTAGGAAGGTGACCTAATGTGTATGTTTATGCTTATGTCCACATTCATGAATTTGTAGTATTGGTCTACTTGTTGTGATGAAATGCATGATATGAGTCTACAAGAAGTGGTCTTGATATATATATATATGCCTAATGTTGGACTTAATGACTATGTGATGAAGGTCTTTCCTAGTTTGGATGAAGTTACCTTTACTTGTTATGTTGATGTATGAAGTGTTAAGGTTTGTGGTCTCATTAAGAGTTTACTAAGAATGTATGGGGTTATGGGGCTTCATATGTTCATTTCATTAGTAGACTAAAATTAAGGTCATGAACAAGGTCTTATAATGAGGAATATGAAAAGAAATAAATGTGTGTGCAAGTTGGATGTACTTTACTGTAATTGTACTATGGTATTGGCTTAAATATGTCTAAGTTGTATATTACTCCTATGATGGTATGTGTTTTCTTGTGTAGATGATATGTATGTTTCCTTTTTGCCTTAAGGTGATGCCTTGCACCAAGTATCACTAGAGGGTTACATTGGAAGTTAATGAATAAAAGGGAAATGAGCTCATTGTTAAGGTAACAAGAGCTCACTGTAATGTGACTCAAAAATGTAATAAATCCTATATGTGATCCTATGAAATGTTTGACCTTTGAATATGTTTATATGATGTATATGAATGATATAAATGCTATCGTTTAAAGGTTTTATAAAGATTTACTCAAAATGGCATGAAGTATAATTTCAAGAAAATGTCCCTTTTAAATGCATGTGTTTGCATGGTTGCCATACTTAGTGCATTCTTGTACTAATCCCATTCTTCTCTACTTTTTAGACAAAGTGTTTTACGGATCCATAAAGGTTGTCATGATTGAGGAGCTTGATATGTTATTCCCAAGCTCAAGTAAAGGGGTCCTTAAGTTCCAAGGATTCCCTACTCATGTCTTAATGTAAAGTTTATTAAAAGTTATATAGTTATGTCTTATGTTTTAAGGGTCGTGTCCGTAATGTATTCTAAGGTTGTTGAGTCTAAGTTGACAAAGAGACTTGGGGTCTAAATATGTATTATGACTTATATTATATATATATATATATGAAGTGATGTTTCTAGCATATGATGTTCTATGAATAGTTTTAAATTTTCCGCTAAATTTACTATGTAATGCGATGAATGATAACTATGGGCTTGTATAAGACCTCTGAGAGGTCAAGTACGCCATGTTACTTCTAGGGGGTGTTCCCTTGGATGTGACAAATGTTGTATCAGAGCCATATTTTTAAAAGTGGATTTGTGTCCAAGAAGTCTCATATTGCCACGTCTACTATAGTCTTGTATCATTGGTGGTGAGTCGCGACACATCAAATGGTATGATAGGCTATAGGACGGTATAGTTTCCCTTCTTCATCATTTGCATATCATTCCATATAACTTAACTCTATAAGATCTCTCTCTTATGTTTTCTTGTCCGGTGTTCTTTTAGATGTGATTGTTTGGATGATATTATCTCTACGCTTGAGGGAGAAAAGGTGTGTTTAAATGTTTATCTTGGTTTTATGGTTTGAATGAGTATGTGTGAAGGTGAAAGTTGGCATGTTTTGATGATGTGATGCCATTTATGGCTATATATGTAAACTATGTAAAATAACATGTTATGTTGAAAAAAAAAATGTATGTCATGATATAGTTAAAGCATGCTAGAAGTATTATGGTTAGAATGAGTTCGTTTTGGGAATTATATCTTACTATATGGTTTTGTATGATGGTATCCTTATGATATGATTTGAACTTGAAATGCTTAGTGATTACCTATGAAAGCATGCTGCCCTAAGAATATGCACTTAAAGGTGCTCAATGTTTTCCTTTTTATTTATGTGGTCCATGATAAGTTGCCTAGTATGGATTGGAGTCCTTTGTGTAGAAATGATCCTAGGTGTGATTATAGTATGCTTGTCTTGGTAATGTTTTGTATCTCATATTGTCATACTTTTGCTATCAATTGCCTAAATGTTGCATTTTTGGAATTTGGAAGCATGTTCACTGTAATAATAATAGGTAGTTTACTGTGAGATTTTTGGAAAATCAACTAATTATTCTTTTATTAGATGTTGTTAAAATATGTATAGAGTTGATGCATATGAACATGATAATTAATGTAAAAACGAGAATTTTTATTTGGAATGAAGAATGAGAGTCTTATGGCATGATGAGTTGTAGAATTGTTTCTAACTTCTTATTGTGTTGTCAGTCCCTTTATTTTGTGGAACTGGTGTTTCCCTAGAGCTGAGGGTAGTACTCTTATCTTTATAGGGTGATGATGTAGGTTTGATGTAACGACCTGTTTAGTCGTTTTGAGCAGCAGAATTTATTTCTGGAAAAACTGTGTGAGTCGACGGAACCCACGACGGACCGTCATGGGCACGACGGGCCGTCGAGGGTGTCTCATTCCAAAAGACTTAGAATTCTGAAATTTGGGTATTGAAATCGACTCTCTGAACTTGGCGACGGACCTGCAGGACGGACCGTCGTGGGCACGACGGACCGTCGCAGGGGTCTCGTTCCAGAACACTTAGACTTCTGAAATTTGGGTACTGAAATCGACTCTCTGAACTTGGCGACGGACCTGCAGGACGAACCGTCGTGGGCACGACGGACCGTCACAGACCCTTTCGTGGAATTGAGTCTCTGAACTCTGTGACGGAGCAGCAGGACGTACCGTCGCAGGCACGACGGCCCGTCACAGACTGCGTAATCCCAGGCTGGGTCGGATTTCTGTTAAGTAATTTAAGGGGCGTTTTGGACTATT
>NC_028639.1:46070440-46098476 GCF_001406875.1 Solanum pennellii | reverse complement strand
GTTTTTATTAATGAGTTTAAGTCTTCCGCATTACTTTCTGTTGATATTATATTGAAATGTTAGGGTTTAGATTGGTTGGTTCGCTCACATAGGAGGGTAAGTGTGGGTGCCAGTCGCGGCTCGGTTTTGGGTCGTGACATTTGATTGACCTAGAAGTTACCTTACATTAATGTTGAAAGAAAAGAAAGAGTCCTTAAGGCTAAGTCGCCTCTATTGTTTCCCCTAATGATGTATGACCTTGGTATCTATTGTATTGTATGAAAACCTTATGTGGTTAAATGGTATGACCTAACTTGATAATTGGGGATAAATTGCCTAGGTGAATAAGGTTTAGAATACCTTGGTTGACTTACTGTAAATTCCTTCTAAAATTGTAAGAACTTATAAGTGATGAAAATGAAAGTTGTTTATTAAAGATTCTCTTAAGGTTGGATTAAGTTGATCTTAATTGGGTTTACCCTAAGTGGGGGATTGTGATGGAGTAGTAAGGTTGTAGATATTTTCTACCTTTTCCTTCTATTCTTACTTGAGCTTGAAACTTAATGAATTTCTATTAAGCTTGTTCATGAATAGAGTTTTGCAAAAAGTATGAAATTTCATGACCTTTATATGTTTGGTATGTATTGATTGGCATTACTTTTAAGATATTGTAAAGATTTCAAAGTGCATGCAAGAAACATTTTGATAAAATCCATGTTTTCTCATGTTAAATTACATCTTGATATGCTAGTTGTGCATTTGACTTCATGAGATAAGATAAGAAACATGATAATAGTCACTTGTGAGGTGAAATGTTTAGCCCTATAATGAAAAGTTGAGTCTCTTTAAAATATAATATGTTGAGTCTCTTAAAAACTATGAGACTTTTATGATTTGGAATGCATAATTGTAGGCTCAATCTTGAAAGGTGAAAGCATGTTTAGCTAAGTGCTCATGTGTGTGCCTATGATTTGTGTTATTCTTCTCAAATATGATTACTGTGAAGGTGAGTACTATGTTACAAAATGATATTTTCGTGAAATGGATTCCTATTTGATGTGATGTACTTAGTGTGACTTACCATTTAGACTTCACTAGGAAGAATCATGAGCATGTCTTGGTTAAAAGTTGAGAATATCTCATTTTAAAAATGAATTGACCTCGTACTTTGCTAAGGTGTGAACTCATGATACATGTAAGTCTGTTGAGGAGAACATTCCTCCATGGACATCACTAAGCATGGTATGGTTGAGTATTACCTTCATGGCACTAAGTCTAACTAATAAAGATCCTTGTTAGTTCAATTAACTCAAGTCTTTGTTTATTGAAGTATGAGTGCCTACTTGCTTTAAGTATTGTTGAAATCTGCCTATGTGTGGCCTTACAAGATGATATTTTAATAAATTGAGGTGAAATGACTATGTTATGATTAGGAGAAGGATGTTCCTCCTATGAACATGATAAGAGCCTTTGTGTTTGATTCATTAAAGAGTGAGTGAATAATGGTTTTGATTGCTTGTGTGCATTGAGTGATAAAAATATTTGATGTTATAAATTTTATTAACTACTATATGATTCTTTGAAGTCCTTATTGTGATTAAAGAGCCCTAAGTGTAATTCTAGGACGAATGTTCCCAAGTGGGGGATATTGTAATACCCCAAAATGAGTTAGGGTGTCTAGAGACTAACATTTTCATATCCTAAAATGACTTATAATATGGTTTAGATATAGTATGTAAAGTTTGAAGTGATTTGGAAGTGGAACGTCAAGAGACGACCAAAACGTTCGACAACTAGTCAGCTATGTGTCTCATGTGTCATGCATGTTTATATACTGTATGTAATGATATTATGAAGCCTTAAAATTATTTATAATTAAGTTTAAAGATGGTATATGGAGTTTCGAGATGTTTGGAGATCAAACGACCAAGAACGTCCAAGGCGTTCGAAAGATAGCCCTTAAGACGCTCAATGTGTGTCTTGATGGGGCGTAGCTTGTTTGGACGAGTTGCAGGTATTTTTTTTGGGTGAAACTTATTTGGAAGGTATAAAACTTGTTTAGGTTTGTATTTACGTTTGAAACATATGGGTACGACTTCTAAAGGGCCCCGCAAAAAGCCCCACAAGAAGGACCCAAGGCTGGTCGAGACACTGCCTTGGCAGTGTCAATCAACAGACCAAACGACGGCCAGTTGGTCAACCAACGGCCCGTTGGTGAGTTCTTGTCGATTGGTAATTATCTTGGTCATATCTCAACCCAAAAATTGGCCAAGTACCAATCGATGGAAGCCAAAGGACGGCCCGTAGACTGACCTACGACCAGTCGATTTCTCCGTCAATGTTGGCCTGTAAACTGGTGCCTGCGTCTGTTTTATTTGAAGGGTGAATCGTAAATTCACCCCACGTCCTAACCCGATTCTAAAAGTATTATTTATCTACTTTTGTGTGTATATAAGGTATTCAAAACATGATCAACACCTCTCCCAATATAATTCACCGAATTGAATCTTTTCCTTTCAAAATATTCTCCCTAGAAACCACCATTGTTGGTGAAGCTTAAGAACAGATTGGAGCTTGGATTTCCATGCATGAATCATCAAGTTTTAGAGATTTTAATGTACATAAAGGTATTGTGATACTTCATCTCTAGTTTCCTTCGATCTAGAGAGTTAATCTCAAAGTTTTCAAAGAGAAAAATATGATCAAGTTCTTCTTCTTCATTCTAGCCATGAGTTCTTTCTTAAATTGATTTTTTCAAAAGTATAATCTGAATTTACTGATGATTATATACTGATTTTGACGTGATATTCAATCTTATTTCATGATGAACCCATGCTCTTTCACAAACTCGATTTCAGCCTATGTATCACTTTATGATCTTGATCTTATGCATATCGATTTGTGATTGAACTATGTTAATATGCTTATGTCTAATGTCTAGTATGCATATTGATTGTGAATCATTGATGAACTACCCTTGTGAATTAATGCATGAAGGTTTGAACATGCCGAGCCTAGTCTTCATTATGATCACTGTAATGTGGGTCCTAAATTAATTAAAAAGTGGATTTCGATTATGTTATGGTTATTGTAGCTAGTGTTTTAGGTTAATACCATGGTTGAATTGTGGATATAAATATTGTATGATCAAAGTAAAGAAGGCTTGGTTTGAAATGATCTAATTTCTTATAGTCTATCAAGTAGTAAATTGTGATCTTGACGTTAGGTAGCTTTTATATGAATTGATCATGGTTAATTGCCTATAGCTGCTGCCTATAACGTTGTAAGAGTATGAATTATATGTAATGGATTTAATATGGGTCAATTCATAATATTTTGAAAAGGATTTACCTATGTAAACTTACCTTCCATGGATCCCTAGTATGAAGCATGCTTGTAGTGAACTCGACCTTAATGGCAGTTGTAGTAGTGTCTCATCTAGACTATGATTTAATTAGATACTTCCTATCATTTAATTTATTGTTAAAATATGATTGATGATTAATACTTTGGGAAAATTAATAAGATGGCCTATTCTCTCTACTCTACATTGAATTGATAGTTTAATGCCTATGATAGTAGCTTGATCTTGAAGTGTTTTAAGCATGATTTCGTTATGAATAAGTGTATGATTATCTACTGACTTGGATTGATATTATTGATGAAATATGATCTATAATCCATGCAAGTGAAGTTGGTTGATGATCTATGTCCTTCTACATTCTAGCATGTTAATGATATGTTGTACTAGTTGTAGCATGGCCTTGCAGTAGCTTAAGCTTAACTTCATGAATAATTATGGTACCTTAAGATACTGACCTATACTTGATTTTTTGATGAAAGAGTAGTAATGGTCAATGATTATCAAAGGCTAAAGGATTGGTAAGAATTCCTCTACCCTTCTACTTCTCTATTTCTTTATAGTAATGTTGATGAAGCCTTATATGGAATTGTGTGGTATGGTCCACTTATGGTGGAGGTGTTTACTTTATTTTCAATATATATATATATGTTTACCATGTCCATGAAGGCAAATTGATGAATATATGAACATGTGCGTATGATGATACTATGTGAAGCTTATGCCTACTTTCCTATTCTAGTTGTGATTTAGGTTGTATGGCTATTGTGTAAGCATGTGTATATCCATGTTAGGGTAAAGTATAGGTTCTACCATTGAGGATTTAAAATGGTTAATAATCCCTTACCTATGTACCCCTATGTGAATGCATGAATAGCACAAGTTAGGAGTCTTAAGTGTAATATGAAGTTGGGGCTTGTCTCCTATGCTATTGTGTGTTGTGTTGCTTATGCTTGAAAGAGTATTATGGTCTCAAAGGGTGTCTGCCTCAATGTGTTGTTGATAACTATTAGGTGATCATGTTGACAATGTACGCACACACTCACTTTGCATGCATGTTACAAGTAGTATAGGTCATGGTGTCTAAATGAAAGGTAGTTCTCATATTCACTAGTATCTACTAATATGCATGTAAAGTATATGTATGTGAAGTATGTTATGTATTCCTTGCAAGGATAACTTGCTAGGTATGCTAGTATGGGCGAGGATGTGGGACTTTGACTATGCATTGCAGATGTGTACCTTGATAGATAGTTCTAGTTTTGGTTGCTATATGAATGAATATGTATGTATGAACATGTGTGACTTAAGATGTTATGTGAAATGTTTTCTCACATATATGTATACACACACACATGAATGATGATCTAGTCAATAGAGGAGCCTTGAAAGGTGTGCTCAAGTGTATCCTAAACTAGATAAGTGCTAATGCATATACTATGTCCATGTGAAAGGATTTTCTCACATGATATAGGTTGATGAAAGGACTTCTAATCTATAACCTATGAGCTAAGCATATGATGGGATGAATCTCCTAAGCCTACATTTTACAAAGTAATGTTAATGAAGGTTTTCAGTAAAAGGAACTTAGCTTAGCACCGAGTGAACTTGAATATAAGTGTGTGTCCCTTCCTATGGTAGGAAGGTAGGTCACCATAAACCTCATGAGGTGTATAACCACAATGCCTCAATAGGTATAAACAGGGTTTCCATAAGTGAATAACTACAATGCCTACTCTTGGCATAAAGAGGGTTTTCACATGTTCCTCCGAGTTCTATAACTATGCTTGGCACCTATGATCTCGCAATGTGGTGTCACTTAGTATGATAGCTTCTGTTAATGTTCTACCTTGTCTAGGTAAGAACACCTTCCATTGGTATAAGGCTCTACAATACCAAATTCCATGTTAGCACCGATGATCTTAGTGTCGGTTAAGGCTATAGTTTCCCTAAAGTAAAATGGACAATAGAAGTAAATGAATAGGATCCTAACTAGGAGGACTTAAGGGAGGTTACTTATTATAGGTGTAAGTAATGAACTCGTCTAGACATTGCACAAGTAGCTCCTTCGGAAGTCCTAGGAACGTGACCTAATGTGTATGTTTCTGCTTATGTCCATATGAATGACTTTGTAGCATTGGTCTACTTGTTGTGATGAAATGCATGATATGAGCCTACAAGAAGTGGTCTTGATATATATATGCATAATGTTGGTCTTAATGACTATATGATGAAGGTCTTTCCTAGTTTGGATGAAGTTACCTTTAATTGTTATGTTGATGTATGAAGTGTTAAGGTTTGTGGTCTCATGAAGAGTTTACTAAGAATGTATGGGGTTCTGGGGCTTCATATGTTCATTTCACTAGTAGACTAAGATTGAGGTCATGAACAAGGCCTTATATTGAGGAATATGAAAAGAAATAAAAGCGTGGGCAAGTTGGATATAAATTACTGAAATTGTACTATGCATTGTCTTAAATATGTATAAGTTGTATTATTTTCCTATGATGGTATGTCTTGTCTTGTGGAGATGATATGTATGTTTCCTTGTTTCCTTAAGGTGATGTCTTGCACTAAGTATCACTAGAGAGTTACTTTGGAAGTTAATGAATAAGAGGGAAACTAGCTCATTGTTAAGGTAACAATAGCTCACTATAATGTGACTCAAAAATGTAATAAATCCAATATGTGATCCTATGAAATGTTTGACCTTTGAATATGTTTATATGATGTATATGAATGATATAAATTCTATATTTTAAAGGTTTTATAAAGATTTACTCAAAATGGCATGAAGTATGATTTCAAGAAAATGTCCCCTTTAAATGCATGTGTTTGCATGGTTGCAATACTTAGTGCATTCTTGTACTAATCTCATTCTTCAGTACTTTTTACACAAAGTGTAGGTTATGGATTCTTAAAGGATGTCTATGATTGAGGAGCTTGATATGTGATTCCCAAGCTCAAGGAAAGTGGTCCTTATGTTCCAAGGATTCCCTACTCATGTCTTAATGTAAAGTTTATTAAAAGTTATATAGTTATGTCTTATGTTTTAAGGGTCATGTCCCTAATGTGTTCTAAGGTTGTTGAGTTTAAGATGATAAAGAGAGTAAGGGTCTAAATATGTATTATGACTTATATATTATATATATACGAAGTGATGTTTCTAGCATATGATGTGCTATGAAAAGTTTTATATTTTTCGCTAAATTTACTATGCCGATGCGATGAATGATAACTATGGGCTTGTATAAGACCTCTGAGAGGTCAAGTATGCCATGTTACTTCTAGGAGCTGTTCCCCGGATGTGACATTAAGCTCAATTTCATTCTATTATATTTGATAGCTATGATGAAATATGAGTTTAGACTTCTGCTTTTCGTTTATACATTGTTTTGGACTTGGACTATTGTTTTGCTCTTATTGTTCTATTTCTCATGTTATGAGAGCTAAGTTTCTTGTATGGAGTCCTTCGGGGTTCTATACACCTTGTTACATCTAGGGAATACCCCTGGGTCGTGACAACAATGTTATATTTATTTAATTGATAAAAATATATTTCTTTTAACTAAAAAATAAGTTGTTTTTATTATGTTTAATTTTAGTATTAATTCATCAATAGCCACTTAAAAGTTATCCAAAAATTTCACTTGGAAACCTCATCTTAGGCTTGTTCCAATTTAACACCTGCACTAATAATTTTTTTACCTATCAAACACTTTATAGACAATTCGGTGAAATAAGATAGTGTGTCATACACCCACGAATGATGTGGCATATTACCTCATCAAAAAAATGTAGGTGGTATTGAACCAGAGTAACTAATAAAAATAAGTTATAAAGAAAATATATAGATTTTAGATTGAACAGAAAAAAGATACTCTTTAACCTTTTCCTCTTTCGTCAGAACCTTCCCTCGAAACACCATACACTGTCATTCTTTAATCTTACTCTTTACCTCAAAAATCAATTTAGATTTTTTGATATTCTTTCTTTTATTGTGTTGTGAGTTTTTTTTAAGTTTGAATACATCAACAATTTCAAAGGATAATTTGAAAGTCGTATTATTTTTGCAGGAAAAATTGGATATTCGCGAGAAAAATGAACTGTAAAGTAAGAACACAATCGATCACTTATTGCTTGTTATCTTAATTTTTTTGTGACTTTGTGTAATGACATTTTCTCAACATCCAATGTCATTGGAAAGGAATCTCCATTTCTTCTTCTTTTATTTTTTGTATTTCTTTTGTTTTAAGATTTATATTTAACTTATGTTTGGATTTGATTTGACAAAAGAGATGAAGAAGGGATAGATATGTTTGGTGGCAGCAACGATAACATTTTTTCCGACAAAAAACTTAAGTTTGCAGATTGAATATATTGTTGGTTTTTTTGAAGTCTAAGTTAGTTTAATGATGGTAAACTTGTGGATGGTAACAACCGACTTGGTCAAAAAAATAAGATGGTGTATTGGAGAAAGAGAATGACTGAATATCGAAAAGAAAGGAGAAAGAATTGTGTGTGATGATGACAACAACTTGCAATGAAAAATGGTGGTTGGAGCAGAAGAAGATACGAAATATTTTCTTTTTTTTTTTGCTAAAAAGTTACCCTTTCATGTTCCTCTCTTTGTGTGTAGTACAGACTTTGTCATGTCAGCAAAAAGGGTTAAATAGGTACAAATTTCTTGTTGTGTAGGTGTTCAATAGGTACAACTCTCAATTGAGGTGTTCAAGTGAAATATGCGGACAACTTTAAGTGGCTATTAATGACTTAAAGCCTTAAATTTATATAATCAAATCTCGTACATGGACTCTCTACGAAAAATAGCATAATGAATTAAGCATAAATATAAAAAAAACGTGTGTTATTTCCCTCCCTACTTTAAATGCTCCGAGTTTTCATACATCTCTACTTTTATTATTTTGTATATCTTGCAAAATAGTTGCATATACACTCTCTACAAATGATACACCTTCCTTTAACTAATAAGAATTCTCTTATTGGCAAACTTCATGCACTTTATATTTTCTTGTGTCCCTAAACCAAATGAAGACTTCCACTATTTATAGTATAAAACGTCTTCTTAGGAATAAATAGGAAGATAATGGAGTGTTAAATAGTGAAGTTAAATGGTCTTAGGAGTTAAATAAGTTACATAGGTTATAAAGAATAATGGAGGGATAAAGAATAATATAATGGAGAAATAATATTGAGAAGTAATGTCCAAGAGGCCACTATCGATGCTGCAAGAAATTATCATAACATCATCACTTACTCGAACAGTTAAGTCAAAAGAATTATCCATCAACGGACAACTTACATCGAACGCAATAATTTGACTACAAACATTTCAAGCTAATTAATATAAAAAAAAATTAATATTAAAATGTTGACCAATAATCTCCACTCATTTTGATATCATATAGTAGAGTATATCAACTGAAGGAAGACTACCATGCATAATGAAGGTGTGCTCTACATTGAACCTCACTTAGTAAAACAATAATTTTTACTTCAGAGTAGTAGTGGTCTTAGACTTGAACTATGACTGCTTCAGAGATATAAAATATCACTGTCCACACATAATAATCAAGGTGTTAAGTTGAGCTTTAAAACCAACACGTTATGCTCATCTACTATCCATGTTTCATATGTTTTTGAGAATAAGCTCAATTATCATAGGAAGCAATATACTTCAACACGTCAGTAGGTGAAATCTGTCAAAAGTGCTCCTGTAAATTTAACAGTCCACTCATACGGGATACAAAAATTCATTAAGAGTTTTATCCACTCAACCTTTACAAATCAGTACAGAAAATAATGTATTCACATCATAGGGAGGGAATAAAAAAGAGGTTGCATTTTTCATCGCAAGGCATCATATGATTGATTTTTTCCTTGTAACCTAGTTATCTCTACTCCTCAGGTTGAGTTTCCTCATATATGAATTAAGAATTTATAGGCTTCAATATCATCCCCCTCGATCTTCTCTAGACCTTTTCTCTTGTTAAGGCCCATAGTAGGAGGATCTGTAAGATTATCACAAGATTTGACATAACCAACATTAATGGTACCATTTTTCGAATATGTTCTTACATTAGTGTGTTTCCTCCTTATAGGTCTTGATTTACAACTATAGTAACAGTTTTGAACTTTACCAATAACAGCAGTGCAATCACAGTGAACTAAAATAGGAGAAATTGATTTTTCATAATAAAGTATTTGAAACAATAAATCTCTTAACCAATTCACTTTCGCTGAAGTTAAAATAATTAGTTCAGCCTCCATCCTCCATGGTAGAGTTAGCAATTATAGTTTGCTTTTTTGATCTCCAACAAATAGAACCACCACCCAAAGTAAAGACACAACCAGTGGTAGAACATGAATTGCCTGATAAAGTGTTTCAATACGCATCACAAAGCCTTCAAGTAGAGCAAAATATTATTTTATAGAACAAACCACAATTTTTTTTCCAATTAAATATCTCATAACTCTTGTTACAATGTTACTTACCTAGTTTGCTTGTAAATCTTCCAAGTACTCATACTGCATATGCAATATCAGTCCAACTGAAATCAGTCTCATATCTCAACTTCCTATTATGCTAGCATATTCCTTTTGATCTATGACATCATTTTCACTTTCAACAGGAAACAAGTGAATATTTGCTTGTAAATCTTCCAAGTACTCATACTGCATATGCAATATCAGTCCTAGTGAAATCAGTCTCATATCTCAAACTTCCTATTAAGCTAGCATATTCCTTTTGATCTATGACATCATTTTCACTTTCAACAGGAAACAAGTGAAATTTTAACCAAAAATGAGTAGCAACATGCTTGCAATCAAGAAAGTTATATTTTTCAAAATTTTCTCAACATAATGTGATTGGTCAAGGAAAATTCCATCACATGTTCTTATTATTTTTATTCCAAGAATAAAATTTGCCTTGCCAAGTTCTTTTATATCAAAATGGTTTCTAAGAATATTTTTAGCTTCGTCAATAATATTCATGTTAGAGCCAAAGATCAACAGATCATCAACATATAAGCAAATAATCACATGTGAATTATTCCAAGAATTATGATATATGCACTTATCACACTCATTTGTTTTAAAACCATTTTCAATCATGCGGGAATCAAACTTTTCATGTCATTGCTTTGGTGTCTGTTTCAAGTAATATTGAAATTTAGTAAGTTTACATACTTTGGTTTCTTGGTCTGCTTCAACAAGACTCTCGGATTGATCCATATAAGTTTTATCATTCAGGTCTCCATTTAAAAAAGTAGATTGTACATCCATTTGATGAATTTGAAAATAAAATTTATATTCATAGCCATTAAAAGTCTTATGGATGTAACTTGTTACCGGTGAAAACGTATCAAAAAGTTCTATGTCTTCTAGTTGTTTAAAACCTTTTGCAACTAGCCTACCCTTATATATTCTTTAGATCCATCTGGTTTCAATTTATTTCTTAAGACCCATTTGTAACCAATTATTTTACAACCCAGTGGTAAATCAAGTAACTTCCAAGTTTTATTAGAAATCAGAGATCCATTTTTATCATTTACAGCCTCTTTCCAAAAATAGAATTATGTGAATATAATCCTTCTTTCAAAGTGATAGTGTCATGTCCAACATTAAACACATATAAATTTTAACCAAAATCTTTTTCTACTCTAGCTCTTTTACTTCTTCTTAACTCAAACTCATCAATTTGTTTATTTTTCAAAGTAGTAGTTGAAGAACTAGAGTGACAAAATATTTTGTTTAATCCTTTGACCCCCACTATTTTTAGAATCAAATGGAAATTTATTTTCATGAAAAATAGTATCACCGGATTCAACTATAATATTATCTTCAAGATTAAAAAATCTATAGGGTGTACTATTTGAAGCATAACATAGAAAAATACAAATAATAACTTTCTTTCTCAATTTTGTAATTTTGGGATCTGCTAGCCTCACAAAGGCTAGACAACCCCAAACTCTTAGATATCCCAAACTTGACATGAAATATTTTCACAATTCAAAAGGTGTCAACTTAAAATTTTAGAAGGCACACGATTCAACACGTAAAAAGTAGTTAAAATAACTTCACCCCAAAAAATTTAAAGTTCCATGTGACTCAATAAGCATAACATTACTCAATTCAACCAAGGTTTTTTTTCCTTTCCTCTACTCTATTAGATGAAGGAGAGAAAGGAGGAGTATTTTTATAAATTATTTTCAATAATCTAACAAAAGGATTAAACTCATTTGGCTCATATTCACGGCCTTAATCACTTGTAATACTTTTTATTTTTCTTCCAAATGGATTTTCAACCTCATGGAGATAAGTTTTGAAATTTTCAAAAGCATCACTTTTATTTTCATCAAGTAAGCATATGTAAACTTATAAAACTCATCAATGAAAGTGAAAAAATATCTATTACCTCCAAGAGTTAAAATTCCACCAAGTTCACAAATATTAGTATGAACTAATTCTAACAAATCAATTTTCTTTCAACTTGAAAATGAGACCTTTTAGTGTTTTTAACTTTACTACAAGCCTCACACTTTTCAAAATTCTTTTTTAACCATTGGTATTAATCGTAAACTACTCATCAACGTAACGACCATTAATATGATACAAACGAGCATACCAACAATTGGTAGAAGAAAGCATATATACAGAAGTACAATTTTTTCATTTTAACATTCAGTTTGAACATTCCCTCACATGCATACGCCTTTCCCAAAAATATACCCTTCTTCACTATTACATATTGATCAAATTCCATAATCTGTTTAAAGTCTTCTTTATTAAAATGAAAACTAGATCAATTTGTTCCTCATACAAGGAGTATAAAGTACATATTTTGAAGTTAATGCTCTTCCAGAAGTAAAGCACAATTCGACATCTCTCTTTTCAAGCACTTGAGTAGTGTCGGCATCACCAAGTATGATGGTTTTGGACTCCTTAAGATGAGTATATTTATTAAACCAGTCTTTTTCCTAGCAAACATAATGGTTTGCACAAGAATTGGCCCACCATCCATCAACATTCTCAACCATATTTATGTTGGTAATCACCTCCACCAAAGATTCTTCGATATCGTTTTTCTGAGGGTAGGGACGATGTTTTTAGAATTCGTAAAATCGGGCAATATGCCCCCTCTTGCCACAAACACAACACGTCCTTTGTCTTGAACTTGTTTATCATGTTCTTGGTTATTTTCACCATTATTTTTTTAGGAGATATACTATTATTTTTCTTAATTTTCTTCTTCTTAGGTTTCAAAGAAGAACTTTTGTGAGTTTCAAGAGTAGAATAATTTGAAGTAATTAAATTTATTTTTGTTGTGATGTTTCTCTCTTCTATTTGTAAAAATGGATCTTGGCCCCTTGCCTTTTCACCATCATACTTTTTCACTTTCTCATGATGAGAAATAAGTTCATCATCATCCATGGAGGTATCATAAACTTTATTTGGATTCTTGTCTTATAACACATAAGAAACATTAAGAAGACTTCAGTAGAAAAGTACTTCACTCTTCCATCATTTGAAATGGTTACCATTGAACCCAAATGACTTATTAAGGTATCCCATCTTGACATCCGCGATTTTTTCAATTGTAGCCATTGTTGAATCTCCTTAAAATTGTTAGTGAAAAATACAATATAACAGAATTATAAGATTACAATTAAAAATAAAATGAAGAAATAAAAATCTCTTCATGCTGAGGTATAAATATCTCCCTCTCTTTAAGGAGATTCAAGCCCACTGCGACAAATATTTTTCACCCGTCTAGCTGTAATCCTCTTGACTTGTCCCGTCCAAGATACAACATCCTTCACAAAGTATAACTCAACAACTCTGGACAAGAGTTGAGTCCAAAGATCCCCAAATAAAACACCTTCCTTCAACTAATAATAACTCTATTTTTGACAAAATTTATGTACTCTATATTTTTTTTTGTCCCTAAACCAAATGAAGACTATCATTATTTATAGTAGAAGAAGTCTTTCTAACAATAAATAGGAAGATAATGGAGTGGTAATAGTAAAGATAAATAGCCATGGGAGTTGCATATGTTACAAAGAATAGTAGAGGAATAAAAAATCAAGATAATGAAGAAATAAAATGGAGAAGAAATGGCCAAGATGACATTGCCGATGCTGCAAGAAATGGTCATAACATCAGCACTTACTTCCAGTGGAGTAATTCTCCAAATAACTGCCCAACGGTTAAGACAAAAAAATTATCCACGAACGGACGACTTACAACAGATGCAATACTTTGACTCCAAACATTTCAAGCAAATTAATATACAAAAATATTAATATTGAAATGCTGACTGACATATTAAACCCTACAGTTGTCACATCCGAGGGGCGCCCCCTAGACGTAACCGGTGTTTTCCTCCTCATCGAGGACTAAGACTAGCCTCTTAGCTCATTACATTCATAGGTTAAAATGCAGAATATTTAAAAGTTTTCTATATCGATCTTGAGGTTTACATAGACCGCTCACATACAAATAATATATGCATATCGAGTATATATAGACCCTTCATATAAGAAGATTACATAGTCTTCTACTTGTATTGCACATACATATATAAAAGATGTAACATATTATTAAAACCGGATGTCTCATCTCATAACCATCTAAACAAGAGTATAACAATTGGGCATAGCCCATACATCAATACAATAAAAGTCATATATAGGCTATACAATCTTTAGTACTCAAATGAAAGGAAGTGAACATATTGTCTTTAAGACAAATAAATATCCAAAGCTAGAAAGTGACATTGTTCTCTATTTAGTGAGGACCTACCCAACTTGGAGAGTGAGAATCCAAGTCTTCCTTTTAAAGTCGTCACAAGCCTTCAACGACCAGCACTAAAATGTTGGGCAAAAGGGAGAAAATGGGGTTATCACATCACTTGTACTAAGTATGAGACCATATGAACACAACATAAAATCATATTAAAAAGGGACATTTCATTAAAGTATGCAATTTACTTTGAAAAGCCTTATGCACATTCAAGAACCCATACCAACCAATAAGACATATTCATTATGTCAAGACCATGTACATCACAAGATCAACAATACTATATCTAGTCAAGCCAATATACATATCAACATAATTGAGCACATAGTCAAAACAACTCTATCATCAAGTTATAGTATCAACAAGCATGTACAAGAGTTCATAACATCATAACCAAAGCAAACCCATTACTCATGAACCCTCATTAAGTCCACTAGTGCATTGAATAAGGAAAGCCCTATAAACTTACTCAATCAAGTAAACCCAACAAGAACCATGACCGATGTCCAACTTCACATAGCATATCATTAAGAGTACATAGCATCATACTTTAGCAATAGAGGCCAAAAACATGTTCATAAGTAAAACCAATAATCATATAATATCATCAACATGTAAGATCATCATATACATATCATTTACATTCATAAGCATATACATACATAAGAACATCCTCTTAAGACTTCCCTCAAGGCTAACTAGTGCAATGTTTAGGTAGTGTCCCATGCCCCTACCTAGATTAAGCTAAACCCCTTTGGTCATCCTAGTTAAAGTTCATTCCTTTAGTTCATTTTACCATTTGGGAATTTTTTGCCTTAATAGACATAGATCACATGAACTAATGTGGAATCAGGTGTCATGGAACCCTACACCAAAGGAAGACGGACTACTTTCCATGGTAGTACCAAAACATGAACATAGCATCTAGGTGGATCAAACACGGTCAAACAGCGTCGAGCATGGCATGCCATCATCTCCTTTGTAAAACACACACGGTCGTACGACATCGGGTGAGGCATTCCATCTTCGCCCTTCGACTGCATGCACGGTAAGACGACGTCGGGCGTGCCATGCCCACATGGGCCTTGGGCAGCATAAACGGTCGGACGACGTCGGGCGTGACATGCCATCATCGCCCTTGGGCAACACACACGGTCGGATTATGTCGCTCATGGCATGCCCGCATCATCCTTGGGCAACACACACAGCCGGACGATATTGAGCGTTGCATGCCATCACCGCCCTTGGGCATCACACACAATCGGATGACGTCGGGCGTGGCATGCCATCATCCCATGGGAAGCACACACGGTCGAACGACATCGTTCGTGTTATGCCATCATTGCCCTTGGGCAGCACACACTGTTGGATGATGTCGGGCGTGGCATGCCATCATTCCCATTGGAAAACATACACGATCATTCTATGTTGGGCTTAGCATGCCATCATCGCCCTTGGGCAGCACACACGGTCGAAAAACGTCGGGCGTGGCATCATCATCGCCCTACGGAAAAACACACAGTCGGAAGGCGTCGAGCATAACTTGCCATCATCGCCTTTGGATAACACACACGGTCGTACCATATTGGGTGTGGCATTCCTTCATCGCCTTTGGATTGCACACACTGTCTGACGACGTCATGCGTTGCATGACCGCATGGGCCTTGGGCAGCATAAATGGCCAGACGATGTCGGACTTGACATGCAATCATGGTGCTTGGGTATCACACACGGTTGGATTATGTCAGGCGTGTCATGCCCGTATCACCCATAGGTNTTTGGACTAGCACACACATGGTCGGACGACATCGAGCGTTGCATGCCATCATCGCCCTTGGGCAGCACACACAATTAGATGACGTCGGGTGTGGCATGCCATCATCGCTCTTGGGAACCATACACAGTTGGACGACGTCGGGCGTGGCATGCCATCATCGCCCTTGGAAAACATACACGATCAGACTACGTCAGGCGTGGCATGCCATCATCTCCATTGGGCACCACACACGGTCAGAAAGCGTCGGGCCTGGCAAGCAATCATGCCATAAGGCAGCACACACAGTCGGAAGGCGTCGAGCATAACATGCCATCATTGCCTTTGGAAAACACACACGATCGTACGACATTGCATGTTTCATGCCATCATCTCCCTTAGAAAGAATATAAGATCACACTCTGTCGGGCGTGGTATGCCATCATCGCCCTTAGGCAGCAAACGGTCGGACGACGTCGGGCGTGGCATGCCATCATCTCCCTTGGACAGCACATACGGTTAGACAACGTTAGGCGTGGATGCCATTGTCGCCCTTGGAACGCACACAAGGTGGGATGACGTCGGACGTGGCATGCCTGCATGTCCCTTGGGCAGCACGCAAAGTCGGATGATGTTAGGCGTGGCAAGCCATCATTGCCCTTGGAAAGCATACACGGTTAGACAACGTCATGTGTGGCATGTTATCATCGCCCTTGGAAAGAACACACGGTCGGACGATATCGAGCGAGGTATGCCATCATCGCCAATTTTCCGAAAAACCTCTTTTAACCCATTCAATTTTGAATTTTCCCCAATTTTGAAGAAAATTGTAAATCTTTATGCTACGAATATGATAAAAGAAAATATATTTTGGAGTTCGGAATACCTTGGTAACACATCTAAGAATATCAATTTTAATGTTAGATAATCAATTTTGTGATAAAAACGTTTATCACATTCAATTTTACATTTCCCCTAGTTTTGCAAACACAGTTGGAAGACGTCGAGCATGGCATGACATCATTGCCCTTGGACAACACACATGATAGTACTATGTCGGGCATGGCATGCCATCATGGTCCTTGGGCAGCACACACGGCCAGACGATGTCGGGCATATAATGCCAACATCGCCCTTGGACAGCACAAACAGACAGATGACGTCTGGTATGACATGTTATCATCGCCCTTAGACAGCACACATAGTTAGATGACGTTGGGCGTGGCATGATCGCATCGTCCTTAGGCAACACACACGGTCGAACAACGTCGATTGTTGCATGACATCATCGCCTTTGGAAACCACACACGATTGAAGTACGTCCAACGTGGCATGCCATCATCGCCCTAGTGCAGCACACACGGTTGGACGACGTCGGGCGTGGCATGCCATCATCGCCTTTCGACAACAAACACGGTCAGACGATGTCAAGCGTGGCATGCCATCATCACCCTTAGACTGCACACGCAGTCTGAGGACGTAGGGCGTGGCTTGCCCGCATGGGCCTTGGGTCGGATAAATGATCGGACAACGTTGTGCATGACATGCCATCATCTCCCTTGGGCAGCACATACGGTCGGATGATGTCAGGCATGGCGTGCCCGCATGGTCCTTGGGCAACACACATGGTCGGATGACGTAGAGCGTCGCATGCCATCATCGCCCTTCGGCAGCACACACAGTCGGATGACATAGGGCGTGGTATGCCATCATCGCCATAGAACAACATACATGGTCAAATGCCTCGAGCGTGGCATGCCATTATCGCCTTTGGAAAGCGTACACGATCGGACGACGTCAGGAGAGGTATTTTATCATTGCCCTTGGACATAACACACGATATGACGACGTCGGGCGTGGCTTCCTCGCAAGGCACATGGGCAGCACACACGGTCGGACGACGTCGGGCAAGATATGATATAATCGCCCTTGGGCAACACACACGGTCAGAGGACGTCGGACGTCGGGCGTGGCATGCCATCATCGCCCTTGGTAAACATACACGATCAGACTACATTGGGCGTGGCATGCCATCATCGCCCTTGGGTTGCACAGTCGGTCGGACAATGTCGGGAATGGTATGCCATCATCTCCCTTGGACAGCACATACTGTCGGACGACGTCGGGCATGGCAGGCCATCATCGCCCTTGGACTACCCATACGGTAGGACGACGTCGGGCGTGGCATGCCCGCATGTCCCTTGGGTAGCACAGACGTTTGGACGACGCGAACATGGCATGCCATTATCGCCCTTAGACAGCATAAACGGTCAGACAACATCGGGCGTGGCATGTCATCATCCCCCTTGAACAGAATACATGGTCGGACGACGTCGAGTGTGGCATTCCATCATCGCCATTGGATAACACACACGATCGGACTACATCAGGCCAGGCATGCCATCATGGTCCTTGGGCAGCAAACACACTCGGATGAGTTTGGGCGTCGATACCAACATCGCCCTTGGACAAAACATATAGAAAGACGACCTCAGGTACGGCAGGTCATCATTGCCCTTGGACAGCATGCACGGTTGGATGACGTCGGCCGTGGCATGATGGCATGGTCCTTGAGAAACACACATAGTCGAACAACGTCGATTGTCGCATGCCATCATCGCCATTTGAAAACAACCATGATCAGACTATATCTAAAGTGGCATGCCATCAACGCCCTAGGGCAGCACACACGGTCGGACGACGTCGAGCATGGCATGCCATCATCTCCTTTGGACAACACACACAATCGTATGACATCGGGTGAGGCATGCCGTCATCGCCCTTGGACTGCACGCACGGTCATACGATGTCGGGCGTGGCATGCCCACATGGGCCTTGGGTAGCATAAACAGTCAGACGACGTCGGGCGTGACAAGCCATCAACGCCCTTGGGCGGCACACATGGTCGAATTATGTCGAGCGTGGCATGCCAGCATGGTCCTTGGGCAACACACAGAGTCGGACGACATTGAACGTGGCCTGCCATCATCTCCCTAGGGAAGAACACACTATCGTATGACGTCGTGCGTGGTATACCATCATCGCCCTTGGAAAGCATACACGGTTGGACGACTTGGGGCGTGGCATGTTATCATCGCCGTAGGAAAGAACACACGATTGAACGATGTCAGGCGTGGAATGCCCGCATGGCCCTTGGGCATCACACATGGTTGGATGACGTCGGGCGTGGAATGCCAGCATCGCTCTTGGGCAGCACACACGGTCGGACGAAGTCAGGCTTGACATGCCATCATCGCCCTTGGGCAGCACACACGATCGGACGACGTCGGGCGTGGCATGCTATCATCGCCCTTAGAGAGCACATACGATTGGACAATGTTGGGACCGCATGCCATCATCGCCCTTGGACTGCACACACGGTTGGATGACGTCGGGGGTGGCATGCCCGCATGTCCCTTGGGCAGCACACGGTTAGACAACATCGGGCGTGGCATGTTATCGTCTCCCTTGGACAGAGCACACAGTCAGACGGCGTCGAGCGTGGAATGCCATCATCGCCTTTAGACAACACACACAGTCGGACGACGTCGGGCGTGACATGCCATCATCGCCCTTAGACTGCACACATTGTCGGATGACGTTGGGCGTGGCATGCATGCATGGGCCTTGGGCCTGATAAACGGTCGAACAACGTTGTGCCTGACATGCCATCATCTCCCTTGCGCAGCACATACGATCGGATGATGTCAGGTGTCGCGTGCCCGCATGGTCCTTGGGCATACACATGGTCGGATGACGTAGAGCGTCGCATGCCATTATCACCTTTGGGCAGCACACACAGTCGGACGACATTGGGCGTGGTATGGCATCATCGCCCTTGGGCATTACACGCGGTCGGACGACATCGAGCGTTGCACGCCATTGTTGCACTTGGAAAGCATACACGATCAGACGACGTGGGGTGAGGTACGTTATCATCTCCCTTGGACAGAACACACGATAGGATGACATCGGGCATTGCATGCGTGCAAGGCCTTAGGACAGCACTCATGGTCGGATCACGTTGGTTGTGGCATGCCATTATCGCCCTTGGGCAGCACAGACGGTCGGACGATGTCGGCGATGACATGCCATCATTTTCCTTGGGCAGCACACAAGGTTAGACGACGTCGGGCGTGTTATGCTATCATCGCCCTTGGAAAACATACACGATCATACTACGTCAGGCGTGGCATGGAATCATCGCCTTTGGGCTGCACATACGGTCAGACAACGTCCGGCGTGGCATGCCATTATCTCTCTTGGACAGCACATACAGTCGGACGACGTCGGGCATAACATGCCATCATCGCCCTTGGACTGCATATACGATCGGACAATGTCGGTCTTGGCATGCCCGCATGTCCCTTGGGTAGCACACACGTTCGGACGACGTCGAACGTGGCATGCCACTATCGCCCTTGGACAACATACACGGTCAGACAACATCAGGCGTGGCATGTTATCATCGCCATTGAACAGATTACATGGTCGGACGACGGCGAGCGTGGAATTCCATCATCGCCATTGGATAACACACGATCGGACTACATCGGGCGTAGCATGCTATCATGGTCCTCGGGCAGCACACACGCTCGGAAGATGTCAGGCGTCGCATGCCAACATCGCCCTTGGACAGCACACGTAGAAAGACGACGTGGGGAATGGCATGTCATGATTGCCCTTGGACAACATCCACGGTAAGATAACGTCGGGCGTGGCATGATCGCATGGTCCATGAGAAACACACACGATCGGACAACGTTGATCGTCGCATGCCATCATCGCCATTGGACAACAACCACGATCAGACTTCATCGGGCGTGGCATGCCATCATCGCCCTAGGGCAGCACACACGGTCAAACGACGTCAAGCATGGCATGCAATCATCTCCTTTGGACAACACACACAGTCGAATGGCGTCGAGCGTGGCATGCCATTATTGCACTTGGAAAGCATACACCATTAGACGATGTGGGGCGATGTATGTTATCATCGCCCTTGGACAGAACATACGATAGGACAACATCGGGCGTGGCATGCGCGCAAGGCCCTTGGACAACACTCATGGTCAGATGACGTCGGTTGTGTCATTCCATCATCGCCCTTGGGCAGCACAGACGGTCGGACGATGTCAGACATGACATGCCATCATTGCCCTTGGGCAGCACACACGGTTAGACGACATCGGGCGTGGCATGGTATCTTCGCCCTTGAAAAACATACACGATCAGACTATGTTGGGCGTGGCATGGCATCATCGCCCTTGGGCTGCACACACTATCAGACAACGTCGGGCAAGGCATGCCATCATCTCTCTTGGACAGCATATACAGTCGGACGACGTCGGGCATAACATGCCATCATCGCCCTTGGACAGCACACACGGTCGGACAACGTCGCTCTTGGCATGCCCGCATGTCCCTTGGGTAGCAAACACGTTCGGACGACGTCGAATGTGGCATGCCATTATCTCCCTTGGAGAACATACACGGTCAGACAGCGTCGGGCGTGGCTTGTTATCATTGCCCTTGAATAGATTACATGGTCAGACGACGTCGAGCGTGGGATTCCATCATCGCCATTGGATAACACACGGTAGGACTACGTCGGGCGTGGCATGCCATCTTGGTCCTCGGGCAGCACACACGCTCGGAAGACGTCAGGCATCGCATGCCAACATCGCCATTGGACAGCAGACGTAGAAAGACGACGTCGAGAATGGCATGTCGTCATTGCCCTTGGACAACATCCACGGTTAGATGACGTCGGGCGTGGCATGATCGCATGGTCCTTGAGAAACACACACGGTGGGACGACGTCGAACGTCGCATGCCATCATCGCCATTGGACAACAACCACGATTAGACTACGTCGGGCGTGGCATGCCATCATCTCCGTAGGGCAGCACACACGGTCAAATGACGTCGAGTATGGCATGCCATCAGTCCTTTGGACAACACACACGGTCGTACGACATCGGGTGAGGCATGCCATCTTCGACTACATGAACGGTCAGACGACCTCGGGCGTTGCATGCCCGCATGGTCCTTGGGCAACACGCACAGTCGGACGACATTGAGCGTTGAATGCCATCACCGCCCTAGGGGAGCACACACAATCGGATGACGTCGCGCGTGGCATGCCATCATCGCCCATGGGAAGCACACACGGTCGGACGACATCGTGCGTGGTATGCCATAGTTGCCCTTGGAAAGCATACACGGTTGGACGACATCGGGCGTGGCATGTTATCATCGCCCTTGGACAGAACACACGATCGAACAACGTCGGGCGTGGCAAGCCCGCATAGCACTTAGGATGCACATACGGTCGGATGACGTCGGGCGTGGCATGCCATCATCGCCTTTTCGCATCACACACGGTCGAACGAAGTCGGGCGTCACATGCCATCATCACCCTTGGGAAGCACACACGGTCGGAGGACGTCGAGCGTGGCATGACATCATCACCCTTGGGCTGCACAGATGGTCAGAGGATGTCGGGCATTACATGCCATCATTGCCATTGGGCAGCACACACGGTTAGACAACGTTGGGCTTTGCATGCTATCATCTCCCTTGGAAAACATACCTAATCAGACAACGTCGAGAGTGGCATGCAATCAACGACCTTGGGCTGCACACACGGTCAGACAACGTTGGGCTTGTCATTCCCGCATGTCCCTTGGGTAGCACACACGTTCGGATGACGTCGAATGTGGCATGCTATTATCGCCCTTGGACAACATACACGGTCAGATATAGTCGGGCGTGGCATGTTATCATTGCCCTTGAACAGAACACATGGTCGAACGACGTCGAGCGTGGCATTTCATCATTGCCATTAGATAACACACACGATCGGACTACGTCGGGCGTGGCATGCCATGATGGTCCTTGGGCAGCACACACGCTCGGACGACGTCGAGCGTCACATGCCAACATCGCACTTGGACAACAAACATAGAAAGACGACGTCGGGTATGGCATGTCATCATTTCCCTTGGACAACATGCACGGTTAGATGACGTCAGGCGTGGCATGATTGCATGGTCCTTGAGAAACACACACGGTCGATCGACATCGATCGTCGCATGCCATCATTGCCATTGGACAACAACCAAGATCGGACTACATCGGGCATCGCATTCCATCATCGCCCTAAGGCAGCACACACGGTCGAACGGCGTCGACCATGGCATGCCATCATCTACTTTGGACAACACACACGGTCACACAACATGGGGCGTGACATGCCATCATCGCCCTTGGTATGCAAACACGGTCGGATTATTTCGGGCGTGGCATGCCCGCATGGTCCTTGGGCAACACACACTGTCGGACGACATTGATCGTTGCATGCCATCATCACCCTTGGGCAGCACACTTTATTGGATGACGTCGGGTGTGGCATGCCATCATCACCCATAGGAAGCTCATACGGTAGGACGACGTCCTCAAGGTATGTCATCATTACCCTTGGAAAGCATACACGGTTGGACGACGTCGGGCGTGGCATGTTATCATCGCCCTTGGACAGAACACATGATCAAATGCTGTCGGGCGTGGCATGCCATCATAGTCCTTGGGCAGCACACAGGATAGGACTGTGTTAAGCGTGGCATGCCATCATGGTCCTTGGGCATCACATACGGTCGGACAACGTTGGGTGTAGAAAGCCAACGTCGCCCTAGGACAACACAAAGAGACAGATGACGTTGGGTATAGTATGTTATCATCAACCTTGGACAGAATGCATGGTTAGATGATGTTGGGCGTGACATGATCGCATTGACCTTGGTCAACACAAATAGTCGGACAACGTCTATCATTGCATGACATCTTAGCCCTTGGAAACCACACACGATCAAAGTACGTCAGACGTGGCATGTCATCATCGCCCTTGGAAACCACACACGATTGGAAGGCGTCAGGCGTGGCATGCTATAATCGCCTTAGAACAACACACACGGTCGGACGACGTCGGGCTTTGCATGCCATCATCACCCTTAAGACTGCACACACGGTCGGACGATGTTGTGCGTGACATGCCATCATCTCCCTTGGGAAGAAGATACGGACGGATGATGTCGGGCGTGGCATGCCCGCAAGGTCCTTGGGAAACACACACGGTCGGATACGTAGAGCGTCACATGACATCATCACCCTTGGGAAGCACACACAGTCGGACGACATCGGGCGTGGTACGCCATCATCACCCTTGGGAAGCACACACGGTCGGACGACGTCGAGCGTGGCATGCCATTATCACCCTTGGAGAATACACGATTGGACGATGTCGGGCGAGGTATGTTATCATCGCCCTTTGACAGAACACACTGTCGAACGACGTCGCGCGTTGCATGCTCGCAAGTCCCTTGGGCAACACTCACGGTCGGATAACGTCGGGCGTGTCATTCCAGCATCGCCCTAGGGAAGCACACACGGTCGGACGATATCGGGCATGACATGCCATCATCGCCCTGGGCAGCACACACTGTTGGATGATGTGGGGCGTGGCATGCCATCATTGCCATTGGAAAACATACACGATCATACTACGTCAGGCTTAGCATGCCATCATCTTCCTTGGGCAGCACACACGGTCAAAAAACGTCGGGCGTGGCATGACATCATCGCCATTGGACAACACACACTGTCGTACCATATTGGGTGTGGCATGCCTTCATCGCCTTTGGATTGCACACACTGTCAGACGATGTCAGGCGTTGCATGACCGCATGGGCCTTGGGCATCATAAATGGCCAGACGACGTCGGACTTGACATGCCATCATCGCCCTTGGGTATCACACACGGTTGGATTATGTCGGGCGTGGAATGCCCGTATCGCCCATAGGCAGCACACATGGTGGGACGACATCGAGCGTTGCATGCCATCATCACCGTTGGGCAGCATACACAATCAAATGACGTCGGGTGTGGCATGCCATCATCGCCCTCGGGAAGCATACACGGTTGGATGGCGTCGGGCGTGGCATGCCATCATCGCCCTTGGAAAACATACACCATCAGACTACGTCGGGCGTGGCATGCCATCATCGCCATTGGGAAGCACACATGGTCGGATAACGTAGAGCGTCGCATGCCATAATCACCCTTGGGCAGCACACACGATTGGACGACATCGGGCGTGGTATGCCATCATCACCCTTGGGCAGCACACACGGTCGGACGACGTCGAGCGTGGCATGCCATTATCACCCTTGGAGAGCATACACGATCGGACGACGTCGGGCGAGGGATGTTATCATCGCCCTTGGACAGAACACACAATCGAACGACGTTGCGCGTGGCATGCACGCAAGGCCCTTGGGCAACACACACGATCGGATGACGTCGGGCGTGGCATTCCATCATCACCCTAGGGAAGCACACACGGTCGAACGACGTCGAACATGACATGCCATAATTGCCCTTGGGCAGCACACACTGTTGGATGATGTCGGGCATGGCATGCCATCATTGCCATTGGAAAACATACACGATCATACTACGCCGGGCTTAGCATCCCATCATCTACCTTGGGCAGCACACACGGTCGAAAAACATAGGGCGTCGCATGACATCATTTCCCTAGGGCAGCACACACAGTCGGAAGGCGGCGAACATGACATGACATCATCGCCTTTAGACAACAAACACGGTCGTACCATATTGAATGTGGCATGCCTTCATCGCGTTTGGATTGCACACACTGTCAGATGACGTCGGGCGTGGCATGACCGCATGGGCCTTTGGAAGCATAAAATGCAAGACGACGTCAGACTTGACATACCATCATCGCTCTTGGGTATCACACATGGTTGGATTATGTCGGGCGTGGCATGACCGTATCGCCCATAGGCAGCACACATGGTCGGACGACATCGAGCATTGCATGCCATCATCGCCCTTGGGCAGCACACACAATCAGATGACGTCGGGTGTGGCATGCCATCATCGCCCTTGGACTGCACATATGGTCGGACAAGGTCAGTATTGGCATGCCCACATGTCCCTTGGGTAGCACACACGTTCGGACGACGTCAAACGTGGCATACCATTATCGCCCTTGGACAACATACACGGTCAGACAACGTCGGGCGTGGCATGTTATCATCACCCTTCAACAGATAACATGGTCGGATGACGTCGAGCGTTGCATTCCATCATCTCCATTAGATAACACACGATAGGACTAAGCCAGGCGTGGCATGCCATCATGGTCCTCGGGCAGCACACACGCTCGGAAGACGTCAGGCATCGCATGCCAACATCGCCATTGGATATCAGACGTAGAGAGATCACGTCGATAATGGCATGTCGTCATTTCCCTTGGACAATATCCACTGTTAGATGACGTCAGGCATGGCATGATCACATGGTCCTTGAGAAAAACACACGATTCGACGAGGTCGATTGTCGCATGCCATCATCGCCATTGGACAACAACCACGATCAGACTACGTCGGGCGTGGCATGCCATCATCGCCCTAGGGCAGCACACGCGATCAAACGGCGTCGAGCATGGCATGACATAATCTCCTTTGGACAACACACACGGCCGTACGACATCGGGTGAGGCATGACATCTTTGCCCTTCTACTGCATGCACGGTCAGACGACATCTGGCGTGGCATGCCCACATAGGCCTTGGGCAGCATAAATTGTCAGACGACGTCGGGCGTGACATGCAATCATCGCCCTTGGGCAACACACACGGTCGGATTATGTCGGTCATGGCATGCCCGCATGATCCTTGGGCAACGCACACAATCGGACGATATTGATAGTTGCAAGCCATCACCTCCCTTGGGCAGCACACACAATCTGATGACGTCGGGCATGGCATGCCATCATCGCCCATGGGAAGCACACACGGTCGAACGACATCGTGCGTGTTATGCCATCATTGCCCTTGGAAAGCATACACGGTTGGACGACGTCGGGCGTGGCATGTTATCATCGCCCTTGGACAGATCATACGATCGAACAACATCGGACGTGGCATGCCCGCATGGCCCTTGGGCAGCACACACAGTAGGATGACGTCGGGCGTGGCATTCCATCACCGCCCTTGGGCAGCAAACACGTTCGGACGACGTCGGGCGTGACATGCCATCATCGCCCTTGGGCAGCATACACGGTCGAAGGACGTCGAGCGTGGTATGCCATCATCGCCCTTAGGCAGCATAGACGGTCGAACGATGTCAGGCATGACAAGCCATCATTTCCCTTGGGCAGCACACACGGTTAGACGACGGCGGGCGTTGCATGCTATCTTCTCCCTTGGAAAACATACATGATCAGACTACGTCGCGCGTGGCATGCCATCATCGCCCTTGGGCTACACACACGGTCTGACAACGTCGGGCGTTGCATGCCATCATTTCCCTTAGACAGTACATACAGTCGGACGACATCAGGCATAACATGCCATCATCGCTTTGGGAGTTCACATACGGTCAGACAATGCCGGGCTTGGCATTCCTGCATGTCCCTTGGGTAGCACACACGTTTGGATGACGTCGAACGTTTTATGCCATATCTCCCTTGGACAACATACACGGTCAGACATAGTCGGGCGTGGCATGTAATCATTGACCTTGAACAGAATACATGGTCGAACAACGTCGAGCGTGGCATTCAATCATCGCCATTAGATAACACACACGATCGGACTACGTCGGGCGTGGCATGCCATCATGGTCCTTGGGCAGCACACACGCTCGGATGACGTCGGGCGTTACATGCCTGCATCGCACTTGGACAACAAACAGAGAAAGACGACGTCGGGCGTGGCATGTCATCATTTCCCTTGGACAACATGCACGGTTAGATGACGTCGGGCATGGCATGATTGCATGGTCCTTGAAAAACACACACGGTCGATCGACATCGATCGTCGCATGCCACCATTGCCATTGGACAACAACCACGATCGGACTACGTCGGGCTTCGCATGCCATCATCGCCCTAGGGCAGCACACACAGTCAAACGGCATCGAGCATGGTATGCCATCATCTACTTTCGACAACACACACGGTCATACAACATCGGGTGAGGCATGCCATCATCGCCCTTGGACTGCACACACGGTCATACAAC
>NC_028639.1:45855120-46066764 GCF_001406875.1 Solanum pennellii | reverse complement strand
GGCGTGGCATGCCCGCATGTCCCTTGGGTAGCACGCACGTTTGGACGACGTCGAACATGGCATGCCATCATCGCCCTTGGTAAACATACACGATCAGACTACATCGGGCGTGGCATGCCATCATTGCCCTTGGGCTGCACACTCGGTCGAACAACGTTGGGAATGGTATGCCATCATCTGCCTTGGACAGCACATACAGTCGGACGACAACGGGCATGGAAGGCCATCATCGCCCTTGGACTACCCATACGGTCGGACAACGTCGGGCGTGGCATGCCCGCATGTCCCTTGGGTAGCACACACATTTGGACGACGTCGAACAGGGCATGCCATCATCGCCCTTGGTAAACATACACGATCAGACTATATCGAGCGTGGCATGCCATCATCGCCCTTGGGCTGCACAATCGGTCGGACAATGTTGGGAATGGTATGCCATCATCTCCCTTGGACAGCACATACAGTCGGACGACTTCGGGCATGGCAGACCATCATCGCCCTTGGACTATCCATACGGTCGGACGACGTCGTAGCACACATGTTTGGACGACGTTGAACATGGCATGCAATTATCTCCCTTTGAGCGCATAAATGGTCAGACAATGTCGGGCGTGGCATGTTATCATCCCCCTTGAACAGAATGCATGGTCGGACAACATCGAGTGTGGCATTCCATCATCTCTATTGGATAACACACACGATCGGATTACGTCGGGCCAGGCATGCCATCATGGTCCTTGGGCAGCAAACACGCTCGGACGAGTTCGGGCATCGCATACATACATCGCCCTTGGACAACACACGTAGAAAGACGACCTCGGATGTGGAAGGTCATCATTGCCCTTGGACAGCATGCACGGTTGGATGACGTCGGGCGTGGCATGATGGCATGGTCATTGAGAAACACACACAGTCGAATGACGTAGATCGTCGCATGCCATCATCGCCATTGGAAATCAACCATGATCAGGCTATGTCGGGCGTGACATGACATTAACGCCCTAGGGCAGCACACACGGTCGGACTGCGTCGAGCATGGAATGCCATCATCTCCTTTGGACGACACACACGGTCGTACGTCATCGGGCGAGGCATGCCGTCATCGCCCTTGGACTGCACGCACGGTCAGACGACGTTGGGCGTGGCATGACCACATGGGCCTTGGGTAGCATAAACAGTCGGACGACGTCGGGCGTGACATGACATCAACGCCCTTGGGCGGCACACACGGTCGGATTATGTCGAGCGTGGCATGCCCGCATGGTCCTTGGGCAACATACAGAGTCGGACGACATTGAACGTTGCATGCCACCATCTCCCTTGGGCAACACACACAATCGGATGACGTTAGGCGTGGCATGCCATCATCGCCCTAGGGAAGAACACACTATCGTACGACGTCGTGCGTGGTATACCATCATCGCCCTTGGAAAGCATACACGGTTGGACGACGTCGGACATAGCATGTTATCATCGCCCTAGGAAAGAACACACGATCGAACAATGTCGGGCGTGGAATGCCTGCATGGTCCTTGGGCATCACACACGATTGGATGACGTCGAGCGTGGCATGCCATAATCGCTCTTGGGCAGCACACACGGTCGGACGAAGTCAGGATTGACATGCCGTCATCGCCCTTGGGCAGCACACACACGGTCGGACGACGTTGGGCGTGGCATGCTATCATCGCCCTTAGACAGCACATACAATTGGACAATGTTGGGTGTGCATTGCCATCATCGCCTTTGGACTGCACACACGTTCAATGACGTCAGAGGTGGCATGCCCGCATGTCCATTGGGCAGCACACGGTCAGACGACGTTGGGCGTGGCAAGCCATCATCGCCCTTAAACAGCATGCATGGTTCGACAACATCAAGCGTGGCATGTTATCGTCTCCCTTGGATAGAACACACGGTCGGACGGCGTCGGGCGTGGAATGCCATCATCGCCTTTAGACAACACACACAGTCGGACGACTTCAGGCGTGACAAGCCATCATCGCCCTTAGACTGCACACACAGTCGGATGACATTGTGCGTGGCATGCCCGCATGGGCCTTGCACCGGATAAACGGTCGGACAACGTTGTGCCTGACATGCCATCATCTCCCTTGGGCAGCACATACGATCGGATGATGTCGGGCATGGTATGCCCGCATGGTCCTTGGGCAATACACATGGTCGGATGACGTAGAGCGTCCCATGCCATTATCACCTTTGGGCAGCACACACTGTTGAACGACATTGGGCGTGGTATGCCATCATCGCCCTTGGGCATTACACACGGTCGAATGACGTCGAGCATGGCATGCCATTATTGCACTTGGAAGTATACACTATCAGACGACATGGGGCGAGGTACGTTATCATCGCCCTTGGACAGAATACACGATAGGACGACATCGGGCATTCCATGCGCGCAAGGCCCTTGGACAACACTCATGGTCGGATCACGTCGGTTGTGGCATGCAATTATCGCCCTTGGGTAGCACAGACGGTCGGACGATGTCTGCCATGACATGCCATCATTGCCCTTGGGCAGCACACAAGGTTAGACGGCGTCGGGCGTGTTATGCTATCATCGCCCTTGGAAAACATACACGATCATACTACGTCGGGAGTGGCATGGCATCATCGCCTTTGGGCTGCACACACGGTCAGACAACGTCGGGCGTTTCATGCTATCATCTCCTTTGGAAAACATACACGATCAGACTACGTCGGGCGTGGCATGCCATCATCGCCCTTGGGCTGCACACACGGTCTGACAACGTCGGGCGTGGCATGCCGTCATCTCCCTTGGACAGTAAATACAGTCGGACGTCATCAGGCGTAACATGCCATCATTGCCCTTCGACTGCACATACGGTTAGACAACGTCGGGTTTGGCATTCCCACATGTCCCTTGGGTAGCACACACATTCCGATGACGTCGAATGTGGCATGCTACATTGACCTTGAACAGAATACATGGTCGAACAACGTTGAGCGTGGCATTCCATCATCGCCATTAGATAACACACACGATGAGACTACGTCGGGCGTGGCATGCCATCATGGTTCTTGTGCAGCACACACGCTCGGACGACGTCGGGTGTCACATGCCAACATCTCACTTGGAAAACAAACATAGAAAGACGACGTCGGGTATGGCATTTCATCATTGCCCTTGGACAGCATACACGGTTAGATGACGTCGGGCGTGGCATGATTGCATGGTCCTTGAGAAACACACACGGTCGATCGACATCGATCGTCGCATGCCATCATTGCCATTGGACAACAACCACGATCGGACTACGTCGGGCGTCGCATGCCATCATTGCCCTAGGGTAGCACACACGGTCGAACGACATCGAGCAAGTCATGCCATCATCTACTTTTGACAACACACACGGTCATACAACATCAGGTGAGGCATGCCATCATCGCCCTTGGAATGCACACACGCTCAGACAACGTCGGGCGTGGCATGCCCACATGGGCCTTGGGTAGCATAAACGGTCGGACGATGTCAGGCGTGACATGCCATCATCGGCCTTAGGAAGCACACACGGTCGGATTATGTCGAGCGTGGCATGCCCGCATGGTACTTGGGCGACACACACAGTCGGACAACATTGATCGTTGCATGCCATCATCGCCCTTGGGTAGCACACACAATCGGATGACGTCGGGTGTGGCATGCCATCATCGCCCATGGGAAGCTCACAGGTCGGACGACGTCGTCAAGGTATGCCATCATTACCCTTGGAAAGAATACACGGTTGGACGACGTTGGGTGTGGCATGTTATCATCGCCCATGGATAGAACACACGATCGAATGATGTCGGGCGTGACTTGCCTACATGGACATTAGGCAGCAGACACGGTCGGATGACGACGGACGTGGCATTCCACCATCGCCCTAGGTAAGCACGCCCGGTCGGACGACGTCGGGCATGACATTTCATCGTCGCCCTTGGGCAGCACACACTGTTGGATGATGTCGGGCTTGGCATGCCATCATTGCCATTCGAAACATACACGATCATACTACGTCGGGCTTAGCATGCCATCATCTCCCTTGGGCAGCACACACTGTTGGATGATGTCGGGCGTGGCATGCCATCTTCATTGGAAAACATACACGATCATACTATGTCGGGCTTAGCATACCATCATCGCCCTTGGGCAGCACACACGGTCGAAAAACGTCGGGCGTGGCATGACATCATCGCTCTACGGAAAAACACATAGTCGGAAGTCGTCGAGCATAACATGCCATCATCGCCTTTGGATAACACACACGGTCGTACCATATTGGGTGTGGCATGCCTTCATCGCCTTTGGATTGCACACACTGTCAGACGACGTCATGCGTCGCATGACCGCATGGGCCTTGGGCAACATAAATGGCCAGACGACGTCGGACTTGACATGCAATCATCGTCCTTGGGTATCACAAACGGTTGGATTATGTCGGGCGTGTCATGCCCGTATCACCCATAGGCAGCACACATGGTCGGACGACATCGAGCGTTGCTTGCCATCATCACCCTTGGGCAGCACACACAATCAGATGACGTCGGGTGTGGCATGCCATCATCGCTCTTGGGAACCATACACGGTTGGACGACGTCGGGCGTGGCATTCCATCATCGCCCTTGGAAAACATACACGATCAGACTACGTCAGGCGTGGCATGCTATCATCTCCATTGGGCAGCACACACGGTCAGAAAGCGTCGGGCCTGGCATGCTATCATGCCATAAGGCAGCACACACAGTCGGAAGGTGTCGAGCATAACATGCCATCATTGCCTTTGGAAAACACACACGATCGTAAGACATTGCATATTTCATGTCATCATCTCCCTTAGAAAGAATATAAGATCACACTATGTCGGGCGTGGCATGCCATCATCGCTCTTAGGCAGCAAACGGTCGGACGACGTCGGGCGTGGCATGCCATCATCTCCCTTGGACAGCACATACGGTTGGACAACGTTAGGCGTGGATGCCATCGTCACCCTTGGACCGCACACATGGTCGGATGACGTCGGGCATGGCATGCCCGCATGTCCCTTGGGCAGCACGCAAAGTCGGATGATGTTGAGCGTGGCAAGCCATCATTGCCCTTGGAAAGCATACACGGTCAGACAACGTCATGTGTGGCATGTTATCATCGCCCTTGGAAAGAACACACGGTCGGACGATATCGAGCGAGGTATGTCATCATCGCCGATTTTCCAAAAAACCTCTTTTAACCCATTCAATTTTGAATTTCCCCAATTTTGAAGAAAATTGTAAATCTTTATTGCTACGAATATGATAAAATAAAATATATTTTGGAGTTCGGAATACCTTGGTAACACATCTAAGAATATCAATTTTAATGTTAGATAATCAATTTTGTGATAAAAATGTTTATCACATTCAATTTTACATTTCCCCTAGTTTTGCAAACACAGTTGGAAGACGTCGAGCATGGCATGACATCATTGCCCTTGGACAACACACATGATAGTACTATGTCGGGCATGGCATCCATCATGGTCCTTGGGCAGCACACACAGCCAGACGATGTCGGGCATATAATGCCAACATGTCCCTTGGATAGCACACACATACAGATGACGTCTTGTATGGCATGTTATCATCGCCCTTAGACAGCACACATTGTTAGATGACGTTGGGCGTGGCATGATCGCATGGTCCTTAGGCAACACACATGGTCTAACAACGTCGATCGTTGGATGCCATCATCGCCTTTGGAAACCACACACGATTGAAGTACGTCCAACATGGCATGCCATCATCGCCCTAGTGCAGCACGCACGGTTGGACGGCGTCGGGCGTGGCATTCCATCATCGCCTTTCGACAACACACACGGTCAGACGATGTCAAGCGTGGCATGCCATCATCTCCCTTAGACTGCACACGCAGTCTGAGGACGTAGGGCGTGGCTTGCCCGCATGGGCCTTGGGCCGGATAAATGATCGGACAACGTTGTGCATGACATGCCATCATCTCCCTTGGGCAGCACATACGGTCGGATGATGTCAGGCGTGGCGTGCCCGCATGGTCCTTGGGCAACACACATGGTCGGATGACGTAGAGCGTCGCATGCCATTATCACCCTTGGGCAGCACACACAGTCGGATGACATAGGGCGTGGTATGCCATCATCGCCATTGAAGAACATACATGGTCAAGTTCCTCGAGTGTGGCATGCCATTATCTCCCTTGGAAAGCGTACACGATCGGACGACATCAGACGAGATATGTTATCATTGCCCTTGGACAGAACACACGATATGACGCATCGGGCGTGGCATCCTCGCAAGTCCTTTAGGCAGCACACACGGTCGGATGATGTCGGGCGTGGCATGACATCATCGCCCTTGGGAAGCACACACGGTCGGACGATGTCGAACAAGATATGATATAATCGCCCTTGGGCAACACACACGGTCAGAGGACGTCGGGTGTTGCATGCCATCATCGCCCTTGGTAAACATACACGATCAGAGTACATTGGGCGTGGCATGCCATCATCGCCCTTGGGCTGCACAGTCGGTCGGACAATGTTGGGAATGGTATGCCATCATCTCCCCTAGACAACACATACAGTCTGACGACGTCGGGCATGGCAGGCCATTATCACCCTTGGACTACCCATACAGTCGGATGAAGTCGGGCGTGGCATGCCCGCATGTCCCTAGGGTAGCACGGACGTTTGGACGACGTAGAACATGGCATGCCATTATCGCCCTTAGACAGCATAAACGGTCAGACAACGTCGGGCGTGGCATGTTATCATCCCCCTTGAACAGAATACATGGTCGGACAACGTCTAGTGTGGCATTCCATCATCGCCATTGGATAACACACACGATCGGACTTCATCAGGCCAGGCATGCCATCATGGTCCTTGGGCAGCATACACACTCGGACGAGTTCGGGCGTCGCATACCAATATCGCCCTTGGACAACACATATAGAAAGACGACCTCGGGTACGGCAGGTCATCATTGCACTTGGACAGCATGCACGGTTGGATGACGTCGGCCGTGGCATGATGGCATGGTCCTTGAGAAACACACATAATCGAACAACATCGATCGTCGCATGCCATCATCGCCATTTGAAAACAACCATGATCAAACTATATCGGGTGTGGCATCCCATCAACGCCCTAGGGCAGCAAACACGGTCGGACGGCGTCGAGCATGGAATGCCATCATCTCCTTTGGACAACACACACGGTCGTACGACATCGGGCGAGGCATGCCGTCATCGCCCTTGGACTGCACGCACGGTCATACGATGTCAGGCGTGGCATGCCCACATGGGCCTTGGGTAGCATAAACTGTCAGACGACAGCGGGCGTGACATGCCATCAACGCCCTTGGGCGGCACACATGGTCGAATTATGTCGAGCGTGGCATGCCAGCATGGTCCTTGGGCAACACACAGAGTCGGACGACATTGAACGTGGCATGCCACCATCTCCCTTGGGCAGCACACACAATCGGATGACGTGAAGCGTGGCATGCCATCATCGCCCTAGGGAAGAACACACTATCGTATGACATCGTGCGTGGTATACCATCATCTCCCTTGGAAAGCATACACGGTTGGACAACGTGGGGACTGGCATGTTATCATCGCCCTAGGAAAGAACACACGATCGAACGATGTCGGGCGTGGAATCCCCGCATGGCCCTTGGGCATCACACACGGTTGGATGACGTCGGGCATGGCATGCCATCATCGCTCTTGGGCAGCACACACGGTCGGACGAAGTCAGGCTTGACATGCCCATCATCGCCCTTGGGCAGCACACACGATCAGACGACGTCGGGCGTGGCATGCAATCATCGCCCTTAGAGAGCACATACGATTGGACAATGTTGGGAGTGCATGCCATCATCGCCCTTGGACTGCACACACGGTTGGATGACGTCGGGGGTGGCATGCCCGCATGTCCCTTGGGTAGCACATGGTAAGACGACGTTGGGCGTGGCAAGCCATCATCGCCCTTAAACTGCATGCACGGTTAGACAACATCGGGCGTGGCATGTTATCGTCTCCCTTGGACAGAGCACACGGTCAGATGGCGTCGAGCCTGGAATGCCATCATCGCCTTTAGACAACACACACAGTGGGACGACGTCGGGCGTGACATGTCATCATCGCCCTTAGACTGCACACATAGTCGGATGACATTGGGAGTGGCATGCATGCATGGTCCTTCGCCGGATAAACGGTCGAACAACGTTGTGCCTGACATGCCATCATCTCACTTGCGCAGCACATACGATCGGATGATGTCGGGCGTGGTATGCCCGCATGGTCCTTAGGCAATACACATGGTCGGATGACGTAGAGCGTCGCATGCCATTATCACCTTTGGGCAGCACACCAGTCGGACGACATTGGGCGTGGTATGCCATCATCGCCCTTGGGCATTACACACGGTCGGACGACGTCGAGCGTTGCATGCCATTATTGCACTTGGAAAGCATACACGATCAGACGACGTGGGGTGAGGTACGTTATCATCGCCCTTGGACAGAACACACGATAGGACGACATCGGGCATTGCATGCGCGCAAGGCCCTTGGACAACACTCATGGTCGGATCACGTCGGTTGTGGCATGCCATTATCGCCCTTGGGAAGCACAGACGGTCGGACGATTTCGGCGATGACATGCCATCATTTTCCTTGGGCAACACACAAGGTTAGACGACGTCGGGCGTGTTATGCTATCATCGCCCTTGGTAAACATACACGATCATACTACGTCGGGCGTGGCATGGCATCATCACCTTTGGGCTGCGCACACAGTCAGACAACGTCGGGCGTGGCATGCCATTATCTCCCTTGGACAACACATACAGTCGGACGACGTCGGGCATAACATGCCATCATCGCCCTTGGACTGCACATACGAGCGGACAATGTCGGTCTTGGCATGCCCGCATGTCCCTTGGGTAGCACACACGTTCGGACGACGTCGAACGTGGCATGCCACTATCGCCTTTGGACAACATACACGGTCAGACAACATCAGGCGTGGCATATTATCATCGCCATTGAACAGATTACATGGTCGGACGACGGCGAGCGTGGCATTCCATCATTGCCATTGGATAACACACGATCGGACTACATCGGGCGTGGCATGCCATCATGGTCCTCGGGCAGCACACACGCTCGGAAGACGTCAGGCATCGCATGCCTACATCGCCGTTGGACAGCACACGTAGAAAGACGACGTGGGGAATGGCATGTCATGATTTCCCTTGGACAACATCTACGGTTAGATAACGTCGGGCGTGTCATGATTGCATGGTCCTTGAGAAACACACACGGTCGGACGACGTCGATCATTGCATGCCATCATAACCATTGGATAACAACCACGATCAGACTTTATTGGGCGTGGCATGCCATCATCGCCCTAGGGAAGCACACACGGTCAAACAACGTCAAGCATGTCATGCAATCATCTCCTTTGGACAACACACACGGTCGAATGGCGTCGAGCGTGGCATGCCATCTTCGCCCTTCGACTACATGCACGGTCAGACGACCTCGGGCGTGGCATGCCCACATGGGCCTTGGGCAGCATAAACGGTCGGACGTCATCGGGCATGACATGCCAACATCGCTCTTGGGCAACACACACGGTCGGATTATGTCAGGCGTTGCATGCCCGCATGGTCCTTGGGCAACACGCACAGTCGGACGACATTGAGCGTTCATGCCATCACCGCCCAAGGGGAGCACACACAATCGGATGACGTCGCGCGTGGCATGCCATCATCGCCCATGGGAAGCACACACGGTCGGACGACATCGTGCGTGGTATGCCATAATTTCCCTTGGAAAGCATACACGGTTGGACGACATCGGGCATGGAATGTTATCATCGCTCTTGGACAGAACACACGATCGAAATAGCCCTTGGGCAGCACACACGCTCGGATGACGTCGGGCGTGGCATTCCATCATCGCCTTGCGCATCACACACGGTCGAACGAAGTCAGGCGTGACATGCCTCATCACCCTTGGGCAGCACACGGTCAGAGGACATCGAGCGTGGCATGACATCATCGCCCTTGGGCTGCACAGATGATCGGAGGATGTCGGGCATTACATGCCATCATTGCCATTGGGCAGCACACACGGTTAGACAACGTTGGGCTTTGCATGCTATCATCTCCCTTGGAAAACATACACGATCAGACAACGTCGAGCGTGGCATGCAATCATCGACCTTGGGCTGCACACACGGTCAGACAACGTCGGGCTTGTCATTCCCGCATCTCCCTTGGGTAGCACACACGTTCGGATGACGTCGAATGTGGCATGCTATTATCGCCCTTGGACAACATACACGGTCAGATATAGTCGGGCGTGGCATGTTATCATTGCCCTTGAACATAATAGATGGTCGAACGACATCGAGCGTGGCATTTCATCATTGCAATTAGATAACACACACGATCGGACTATGTCGGGCGTGGCATGCCATGATGGTCCTTGGGCAGCACACACGCTCGGACGACGTCGAGCGTCACATGCCAACATCGCACTTGGACAAAAAACATAGAAAGACGACGTCGAGTATGGCATGTCATCATTGCCCTTGGACAGCATGCACGGTTAGATGACGTGGGGCGTGGCATGATTGCATGGTCCTTGAGAAACACACACGGTCGATCGACATCGATCGTCGCATGCCATCATTGTCATTGAACAACAACCACGATCGAACTACAACGGCCATCACATGGCATCATCGCCCTAAGGCAGCACACACGGTCAAACGACGTCCAGCATGGCATGCCATCATCTACTTTGGACAACACACACGGTCACACAATATCGGGCGTGACATGCCATCATCACCCTTGGACTGCAAACACGGTCAGATTTTTTCGGGCGTGGCATGCCCGCATGGTCTTTGGGCAACACACACAGTCGGACGACATTGATCGTTGCATGCCATCATCACCCTTGGGCAGCACACTTTATTGGTTGACGTCGGGTGTGGCATGCCATCATCGCCCATGGGAAGCTCATACGGTCGGACGACGTCGTCAAGGTATGTCATCATTACCCTTGGAAAGCATACACGGTTGGACGACGTCGGGCGTGGCATGTTATCATCGCCCTTGGACAGAACACACGATCAAATGCTGTCGGGCGTGGCATGCCATCATGGTCCTTGGGCAGCACACATGATAGGACTGTGTTAAGCGTGGCATGCCATCATGGTCCTTGGGCATCACATACGGTCGGACAACGTTGGGTGTAGAATGCCAACGTCGCCCTAAGACAACACACAGAGATAGATGACGTTGGGTATAGCATGTTATCATCGCCCTTGGACAGAATGCACGGTTAGATGATGTTGGGCATGACATGATCGCATTGACCTTGGTCAAGACAAACGGTCGGACAACGTCTATCGTTGCATGACATCATTGCCCTTGGAAACCACACACGATCAAAGTACGTCAGACGTGGCATGTTATCATCGCCCTTGGAAACCACACACGATCAGAAGGCGTCAGGCCTGGCATGCAATCATCGCCTTAGAACAACACACACGGTCGGACGACGTCGGGCTTTGCATGCCATCATCACCCTAAAGACTGCACACACGGTCGGACGATGTTGTGCGTGACATGCCATCATCTCTCTTGGGCAGCACATACGGAAGGATGATGTTGGGCGTGGCATGCCCGCATGGTCCTTGGGCAACACACACGGTCGGATAACATAGAGCGTCGCATGCCATCATCACCCTTGGGCAGCACACACAGTCAGACGAAATCGGGCGTGGTACGCCATCATCACCCTTGGGCAACACACACGGTCGGACGACGTCGAGCGTGCCATGCCATTATTACCCTTGGAGAGAATACACGATTCGACGATGTCGGGCGAGGTATGTTAACATCGCCCTTTGACAGAACACACTGTCGAACGACGTCGCGCGTGGCATTCTCGCAAGTCCCTTGGGCAACACTCACGGTCGGATAACGTTGGGCGTGGTATTCCAGCATCACCCTAGGGAAGCACACACGGTCGGACGATGTCGGGCATGACATGCCATCATCGCCCTTGGGCAGCACACACTGGTTGATGATGTCGGGCGTGGCATGCCATCATAGCCATTGGAAAACATACACAATCATACTACGTCGGAATTAGCATGCCATCATCTCCCTTGGGCAGCACACACGGTAAAAAAACGTTGGGCGTGGCATGACATCATCGCCCTAGGGAAGCACGAAGGCGTCGAGCATGACATGCCATCATCGCCTTTGGACAACACATACAGTCGTACCATATTGGGTGTGGAATGCGTTCATCTTCTTTTGATTGCACACACTGTCAGACGACGTCAGGCGTTGCATGACCGCATGAGCCTTGGGTATCATAAATAGCCAGACGACGTCGGACTTGACATGCCATCATCGCCCTTGGGTATCACACACGGTTGGATTATGTCGGGCGTGCCGTGCCCGTATCGCCCATAGGCAGCACACATTGTGGGACGACATCGAGCGTTGCATGCCATCATCACCCTTGGGCAGCACACACAATCAGATGACGTCGGGTGTGGCATGCCATCATCGCCCTCGGGAAGCATACACAGTTGGATGGCGTCGGGCGTGGCATTCCATCATCGCCCTTGGAAAACATACACCACAGACTACGTTGGGCTTGGCATGCCATCATCGTCATTGGGCAACACACACGGTCGGATAACGTAGAGCGTCGCATGCCATCATCACCCTTGGGCAACACACACGATCGGATGACGTCGGGCATGGCATTCCATCATCACCCTAGGGAAGCACACACGGTCGAACGACGTCGAACATGACATGCCATAATTGCCCTTGGGAAGCACACACTGTTGGATGATGTCGGGCATAGCATGCCATCATTGCCATTGGAAAACATACACGATCATACTACGCTTGGCTTAGCATGCTATCATCTACCTTGGGCAGCACACACGGTCGAAAAACATTGGACGTGGCATGACATTATCGCCCTAGGGCAGCACACACAGTCGGAAGGCGGCGAACATGACATGACATCATCGCCTTTAGACAACAAACACGGTCGTACCATACTGAATGTGGCATGACTTCATCGGGTTTGGATTGCACACACTCTCAGATGACGTTGGGCGTGGCATGACCGCATGGGCCTTTGGAAGCATAAAATGCCAGACAACGTCAGACTTGACATGCCATCATTGCTCTTGGGTATCACACACGGTTGGATTATGTCGGGCGTGGCATGCCCGTATCGCCCATAGGCAGCACACATGGTCGGACGACATCGAGCATTGCATGCCATCATCGCCCTTGGGCAGCACACACAATCAGATGACGTCGGGTGTGGCATGCCATCATCGCCCTTGGACTGCACATACGGTCGGACAACGTCGGTATTGGCATGCCCGCATGTCCCTTGGGTAGCACACACATTCGGACGACGTCAAACATGGCATGCCATTATCGCCCTTGGACAACATACACGGTACACAACGTCGGGCGTGGCATGTTATCATCGCCCTTCAACAGATAACATGGTCGGACGACGTCGAGCGTGGCATTCCATCATCTCCATTAGATAACACACGATAGGAATAAGCCAGGCGTGGCATGCCATCATGGTCCTCGGGCAGCACACAAGCTCGGAAGACGTCAGGCATCGCATGCCAACATCGCCATTGGATAGCAGACGTAGAAAGATGACGTCGGTAATGGCATGTCGTCATTGCCCTTGGAAAATATCCACTGAGAGATGACGTCGAGCGTGGCATGATCGCATGGTCCTTGAGAAAAACACACGATTCGACGAGGTCGATCGTCGCATGCCATCGTCGCCATTGGACAACAACCACGATTAGACTACATCGGGCGTGGCATGCCATCATCGCCCTAGGGCAGCACACACGATCAAACGACGTCGAGCATGGCATGACATCATCTCCTTTGGACAACACACACGGCCGTATGACATCGGGTGAGGCATACCATCTTCGCCCTTCGACTGCATGCACGGTCAGACGACGTCGGGCGTGGCATGCCCACATGAGCCTTGGGCAGCATAAATTGTCAGACGACGTCGGGCGTGACATGCATTCATCGCTCTTGGGCAACACACACGATCGGATTATGTCGGTCATGGCATGCCCGCATGATCCTTGGGCAACGCACACAATCAGACGATATTGAGAGTTGCATGCCATCACCGCCCTTGGGCAGGACACACAATCTGATGACGTCGGGCATGGCATGCCATCATCGCCCATGGGAAGCACACACGGTCGAACGACATCTTGTGTGGTATGCCATCATTGCCCTTGGAAAGCATACACGGTTGGACGACGTCGGGCGTGGCATGTTATCATCGCCCTTTGACAGATCACACCATCGAACAACATCAAACGTGGCATGCCCCCATGGCCCTTGGGCAGCACACACGGTCGGATGACGTCGGGCGTGACATTCCATCACCGCCCTTTGGCAGCAAACACGTTTGGACAACGTCGGGCGCGACATGCCATCATCGCCCTTGGGCAGCACACACGGTCGAAGGACGTCGAGCGTGGCATGCCATCATCGCCTTTGGGCAGCACAGACGGTCGGGCGATGACAGGCATGACAAGCCATCATTTCCCTTGGGCAGCACACACGGTTAGACGACGGCGGGCGTTGCATGCTATCATCTCCCTTGGAAAACATACACGATCTGACTATGTCGCGTGTGGCATGCCATCATCGCCCTTGGGCTGCACACACGGTCTGACAATGTCGGGCGTTGCATGCCATCATCTCCCTTAGACAGTACATACAGTCAGACGACATCAGGCGTAACATGCCACCATTGCCCTGGGAGTGCACATACGGTTTGACAACGTCGGGCTTGGCATTCCCTCATGTCCCTTGGGTAGCACACACGTTTGGATGACGTCGAACGTTTTATGCCATATCTCCCTTGGACAACATACACGGTCAGACATAGTCGGGCGTGGCATGTAATCATTGACCTTGAACAGAATACATGGTCGAACAACGTCGAGCGTGGCATTCAATCATCGCCATTAGATAACACACACGATCGGACTACGTCGGGCGTGGCATGCCATCATGGTCCTTGGGCAGCACACACGCTCGGATGACGTCGGGCGTTACATGCCTGCATCGCACTTGGACAACAAACAGAGAAAGACGACGTCGGGCGTGGCATGTCATCATTTCCCTTGGACAACATGCACGGTTAGATGACGTCGGGCATGGCATGATTGCATGGTCCTTGAAAAACACACACGGTCGATCGACATCGATCGTCGCATGCCACCATTGCCATTGGACAACAACCACGATCGGACTACGTCGGGCTTCGCATGCCATCATCGCCCTAGGGCAGCACACACAGTCAAACGGCATCGAGCATGGTATGCCATCATCTACTTTCGACAACACACACGGTCATACAACATCGGGTGAGGCATGCCATCATCGCCCTTGGACTGCACACACGGTCATACAACATCGGGCGTGGCATGCCCACATGGGCCTTGGGTAGCATAAACGATCGGACGACGTCAGGCGTGAGATGCCATCGTCGCCCATCGGCAGCACAAACGGTCGGATTATGTCGGGCGTGGCATGCCTGCATGGTCCTTGGGCAACACACACAGTCAGACGACATTGATCGTTGCAGGCCATCATCTCCCTTGGGTAGCACACACAATCGGATGACGTCGGGCGTGGCATGCCATCATCGCCCATGGGAAGCTCATAGGTCGGACGACGTCGTCAAGGTATGCCATCATTACCCTTGGAAAGCATACACGGTTGGACGACGTCGGGCGTGGCATGTTATCATCGCCCATGGAAAGAACACACGATCGAATGATATCGGGCGTGGCATGCCTACATGGACATTAGGAAGCACACATGGTCGGATGACGACGGGCGTGGCATTCCATCATCGCCCTAGGGAAGCACACACGGTCGGATGACGTCGGGCATGACATGCCATCATCTCCCTTGGGCAGCACACACTGTTGGATGATGTCGGGCGTGGCATGCCATCATTGCCATTGGAAAACATACACGATCATACTATGTCGGCTTAGCATGCCATCATCTCTCTTGGGCAGCAAACACGGTCGAAAAACGTCGGGCGTGGCATGACATCATCGCCCTAGGGAAGCACACACCGTCGGAAGGCGTCGAGCATGACATGCCATCATCGCTTTTGGATAACACACATGGTCGTACCATATTGGGTGTGGCATGACTTCATCGCTTTTGGATTGCACACACTGTTAGACGATGTTAGGCGTTGCATGACCGCATGGGCCTTGGACAGCATAAATGGCCAGACGAANTCGTACCATATTGGGTGTGGCATGACTTCATCGCTTTTGGATTGCACACACTGTTAGACGATGTCAGGCGTTGCATGACCGCATGGGCCTTGGACAGCATAAATGGCCAGACGACGTCGGACTTGACATGCCATCATTGCCCTTGGGTATCACACACGGTTGGATTATGTCGAGCGTTGCATGCCCGTATCACCCATAGGCAGCACACATGGTCGGACGACATCGAGCGTTGCATGCCATCATCACCCTTTGGCAGCACACACAATCAGATGACGTCGGGTGTGGCATGCCATCATCGCTCTTGGGAACCATACACGGTTGGACGACGTCGGCCGTGGCTTGCCATCATCTCCCTTGGAAAACATACACGATCAGACTACGTCGGGCGTGGCATGCCATCATCTCCATTGGGCAGCACACACGGTCAGAAAGCGTCGGGCCTGGCATGCAATCATGCCATAGGGGAGCACACACAGTCGGAAGGCGTCGAGCATAACATGCCATCATTGCCTTTTGACAACACACACGATTGTACGACATTGCATGTGTCATTCCATCATCTCCCTTAGAAAGAATATAAGATCACACTATGTCGGGCGTGGCATGCCATCATCGCCGATAGGCAGCAAATGGTCAGACGACGTCGGGCGTGGCATGCCATCATATCCCTTGGACAGCACATACATTTGGACAACGTTAGGCGTGGATGCCATCGTCGCCCTTGGACTGCACACATGGTCGGATGACGTCGGGGCGTGGCATGCCCGCATGTCCCTTGGACAGCACGCAAAGTCGTATGATGTTGGGCATAGCAAGCCATCACTGCCCTTCGAAAGCATACACGGTCAGACAATGTCATGTGTGGCATGTTATCATCGCCCTTGGAAAGAACACACGGTCGGACTACATCGAGCGAGGTATGCCATCATCGCCGATTTTCCAAAAAATATTTTTTAACCCATTCAATTTTGAATTTCCCCAAATTTTGAAGAAAATTGTAAATCTTTATTGCTACGAATGTGATAAAAGAAAATAGATTTGGGAGTGCGGAATACCTTGGTAACACACCTTAGAATATCAATTTTAATGTTAGATAATCAATTCTGTGATAAAAAACTTTTATCACATTCAATTTTACTTTTCCCCTAGTTTTGCACAGTAGGAAGACGTCGAGCATGGCATGACATCATTGCCCTTGGACAACACACATGATAGTACTATGTGGGGCATGGCATGCCATCATGGTCCTTGGGAAGCACACACGGCCAGACGATGTCGGGCATATAATGCCAACATCCCCCTTGGAGAGCACACACAGATAGATGACGTCTGGTATGGCATGTTATCATCACCCTTGGACAACACACATGGTTAGATGATGTTGGGCGTGGCATGATCGCATGGTCCTTAGGCAACACATATGGTCTGATAACGTCGATCGTTGCATGCCATCATCGCCTTTGGAAACCAAACACGATTGAAGTACGTCCAACGTGGCATGCCATCATCGCCCTAGTGCAGCACACACGGTTTGACGGCGTCGGGCGTGGCATTCCATCATCGCCTTTCGATAACTCACACGGTCGGACGATGTCAAGTGTGGGATGCCATCATCACCCTTAGACTGCACACGCAGTCTGACGACGTAGGGCGTGGCTTGGCCGCATGGGCCTCGGTCCTGATAAATGATCGGACAACGTTGTGCATGACATGCCATCATCTCCCTTGGGCAGCACATACGGTCGGATGATGTCAGGCGTGGCGTGCCCGCATGGTCCTTGGGCAACACACATGGTCGGATGACGTAGAGCGTCGCATGCCATCATCGCCCTTGGGCAGCACACACAGTCAGATGACATAGGGCGTGGTATGCCATCATCGCCATTGAAAAACATACACGGTCAAATGCCTCAAGCGTGGCATGCCATTATCGCCCTTGGAAGCATACACGATCGGACGACGTCAGGCGAGGTATGTTATCATTGCTCTTGGACAGAACACACGATATGACGATGTCAGGCGTGGCATCCTCGGAAGGCCCTTGGGTAGCACACACGGTCGGATGATGACGGGCGTGGCATGACATCATCGCCCTAGGCAAGCACACACGGTCGGACGACATCAGACAAGATATGCCATCATCGCCCTTGGTCAACACACACGGTCAGACGACGTCGGGTGTGACATGCCATCATCGCCCTTGGTAAACATACACGATAAGACTACATCGGGCGTGGCATGCCATCATCGCCCTTGGGTTGCATACTCGGTCGGACAACGTCGGGAATGGTATGCCATCATCTCCATTGGACAGCACATACAGTCGGACGACGTCAGCATGGCAGGCCATCATCGCCCTTGGACTACCCATACGGTCGGACGATGTCAGGCGTGGCATGCCCGCATGTCCCTTGGGTAGCACGCACGTTTGGACGACGTCGAACATGGCATGCCATCATCGCCCTTGGTAAACATACACGATCAGACTACATCGGGCGTGGCATGCCATCATTGCCCTTGGGCTGCACACTCGGTCGAACAACGTTGGGAATGGTATGCCATCATCTGCCTTGGACAGCACATACAGTCGGACGACAACGGGCATGGAAGGCCATCATCGCCCTTGGACTACCCATACGGTCGGACAACGTCGGGCGTGGCATGCCCGCATGTCCCTTGGGTAGCACACACATTTGGACGACGTCGAACAGGGCATGCCATCATCGCCCTTGGTAAACATACACGATCAGACTATATCGAGCGTGGCATGCCATCATCGCCCTTGGGCTGCACAATCGGTCGGACAATGTTGGGAATGGTATGCCATCATCTCCCTTGGACAGCACATACAGTCGGACGACTTCGGGCATGGCAGACCATCATCGCCCTTGGACTATCCATACGGTCGGACGACGTCGTAGCACACATGTTTGGACGACGTTGAACATGGCATGCAATTATCTCCCTTTGAGCGCATAAATGGTCAGACAATGTCGGGCGTGGCATGTTATCATCCCCCTTGAACAGAATACATGGTCGGACAACATCGAGTGTGGCATTCCATCATCTCTATTGGATAACACACACGATCGGATTACGTCGGGCCAGGCATGCCATCATGGTCCTTGGGCAGCAAACACGCTCGGACGAGTTCGGGCATCGCATACATACATCGCCCTTGGACAACACACGTAGAAAGACGACCTCGGATGTGGAAGGTCATCATTGCCCTTGGACAGCATGCACGGTTGGATGACGTCGGGCGTGGCATGATGGCATGGTCATTGAGAAACACACACAGTCGAATGACGTAGATCGTCGCATGCCATCATCGCCATTGGAAAACAACCATGATCAGGCTATGTCGGGCGTGACATGACATTAACACCCTAGGGCAGCACACACGGTCGGACTGCATCGAGCATGGAATGCCATCATCTCCTTTGGACAACACACATGGTCGTACGTTATCGGGCGAGGCATGCCGTCATCGCCCTTGGACTGCACGCACGGTCAGACGACGTTGGGCGTGGCATGCCCACATGGGCCTTGGGTAGCATAAACAGTCGTACAACGTCGGGCGTGACATGACATCAACGCCCTTGGGCGGCACACACGGTCGGAGTATGTCGAGCGTGGCATGCCCGCATGGTCCTTGGGCAACATACAGAGTCGGACGACATTGAACGTTGCATGCCACCATCTCCCTTGGGAAGCACACACAATCGGATGACGTTAGGCGTGGCATGCCATCATCGCCCTAGGGAAGAACACACTATCGTACGACGTCGTGCGTGGTATACCATCATCGCCCTTGGAAAGTATACACGGTTGGACGACGTCGGGCATAGCATGTTATCATCGCCCTAGGAAAGAACACACGATCTAACAATGTCGGGCGTGGAATGCCCGCATGGTCCTTGGGCATCACACACGATTGGATGACGTCGAGCGTGGCATGCCATCATCGCTCTTGGGCAGCACACACGGTCGGACGAAGTCAGGATTGACATGCCGTCATCGCCCTTGGGCAGCACACACACGGTCGGACGACGTTGGGCGTGGCATGCTATCATCGCCCTTAGACAGCACATACGATTGGACAATGTTGGGCGTGCATGCCATCATCGCCTTTGGACTGCACACACGTTCAATGACGTCAGAGGTGGCATCCCGCATGTCCATTGGGCAGCACACGGTCAGACGACGTTGGGCGTGGCAAGCCATCATCGCCCTTAAACAGCATGCATGGTTCAACAACATCAAGCGTGGCATGTTATCGTCTCCCTTGGATAGATTACATGGACGGACGGCGTTGGGCGTGGAATGCCATCATCGCCTTTAGATAACACACACAGTAGGACGACATCGGGCGTGACAAGACATCATCGCCCTTAGACTGCACACACAGTCGGATGACGTTGTGCGTGGCATGCCCGCATGGGCCTTGCGCCGGATAAACGGTCGGACAACGTTGTGCCTGACATGCCATCATCTCCCTTGGGCAGCACATACGATCGGATGATGTCGGGCATGGTATGCCCGCATGGTCCTTGGGCAATACACATGGTCGGATGACGTAGAGCGTCGCATGCCATTATCACCTTTGGGCAGCACACACTGTTGAACGACATTGGGCGTGGTATGCCATCATCGCCCTTGGGCATTACACACGGTCGAATGACGTCGAGCATGGCATGCCATTATTGCACTTGGAAGTATACACTATCAGACGACATGGGGCGAGGTATGTTATCATCGCCCTTGGACAGAATACACGATAGGACGACATCGGGCATTCCATGCGCGCAAGGCCCTTGGACAACACTCATGGTCGGATCACGTCGGTTGTGGCATGCAATTATCGCCCTTGCGTAGCACAGACGGTCGGACGATGTCGGCCATGACATGCCATCATTGCCCTTGGGCAGCACACAAGGTTAGACGACGTCGGGCGTGTTATGCTATCATCGCCCTTGGAAAACATACACGATCATACTATGTCGGGAGTGGCATGGCATCATCGCCTTTGGGCTGCACACACGGTTAGACAACGTCGGGCGTTTCATGCTATCATCTCCTTTGGAAAACATACACGATCAGACTACGTCGGGCGTGGCATGCCATCATCGCCCTTGGGCTGCACACACGGTCTGACAACGTCGGGCGTGGCATGCCGTCATCTCCCTTGGGCAGTAAATACAGTCGGACGACATCAGGCGTAACATGCCATCATTGCCCTTCGACTGCACATACGGTTAGACAACGTCGGGCTTGGCATTCCCACATGTCCCTTGGGTAGCACACACATTCCGATGACGTCGAATGTGGCATGCCATTATCGCACTTGGACAACATACACGGTCAGACATAGTCGGGCGTGGCATGTTACATTGACCTTGAACAGAATACATGGTCGAACAACGTTGAGCGTGGCATTCCATCATCGCCATTAGATAACACACACGATGAGACTACGTCGGGCGTGGCATGCCATCATGGTTCTTGTGCAGCACACACGCTCGGACGACGTCGGGTGTCACATGCCAACATCTCACTTGGAAAACAAACATAGAAAGACGACGTCGGGTATGGCATTTCATCATTGCCCTTGGACAGCATACACGGTTAGATGACGTCGGGCGTGGCATGATTGCATGGTCCTTGAGAAACACACACGGTCGATCGACATCGATCGTCGCATGCCATCATTGCCATTGGACAACAACCACGATCGGACTACGTCGGGCGTCGCATGCCATCATTGCCCTAGGGTAGCACACACGGTCGAATGACATCGAGCAAGTCATGCCATCATCTACTTTTTACAACACACACGGTCATACAACATCAGGTGAGGCATGCCATCATCGCCCTTGGAATGCACACACGGTCAGACAATGTCGGGTGTGGCATGCCCACATGGGCCTTGGGTAGCATAAACGGTCGGACGACGTCAGGCGTGACATGCCATCATCGGCCTTAGGCAGCACACACGGTCGGATTATGTCGAGCGTGGCATGCCCACATTGTACTTGGGCAACACACAGTCGGACAACATTGATCGTTGCATGCCATCATCGCCCTTGGGTAGCACACACAATCGGATGACGTCGGGTGTGGCATGCCATCATCGCCGATGGGAAGGTCACAGGTCGGACGACGTCGTCAAGGTATGCCATCATTACCCTTGGAAAGAATACACGGTTGGACGACGTTGGGCGTGGCATGTTATCATCGCCCATGGATAGAACACACGATCGAATGATGTCGGGCGTGACTTGCCTACATGGACATTAGGCAGCAGACACGGTCGGATGACGACGGACGTGGCATTCCACCATCGCCCTAGGGAAGCACGCCCGGTCGGACGACGTCGGGCATGACATTCCATCGTCGCCCTTGGGCAGCACACACTGTTGGATGATGTCGGGCGTGGCATGCCAACATTGTCATTGGAAAACATACACGATCATACTATGTCGGGCTTAGCATGCCATCATCGCCCTTGGGCAAGACAGATGATCGGAGGATGTCGGGCATTGCATGCCATCATTGCCATTGGGCAGCACACACGGTTAGACAACGTTGGGCTTTGCATGCTATCATCTCACTTGGAAAACATACACGATCAGACAACGTCGAGCGTGGTATGCAATCATCGACCTTGGGCTGCACACACGGTCAGACAACGTCGGGCTTGTCATTCCCGCATCTCCCTTGGGTAGCACAGACGTTCGGATGACGTCGAATGTGGCATGCCATTATCGCCCTTGGACAACATACACGGTCAGATATAGTCGGGTGTGGCATGTTATCATTGCCCTTGAACATAATACATGGTCGAACGACATCGAGCGTGGCATTTCATCATTGCCATTAGATAACACACACGATCGGACTATTTTGGGCGTGGCATGCCATGATGGTCCTTGGGCAGCACACACGCTCGGACGACGTCGAGCGTCACATGCCAACATCGCACTTGGACAACAAACATAGAAAGACGACGTCGGGTATGGCATGTCATCATCGCCCTTGGACAGCATGCACGGTTAGATGACGTCGGGCGTGGCATGATTGCATGGTCCTTGAGAAACACACACGGTCGATCGACATCGATCGTCGCATGCCATCATTGCCATTGAACAACAACCACGATCGAACTACGTCGGGCATCACATGCCATCATCGCCCTAAGGCAGCACACACGGTCAAACGACGTCCAGCATGGCATGCCATCATCTACTTTGGACAACACACACGGTCACACAATATCGGGCGTGACATGCCATCATCACCCTTGGACTGCAAACACGGTCAGATTTTTTCGGGCGTGGCATGCCCGCATGGTCTTTGGGCAACACACACAGTCGGACGACATTGATCGTTGCATGCCATCATCACCCTTGGGCAGCACACTTTATTGGATGACGTCGGGTGTGGCATGCCATCATCGCTCAGGGGAAGCTCATACGGTCGGACGACGTCGTCAAGGTATGTCATCATTACCCTTGGAAAGCATACACGGTTGGACGACGTCGGGCATGGCATGTTATCATCGCCCTTGGACAAAACACACGATCAAATGCTGTCGGGCGTGGCATGCCATCATGGTCCTTGGGCAGCACACATGATAGGACTGTGTTAAGCGTGGCATGCCATCATGGTCCTTGGGCATCACATACGGTCGGACAACGTTGGGTGTAGAATGCCAACGTCGCCCTTGGACAACACACAGAGATAGATGATGTTGGGTATAGCATGTTATCATCGCCCTTGGACAGAATGCACGGTTAGATGATGTTGGGCATGACATGATCGCATTGACCTTGGTCAAGACAAACGGTCGGACAACGTCTATCGTTGCATGACATCATTGCCCTTGGAAACCACACACGATCAAAGTACGTCAGACGTGGCATGTCATCATCGCCCTTAGAAACCACACACGATCAGAAGGTGTCAGGCCTGGCATGCCATCATCGCCTTAGAACAACACACACGGTCGGACGACGTCGGGCTTTGCATGCCATCATCACCCTTAAGACTGCACACACGGTCGGACGATGTTGTGCGTGACATGCCATCATCTCCCTTGGGCAGCACATACAGACGGATGATGTTGGGCGTGGCATGCCCGCATGGTCCTTGGGCAACACACACGGTCGGATAACATAGAGCATCGCATGCCATCATCAACCTTGGGCAGCACACACAGTCATACGAAATCGGGCGTGGTACGCCATCATCACCCTTGGGCAGCACACACGGTCGGACGACGTCGAGCGTGCCACGCCATTATCACCCTTGGAGAGAATATACGATTGGACGATGTCGGGCGAGGTATGCTATCATCGCCCTTTGACAGAACACACAGTCGAACGACGTCGCGCGTGGCATGCTCGCAAGTCCCTTGGGCAACACTCACTGTCGGATAACGTTAGGCGTGGTATTCCAGCATCCACCCTAGGGAAACACACACGGTCGGACGATGTCGGGCATGACATGCCATCATCGCCCTTGGGCAGCACACACTGGTTGATGATGTCGGGCGTGGCATGCCATCATAGCCATTGGAAAACATACACGATCATACTACGTCGGAATTAGCATGCCATCATCTCCCTTGGGCAGCACACACGGTAAAAAAAGTTGGGCGTGGCATGACATCATCGCCCTAGGGAAGCACGAAGGCGTCGAGCATGACATGCCATCATCGCCTTTGGACAGCACATACAGTCGTACCATATTGGGTGTGGAATGCCTTCATCTTCTTTGGATTGCACACACTGTCAGACGACGTCAGGCGTTGCATGACCGCATGAGCTTGGGCATCATAAATAGCCAGACGACATCGGACTTGACATGCCATCATCGCCCTTGGGTATCACACACGGTTGGATTATGTCGGGCGTGCCATGCCCGTATCGCCCATAGGCAGCACACATGGTGGGACGACATCGAGCGTTGCATGCCATCATCACCCTTGGGCAGCACACAATCAGATGACGTCGGGTGTGGCATGCCATCATCGCCCTCGGGAAGCATACACGGTTGGATGGCGTCGGGCGTGGCATGCCATCATCGCCCTTGGAAAACATACACCATCAGACTACATTGGGCTTGGCATGCCATCATCGTCATTGGGCAACACACACGGTCGGATAACGTAGAGCGTCGCATGCCATCATCACCCTTGGGCAGCACACACAGTCGGACAACATCAGGCGTGGTATGCCATCATCACCCTTGGGCAGCACACACGGTCGGACGACGTCGATCGTGGCATGCTATTATCACCCTTGGAGAGCATACACGATCGGACGACGTCGGGCGAGGTATGTTATCATCGCCCTTGGAAAAAACACACAATCGAACGACGTTGCGCGTGGCATGCACACAAGGCCCTTGGGCAACACACACGATCGGATGACATCGGGCGTTGCATTCCATCATCACCCTAGGGAAGCACACACGGTCGAACGACGTCGAACATGACATGCCATAATTGCCCTTGGGAAGCACACACTGTTGGATGATGTCGGGCATGGCATGCCATCATTGCCATTGGAAAACATACACGATCATACTACGCTGGGCTTAGCATGCCATCATCTACCTTGGGCAGCACACACGGTCGAAAAACATTGGGCGTGGCATGACATCATCGCCCTAGGGCAGCACACACAGTCGGAAGGCGGCGAACATGACATGACATCATCGCCTTTAGACAACAAACACGGTCGTACCATACTGAATGTGGCATGACTTCATCGCGTTTGGATTGCACACACTGTCAGATGACGTTGGGCATGGCATGACCGCATGGGCCTTTGGAAGCATAAAATGCCAGACGACGTCAGACTTGACATGCCATCATCGCTCTTGGGTATCACACACGGTTGGATTATGTCGGGCGTGGCATGCCCGTATAGCCCATAGGCAGCACACATGGTCGGACGACATCGAGCATTGCATGCCATCATCGCCCTTGGGCAGCACACACAATCAGATGACGTCGGGTGTGGCATGCCATCATCGCCCTTGGACTGCACATACGGTCGAACAACGTCGGGCGTGGCATGACGTCATTTGCTTGGACAGTAAATAAAGTCGGACGACCTCAGGCGTAACATGCCATCATTGCCCTTCGACTGCACGTACGGTTAGACAACGTCGGGCTTGGCATTCCCACATGTCCCTTGGGTAGCACACACGTTCGGATGACGTCGAACGTGGCATGCCATTATCGCACTTGGACAACATACACGGTCAGACATAGTCGGGCGTGGCATGTTATCATTGACCTTGAACAGAATACATGGTCGAATGACGTCGAGCGTGGCATTCCATCATCGCCACTAGATAACACACACGATGAGACTACGTCGGGCGTGGCATGCCATCATGTTTCTTGGGCAGCACACACGCTCGGACGACGTCGGGTGTCACATGCCAACATCGCACTTGGACAACAAACATAGAAAGAAGACGTCGGGTATGGCATGTCATCATTGCCCTTGGACAGCATACACGGTTAGATGACGTCGGGCGTGGCATGATTGCATGGTCCTTGAGAAACACACACGGTCGATCGACATCGATCGTCGCATGCCATCATTGCCATTGGACAACAACCACGACCGGACTACGTCGGGCGTCGCATGCCATCATTGCCCTAGGGTATCATACACGGTCGAACGACATCGAGCTAGTCATGCCATCATCTACTTTTGACAACACACACGGTCATACAACATCAGGTGAGGCATGCCATCATCGCCCTTGGAATGCACACACGTCAGACAACGTCGGGTGAGGCATGCCCACATGGGCCTTGGGTAGCATAAACGGTCGGACGATGTCAGGCGTGACATGCCATCATCGGCCTTAGGCAGCACACACGGTCGGATTATGTCGAGCGTGGCATGCCCACATGGTACTTGGGCAACACACACAGTCGGACAACATTGATCGTTGCATGCCATCATCGCCCTTGGGTAGGACACACAATCGGATGACGTCGGGTGTGGCATGCCATCATCGCCCATGGGAAGCTCACAGGTCGGACGACGTCGTCAAGGTATGCCATCATTACCCTTGGAAAGAATACACGGTTGGACGACGTTGGGCGTGGCATGTTATCATCGCCCATGGATAGAACACACGATCGAATGATGTCGGGCGTGACTTGCCTACATGGACATTAGGCAGCAGACACGGTCGGATGACGACGGACGTGGCATTCCACCATCGCCCTAGGGAAGCACGCCCGGTCGGACGACGTCGGGCATGACATTCCATCGTCGCCCTTGGGCAGCACACGCTGTTGGATGATGTCGGGCTTGGCATGCCATCATTGCCATTCGAAAACATACACGATCATACTACTTCGGGCTTAGCATGCCATCATCTCCCTTGGGCAGCACACACTGTTGGATGATGTCGGGCGTGGCATGCCATCATTGTCATTGGAAAACATACACGATCATACTATGTCGGGCTTAGCATGCCATCATCGCCCTTGGGCAGCACACACGGTCGAAAAACGTCGGGCGTGGCATGACATCATCGCTCTACGGAAAAACACATAGTCGGATGTCGTCGAGCATAACATGCCATCATCGCCTTTGGATAACACACACGGTCGTACCATATTAGGTGTGGCATGCCTTCATCGCCTTTGGATTGCACACATTGTCAGACGACGTCATGCGTCGCATGACCGCATGGGCCTTGGGCAACATAAATGGCCAGACGACGTCGGACTTGACATGCAATCATCTTCCTTGGGTATCACAAACGGTTGGATTATGTCGGACGTGTCATGCCCGTATCACCCATAGGCAGCACACATGGTCGGACGACATCGAGCGTTGCATGCCATCATCACCCTTGGGCAGCACACACAATCAGATGACGTCGGGTGTGGCATGCCATCATCGCTCTTGGGAACCATACACGTTTGGGCGACGTCGGGCGTGGCATACCATCATCGCCCTTGGAAAACATACACGATCAGACTACGTCAGGCGTGGCATGCTATCATCTCCATTGGGCAGCACACACGGTCAGAAAGTGTCGGGCCTGGCATGCAATCATGCCATAAGGCAGCACACACAGTCGGAAGGCGTCGAGCATAACATGCCATCATTGCCTTTGGAAAACAGACACGATCGTACGACATTGCATGTGTCATGCCATCATCTCCCTTGGAAAGAATATAAGATCACACTATGTCGGGCGTGGCATGCCATCATCGCTCTAAGGCAGCAAACGGTCGGACGACGTCGGGCGTGGCATGGCATCATCTCCCTTGGACAGCACATACGGTTGGACAACGTTAGGCGTGGATGCCATCGTCGCCCTTGGACCGCACACATGGTCGGATGACGTCGGGCATGGCATGCCCGCATGTCCCTTAGGCAACACGCAAAGTCGGATGATGTTGAGCGTGGCAAGCCATCATTGCCCTTGGAAAGTATACACGGTCAGACAACGTCATGTGTGGCATGTTATCATCGCCCTTGGAAAGAACACACGGTCGGACGATATCGAGCGAGGTATGTCATCATCGCCGATTTTCCAAAAAACCTCTTTTAACCCATTCAATTTTTAATTTCCCCAATTTTGAAGAAAATTGTAAATCTTTATTGCTACAAATATGATAAAAGAAAATATATTTTGGAGTTCGGAATACCTTGGTAACACATCTAAGAATATCAATTTTAATGTTAGATAATCAATTTTGTGATAAAAACGTTTATCACATTCAATTTTACATTTCCCCTAGTTTTGCAAACACAGTTGGAAGACGTCGAGCATGGCATGACATCATTGCCCTTGGACAACACACATGATAGTACTATGTCGGGCATGGCATCCATCATGGTCCTTGGGAAGCACACACGGCCAGACGATGTCGGGCATATAATGCCAACATCTCCCTTGGATAGCACACACAGACAGATGACGTCTTGCATGGCATGTTATCATCGCCCTTAGACAGCACACATGGTTAGATGACGTTGGGCGTGGCATGATCGCATGGTCCTTAGACAACACACATGGTCTAACAACGTCGATCGTTGGATGCCATCATCGCCTTTGGAAACCACACACGATTGAAGTACGTCCAACATGGCATGCCATCATCGCCCTAGTACAGCACACACGGTTGGACGGCGTCGGGCGTGGCATGCCATCATCGCCTTTCGACAACACACACGGTCAGACAATGTCAAGCGTGGCATGCCATCATCACCCTTAGACTGCACACGCAGTCTGAGGAGGTAGGGCGTGGCTTGCCCGCATGGGCCTTGGGCCGGATAAATGATCGGACAACGTTGTGCATGACATGCCATCATCTCCCTTGGGCAGCACATACGGTCGGATGATGTCAGGCGTGGCGTGCCCGCATGGTCCTTGGGCAACACACATGGTCGGATGACGTAGAGCGTCGCATGCCATTATCACCCTTGGGCAGCACACACAGTCGGATGACATAGGGCGTGGTATGCCATCATCGCCATTGAACAACATACATGGTCAAGTGCCTCGAGTGTGGCATGCCATTATCTCCCTTTGAAAGCGTACACGATCGGACGACGTCAGGCGAGGTATGTTATCATTGCCCTTGGACAGAACACACGATATGACGCGTCGGGCGTGGTATCCTCGCAAGTCCTTTAGGCAGCACACACGGTCGGATGATGTCGGGCGTGGCATGACATCATCGCCCTTGGGAAGCACACATGGTCGGACGATGTCGGGAAGATATGATATAATCGCCCTTGGGCAACACACACGGTCAGAGGACGTCGGGCGTTGCATGCCATCATCGCCCTTGGTAAACATACACGATCAGACTACATTGGGCGTGGCATGCCATCATCGCCCTTGGGCTGCACAGTCGGTCGGACAATGTTGGGAATGGTATGCCATCATCTCCCCTGGACAGCACATACAGTCTGACGACGTCGGGCATGGCAGGCCATCATCACCCTTGGACTACCCATACGGTCGAATGACGTCGGGCGTGGCATGCACGCATGTCCCTAAGGTAGCATGGACGTTTGGACGACGTAGAACATGGCATGCCATTATCTCCCTTAGACAGCATAAACGGTCAGACAACGGCGGGCGTGGCATGTTATCATCCCCCTTGAACAGAATACATGGTCGGACAACGTCGAGTGTGGCATTCCATCATCGCCATTGGATAACACACACGATCGGACTACATCAGGCCAGGCATGCCATCATGGTCCTTGGGCAGCATACACACTCGGACGAGTTCGGGCGTCGCATACAAACATCGCCCTTGGACAACACATATAGAAAGACGACCTCGGGTACGGCAGGTCATCATTGCACTTGGACAGCAAGCACGGTTGGATGACGTAGGCCGTGGCATGATGGCATGGTCCTTGAGAAACACACATAATCGAACAACATCGATCATCGCATGCCATCATCGCCATTTGAAAACAACCATGATCAGACTATATCGGGTGTGGCATCCCATCAACGCCCTAGGGCAGCAAACAAGGTCGGACAGCGTCGAGCATGGAATGCCATCATCTCCTTTGGACAACACACACGGTCGTACGACATCGGGCGAGGCATGCCGTCATCGCCCTTGGACTGCACGCACGATCATACGATGTCAGGCGTGGCATGCCCACATGGGCCTTGGGTAGCATAAACAGTCAGACGACGTCGGGCGTGACATGCCATCAACGCCCTTGGGCGGCACACATGGTCGAATTATGTCGAGCGTGGCATGCCAGCATGGTCCTTGGGCAACACACACAGTCGGACGACATTGAACGTGGCATGCCACCATCTCCCTTGGGCAGAACACACAGTTTGATGACGTGAAGCGTGGCATGCCATCATCGCCCTAGGGAAGAACACACTATCGTATGACATCGTGCGTGGTATACCATCATCTCCCTTGGAAAGCATACACGGTTGGACAACGTGGGGAGTGGCATGTTATCATCGCCCTAGGAAAGAACACACGATCGAACGATGTCGGGCGTGGAATGCCCGCATGGCCCTTGGGCATCACACACGGTTGGATGACGTCGGGCATGGCATGCCATCATCGCTCTTGGGCAGTACACACGGTCGGACGAAGTAAGGCTTGACATGCCCATCATCGCCCTTGGGCAGCAGACACGATCAGACGACGTCGGGCGTGGCATGCAATCATCGCCCTTAGAGAGCACATACGATTGGACAATGTTGGGAGTGAATGCCATCATCGCCCTTGGACTGCACACACGGTTGGATGACGTCGGGGGTGGCATGCCCGCATGTCCCTTGGGCAGCACATGGTAAGATGACGTTGGGCGTGGCAAGCCATCATCGCCCTTAAACTGCATGCACGGTTAGACAACATCGGGCGTGGCATGTTATCGTCTCCCTTGGACAGAGCACACGGTCAGATGGCGTCGAGCGTGGAATGCCATCATCGCCTTTAGACAACACACATAGTGGGACGACGTCGGGCGTGACATGCCATCATCCCCCTTAGACTGCACACATAGTCGGATGACGTTGGGAGTGGCATGCATGCATGGTCCTTGGGCCGGATAAACGGTCGAACAACGTTGTGCCTGACATGCCATCATCTCCCTTGCGCAGCACATACGATCGGATGATGTCGGGCGTGGTATGCCTGCATGGTCCTTGGGCAATACACATGGTCGGATGACGTAGAGCGTCGCATGCTATTATCACCTTTGGGCAGCACACCAGTCGGACGACATTGGGCGTGGTATGCCATCATCCCCCTTGGGCATTACACACGGTCGGACGACGTCGAGCGTTGCATGCCATTATTGCACTTGGAAAGCATAGATGATCAGACGACGTGGGGGCGAGGTACGTTATCATCGCCCTTGGACAGAACACACGATAGGACAACATCGGGCATTGCATGCGCGCAAGGCCCTTGGACAGCACTCCTGGTCGGATCACGTCGGTTGTGGGATGCCATTATCGCCCTTGGGAAGCACAGACGGTCGGACGATGTCGGCGATGACATGCCAACATTTTCCTTGGGCAACACACAAGGTTAGACGACGTCGGCATGTTATGCTATCATCGCCTTTGGTAAACATACACGATCATACTACGTCGGGCGTGGCATGGCATCATCACCTTTGGGCTGCGCACACGGTCAGACAACGTCGGGCGTGGCATGCCATTATCTCCCTTGGACACCACATACAGTCGGACGACGTTGTGCATAACATGCCATCATCGCCCTTGGACTGCACATTCGATCGGACAATGTCGGTCTTGGCATGCCCGCATGTCCCTTTGGTAGCACACACGTTCGGACGACGTCGAACGTGGCATGCCACTATCGCCTTTGGACGACATACACGGTCAGACAACATCAGGTGTGGCATGTTATCATCGCCATTGAACAAATTACATGGTCGGACGATGGCGAGCGTGGCATTCCATCATCGCCATTGGATAACACACGATCGGACTACATCGGGCGTGGCATGCCATCATGGTCCTCGGGCAGCACACACGCTCGGAAGACGTCAGGCATCGCATGCCTACATCGCCGTTGGACAGCACACGTAGAAAGATGATGTGGGGAATGGCATGTCATGATTTCCCTTGGACAACATCTACGGTTAGATAACGTCGGGCGTGGCATGATTGCATGGTCCTTGAGAAACACACACGGTCGGACGACGTCGATCGTCGCATGCCATCATCACCATTGGATAACAACCACGATCAGACTTTATTGGGCGTGGCATGCCATCATCGCCCTAGGGCAGCACACACGGTCAAACGACGTTAAGCATGGCATGCAATCATCTCCTTTGGACAACACACACGGTCGAATGGCGTCGAGCGTGGCATGCCATCTTCGCCCTTCGACTACATGCACGGTTAGACGACCTCGGGCATGGCATGCCCACATGGGCCTTGGGCAGCATAAACGGTCGGACGTCATCGGGCATGACATGCCAACATCGCTCTTGGGCAACACACACGGTCGGATTATGTCAGGCGTTGCATGCCCGCATGGTCCTTGGGCAACACGCACAGTCGGACGACATTGAGCGTTCATGCCATCACCGCCCAAGGGGAGCACACACAATCGGATGACGTCGCGCGTGGCATGCCATCATCGCCCATGGGAAGCACACACGGTCGGACGACATCGTGCGTGGTATGCCATAATTTCCCTTGGAAAGCATACACGGTTGGACGACATCGGGCGTGGCATGTTATCATCGCCCTTGGAAAGAACACACGATCGAACAACGTCGGGCGTGGCATGCCCACATAGCCCTTGGGTAGCACACACGCTCGGATGACGTCGGGCATGGCATTCCATCATCGCCTTGCGCATCACACACGGTCGAACGAAGTCAGGCGTGACATGCCATCATCACCCTTGGGCAGCACACGGTCGGAGGACGTCGAGCGTGGCATGACATCATCGCCCTTGGGCTGCACAGATGATCGGAGGATGTCAGGCATTGCATGCCATCATTGCCATTGGGCAGCACACACGGTTAGACAACGTTGGGCTTTGCATGCTATCATCTCCCTTGGAAAACATACACGATCAGACAACGTCGAGCGTGGCATGCAATCATCGACCTTGGGCTGCACACACGGTCAGACAACGTCGGGCTTGTCATTCCCGCATCTCCCTTGGGTAGCACAGACGTTCGGATGACGTCGAATGTGGCATGCCATTATCGCCCTTGGACAACATACACGGTCAGATATAGTCGGGCGTGGCATGTTATCATTGCCCTTGAACATAATAGATGGTCGAACGACATCGAGCGTAGCATTTCATCATTGCCATTAGATAACACACACGATCGGACTATGTCGGGCGTGGCATGCCATGATGGTCCTTGGGCAGCACACACTCTCGGACGACGTCGAGCGTCACATGCCAACATCGCACTTGGACAACAAACATAGAAAGACGACGTCGGGTATGGCATGTCATCATTGCCCTTGGACAGCATGCACGGTTAGATGACGTCGGGCGTGGCATGATTGCATGGTCCTTGAGAAACACACACGGTCGACCGACATCGATCGTCGCATGCCATCATTGCCATCGAACAACAACCAAGATCGAACTACGTCGGGCATCACTTGCCATCATCGCCCTAAGGCAGCACACACGGTCAAACGACGTCCTGCATGGCATGCCATCATCTACTTTGGACAACACACACGGTCACACAATATCGGGCGTGACATGCCATCATCACCCTTGGACTGCAAACACGGTCGGATTTTTTCGGGCGTGGCATGCCCGCATGGTCTTTGGGCAACACACACAGTCGGACGACATTGATCGTTGCATGCCATCATCACCCTTGGGTAGCACACTTTATTGGATGACGTCGGGTGTGGCATGCCATCATCGCCCATGGGAAGCTCATATGGTCGGACGACGTCGTCAAGGTATGTCATCATTACCCTTGGAAAGCATACACGGTTGGACGACGTCGGGCGTGGCATGTTATCATCGCCCTTGGACAGAACACACGATCAAATGCTGTCGGGCGTGGCATGCCATCATGGTCCTTGGGCAGCACACATGATAGGACTGTGTTAAGCGTGGCATGCCATCATGGTCCTTGGGCATCACATACGGTCGGACAACGTTGGATGTAGAATGCCAACGTCGCCCTTGGACAACACACAGAGATAGATGACGTTGGGTATAGCATGTTATCATCGCCCTTAGACAGAATGCACGGTTAGATGATGTTGGGCATGACATGATCGCATTGACCTTGGTCAAGACAAACGGTCGGACAACGTCTATCGTTGCATGAAATCATTGCCCTTGGAAACCACACACGATCAAAGTACGTCAGACGTGGCATGTCATCATCGCCCTTAGAAACCACACACGATCAGAAGGCGTCAGGCCTGGCATGCCATCATCGCCTTAGAACAACACACACGGTCGGACGATGTCGGGCTTTGCATGCCATCATCACCCTTAAGACTGCACACATGGTCGGACGATGTTGTGCGTGACATGCCATCATCTCCCTTGGGAAGCACATACGGACGGATGATGTTGGGCGTGGCATGCCCGCATGGTCCTTGGGCAACACACACGGTCGGATAACGTAGAGCGTCGCATGCCACCATCAACCTTGGGCATCACACACAGTCAGACGAAATCGGGCGTGGTACTCCATCATCACCCTTGGGCAGCACACACGGTCGGACGACGTCGAGCGTGCCATGCCATTATCACCCTTGGAGAGAATATACGATTGGACGATGTCGGGCGAGGTATGTTATCATCGCCCTTTGACAGAACACACTGTCGAACGACGTCGCGCGTGGCATGCTCGCAAGTCCCTTGGGCAACACTCACGGTCGGATAACGTTTGGCGTGGTATTCCAGCATCACCCTAGGGAAGCACACACGGTCGGACGATGTCGGGCATGACATGCCATCATCGCCCTTGGGCAGCACACACTGGTTGATGATGTCGGGCATGGCATGCCATCATAGCCATTGGAAAACATACACGATCATACTACGTCGGAATTAGCATGCCATCATCTCCCTTGGGCAGCACACACGGTAAAAAAATGTTGGGCGTGGCATGACATCATCGCCCTAGGGAAGCACGAAGGCGTCGAGCATGACATGCCATCATCGCCTTTGGACAACACATACAGTCGTACCATATTGGGTGTTGAATGCCTTCATCTTCTTTGGATTGCACACACTGTCAGACGACGTCAGGCGTTGCATGACCGCATGAGCCTTGGGCATCATAAATAGCCAGACGACGTCGGACTTTACATGCCATCATCGCCCTTGGGTATCACACACGGTTGGATTATGTCGGGCGTGCCATGCCCGTATCGCCCATAGGCAGCACACATGGTGGGACGACATCGAGCGTTGCATGCCATCATCACCCTTGGGCAGCACAAACAATCAGATGACGTCGGGTGTCGCATGCCATCATCGCCCTCGGGAAGCATACACGGTTGGATGGCGTCGGGCGTGGCATGCCATCATCGCCCTTGGAAAACATACACCATCAGACTACGTTGGGCTTGGCATGCCATCATCGTCATTGGGCAACACACACGGTCGGATAACGTAGAGCGTCGCTTGCCATCATCACCCTTGGGCGGCACACACAGTCGGACGACATCGGGCGTGGTATGCCATCATCACCCTTGGGCAGCACACACGGTCGGACGACGTCGATCGTGGCATGCCATTATCACCCTTGGAGAGCATACACGATCGGACGACGTCGGGCGAGGTATGTTATCATCGCCCTTGGACAGAACACACAATCGAACGACGTTGCGCGTGGCATGCACGCAAGGCCCTTGGGCAACACACACGATCGGATGACGTCGGGCGTGGCATTCCATCATCACCCTAGGGAAGCACACACGGTCGAACGACGTCGAACATGACATGCCATAATTGCCCTTGGGAAGCACACACTGTTGGATGATGTCGGGCATGGCATGCCATCATTGCCATTGGAAAACATACACGATCATACTACGCTGGGCTTAGCATGCCATCATCTACCTTGGGCAGCACACACGGTCGAAAAACATTGGGCGTGGCATGACATCATCGCCCTAGGGCAGCACACACAGTCGGAAGGCGGCGAACATGACATGACATCATCGCCTTTAGACAACAAACACAGTCGTACCATACTGAATGTGGCATGACTTCATCGCGTTTGGATTGCACACACTGTCAGATGATGTTGGGCGTGGCATGACCGCATGGGCCTTTGGAAGCATAAAATGCCAGACGACGTCAGACTTGACATGCCATCATCGCTCTTGGGTATCACACACGGTTGGATTATGTCGGGCGTGGCATGCCCGTATCGCCCATAGGCAGCACACATGGTCGGACGACATCGAGCATTGCATGCCATCATCGCCCTTGGGCAGCACACACAATCAGATGACGTCGGGTGTGGCATGCCATCATCGCCCTTGGACTGCACATACGGTCGGACAACGTCGGTATTGGCATGCCCGCATGTCCCTTGGGTAGCACACACATTCGGACGACGTCAAACATGGCATGCCATTATCTACCTTGGACAACATACACGGTCACACAACGTCGGGCGTGGCATGTTATCATCGCCCTTCAGCAGATAACATGGTCGGACGACGTCGAGCGTGGCATTCCATCATCTCCATTAGATAACACACGATAGGAATAAGCCGGGCGTGGCATGCCATCATGGTCCTCGGGCAGCACACACGCTCGGAAGACGTCAGGTATCGCATGCCAACATCGCCATTGGACAGCAGACGTAGAAAGATGACGTCGGTAATGGCATCTCGTCATTGCCCTTGGAAAATATCCACAGATAGATGACGTCGAGCGTGGCATGATCGGATGGTCCTTGAGAAAAACACACGATTCGACGAGGTCGATCGTCGCTTGCCATCATCGCCATTGGACAACAACCACGATTAGACTACATCGGGCGTGGCATGCCATCATCGCCCTAGGGCAGCACACACGATCAAACGGCGTCGAGCATGGCATGAAATCATCTCCTTTGGACAACACACACGGCCGTATGACATCGGGTGAGGCATACCATCTTCGCCCTTCGACTGCATGCACGGTCAGACGACGTCGGGCGTGGCATGCCCACATGAGCCTTGGGCAGCATAAATTGTCAGACGACGTCGGGCGTGACATGCAATCATCGCTCTTGGGAAACATACACGATCGGATTATGTCGGTCATGGCATGCCCGCATGATCCTTGGGCAACGCACACAATCGGACGATATTGAAAGTTGCATGCCACCACCGCCCTTGGGCAGGACACAATCTGATGACGTCGGGCATGGAATGCCATCATCTCCCATGGGAAGCACACACGGTCGAACGACATCTTGTGTGGTATGCCATCATTGCCCTTGGAAGGCATACACGGTTGGACGACGTCGGGCGTGGCATGTTTTCATCGCCCTTGGACAGATCACACCATCGAACAACATCAAACTTTGCATGCCCCCATGGCCCTTGGGAACTACACACGGTCGGATGACGTCGGGCGTGGCATTCCATCACCGCCCTTGGGCAGCAAACACGTTTGGACGACGTCGGGTGTGACATGCCAGCATCGCCCTTGGGCAGCATACACGGTTGAAGGACGTCGAGCGTGGCATGCCATCATCGCCTTTGGGCAGCACAGACGGTCGGGCGATGTCAGGCATGACAAGCCATCATTTCCCTTGGGCAGCACACACGGTTAGACGACGGCGGGCGTTGCATGCTATCATCTCCCTTGGAAAACATACACGATCAGACTATGTCGCGCGTGGCATGCCATCATCGCCCTTGGGCTGCACACACGGTCTGACAATGTCGGGCGTTGCATGCCATCATCTCCCTTTGACAGTACATACAGTCAGACGACATCAGGCGTAACATGCCATCATTGCCCTGGGAGTGCACATACGGTTTGACAACGTCGGGCTTGGCATTCCCGCATGTCCCTAGGGTAGCACACACGTTCGGATGACGTCACACGTGGTATGCCATATCTCCCTTAGACAACATACACGGTCAGACATAGTCGGGCGTGGCATGTAATCATTGACCTTGAACAAAATACATTTTCGAACAACGTCAAGTATGGCATTCAATCATCGCCATTAGATAACACACACGATCGGACTACGTCGGGCGTGGCATGCCATCATGGTCCTTGGGCAGCACACACGCTCGGACGACGTCGGGCGTTACATGCCAACATTGCACTTGGACAACAAACAGAGAAAGACGACGTCGGGCGTGGCATGTCATCATTTCTCTTGGACAACATGCACGGTTAGATAACGTCGGGCGTGGCATGATTGCATGGTCCTTGAAAAACACACACGGTCGATCGACATCGATCGTCGCATGCCACCATTGCCATTGTACAACAACCACGATCGGACTACGTCAGGCGTCGCATGCCATCATCGCCCTAGGGCAGCACACACAGTCGAACGAAGTCGAGCATGGTATGCCATCATCTACTTTCGACAACACACACGGTCATACAACATCGCGTAATGCATGCCATCATCGCCCTTGGACTGCACACACGGTCAAACAACGCCGGGCGTGGCCTGCCCACACGGGCCTTGGGTAGCATAAACAATCGGACGACGTCAGGAGTGAGATGCCATCATCGCCCTTCGGCAGCACACACGGTCGGATTATGTCGGGCGTGGCATTCCTGTATGGTCCTTGGGCAGCACAAACAGTCGGACGACATTGATCGTTGCATGCCATCATCGCCCTTGGGTAGCGCACACAATCGGATGACGTCGGGCGTGGCATGCCATCATCGCCCATGGGAAGCTCACAAGTCGGACGACGTCGTCATGGTATGCCATCATTACCCTTGGAAAGAATACACGGTTGGACGACGTCGGGCATGGCATGTTATCATCGCCCATGGACAGAACACACGATCGAATTATATCGGGCGTGGCATGCCTACATGGACATTTGGCAGCACACACGGTCGGATGACGACGGGCGTGGCATTCCATCATCGCCCTAGGGAAGCACACACGGTCGGACAACGTCGGGCATGCCATGCCATCATCGCCCTTGGGCAGCACACACTGTTGGATGATGTCGGGAGTGGCATGCCATCATTGGCATTGGAAAACATACACGATCATACTACGTCGGGCTTAGCATGCCATCATCTCCCTAGGGCAGCACCCATGTTGGATTATGTCGGGCGTGGCATGCCATCATTGCCATTGGAAAACATACACGATCATACTATGTCGGGCTTAGCATGCCATCATCTCCCTAGGGCAGCACCCATGTTGGATTATGTCGGGCGTGGCATGCCATCATTGCCATTGGAAAACATACACGATCATACTACGTCGGGCTTAGCATGCCATCAACTCCCTAGGGCAGCACCCATGTTGGATTATGTCGGGCGTGGCATGCCATCATTGCCATTGGAAAACATACACGATCATACTACGTCGGGCTTAGCATGCCATCAACTCCCTAGGGCAGCACCCATGTTGGATTATGTCGGGCGTGGCATGCCATCATTGCCATTGGAAAACATACACGATCATACTACGTCGGGCTTAGCATGCCATCAACTCCCTAGGGCAGCACCCATGTTGGATTATGTCGGGCGTGGCATGCCATCATTGCCATTGGAAAACATACACGATCATACTACGTCGGGCTTAGCATGCCATCAACTCCCTAGGGCAGCACCCATGTTGGATTATGTCGGGCGTGGCATGCCATCATTGCCATTGGAAAACATACACGATCATACTACGTCGGGCTTAGCATGCCATCAACTCCCTAGGGCAGCACCCATGTTGGATTATGTCGGGCGTGGCATGCCATCATTGCCATTGGAAAACATACACGATCATACTACGTCGGGCTTAGCATGCCATCAACTCCCTAGGGCAGCACCCATGTTGGATTATGTCGGGCGTGGCATGCCATCATTGCCATTGGAAAACATACACGATCATACTACGTCGGGCTTAGCATGCCATCAACTCCCTAGGGCAGCACCCATGTTGGATTATGTCGGGCGTGGCATGCCATCATTGCCATTGGAAAACATACACGATCATACTACGTCGGGCTTAGCATGCCATCAACTCCCTAGGGCAGCACCCATGTTGGATTATGTCGGGCGTGGCATGCCATCATTGCCATTGGAAAACATACACGATCATACTACGTCGGGCTTAGCATGCCATCAACTCCCTAGGGCAGCACCCATGTTGGATTATGTCGGGCGTGGCATGCCATCATTGCCATTGGAAAACATACACGATCATACTACGTCGGGCTTAGCATGCCATCAACTCCCTAGGGCAGCACCCATGTTGGATTATGTCGGGCGTGGCATGCCATCATTGCCATTGGAAAACATACACGATCATACTACGTCGGGCTTAGCATGCCATCAACTCCCTAGGGCAGCACCCATGTTGGATTATGTCGGGCGTGGCATGCCATCATTGCCATTGGAAAACATACACGATCATACTACGTCGGGCTTAGCATGCCATCAACTCCCTAGGGCAGCACCCATGTTGGATTATGTCGGGCGTGGCATGCCATCATTGCCATTGGAAAACATACACGATCATACTACGTCGGGCTTAGCATGCCATCAACTCCCTAGGGCAGCACCCATGTTGGATTATGTCGGGCGTGGCATGCCATCATTGCCATTGGAAAACATACACGATCATACTACGTCGGGCTTAGCATGCCATCAACTCCCTAGGGCAGCACCCATGTTGGATTATGTCGGGCGTGGCATGCCATCATTGCCATTGGAAAACATACACGATCATACTACGTCGGGCTTAGCATGCCATCAACTCCCTAGGGCAGCACCCATGTTGGATTATGTCGGGCGTGGCATGCCATCATTGCCATTGGAAAACATACACGATCATACTACGTCGGGCTTAGCATGCCATCAACTCCCTAGGGCAGCACCCATGTTGGATTATGTCGGGCGTGGCATGCCATCATTGCCATTGGAAAACATACACGATCATACTACGTCGGGCTTAGCATGCCATCAACTCCCTAGGGCAGCACCCATGTTGGATTATGTCGGGCGTGGCATGCCATCATTGCCATTGGAAAACATACACGATCATACTATGTCGGGCTTAGCATGCCATCATCTCCCGTTGGCAGCACACACGGTTAAAAAACGTCGGGCGTGGCATGACATCATCGCCCTAGGGAAGCACACACAGTCGGAAGGCATTGAGCATGACATGCCATCATCGCCTTAGGATAACACACATGGTCGTACCATATTGGGTGTGGCATGACTTCATCGCTTTTGGATTGCACACAGTGTTAGACGACGTCAGGCGTTGCATGACCGCATGGGCCTTGGACAACATAAATGGCTAGACGACATCGGACTTGACATGCCATCATCACCCTTGGTTATCACACACGGTTGGATTATGTCGGGCGTGGAATGCCCGTATCACCCATAGGCAGCACACATGGTCGGACGACATCAAGCGTTGCATGCCATCATCGCCCTTGGGCAGCACACACAATCAGATGACGTCGAGTGTGGCATGCCATCATCGCTTTTGGGAACCATACACGGTTGGACGACATCGGGCGTGGCTTGCCCTCATATCCCTTGGAAAACATACACGATCAGACTACGTCGGGCGTGGCATGCCATCATCTCCATAAGGCAGCACACACGGTCAGAAAGCGTCGGGCCTGGCATGCAATCATGCCATAGGGCAGCACACACAATCGGAAGGCGTTGAGCATAACATGCCATCATTGCCTTTGGACAACACACACGATCGTACGACATTGCATGTGTCATGCCATCATCTCCCTTAGAAATAATATAAGATCACACTATGTCGGGCGTGGCATGCCATCATCGCCCATAGGTAGCAAATGGTCGGACGATGTCGGGCGTGGCATGCCATCATCTACCTTGGACAGCACATACGGTTGCAAAACGTTAGGCGTGGATGCCATCGTCGCCCTTGGACGGCACACATGGTCGGATGACGTCGGGGCGTGGCATGCCCGCATGTCCCTTTGACAGCACGCAAAGTCGGATGATGTTGGGCATAGCAAGCCATCACTGCCCTTCGAAAGCATACACGGTCAGACATGTCCCTTGGGCCGCACACGGTCAGAGGACGTTGGGCGTGGCAAGCCATCATCGCCCTTAAACAACATGCACGGTTAGACAACATTGGGGGTGGTATGTTATCGTCTCCCTTGGACAGAGCACACGGTCGGACGGCGTCGAGCGTGGAATGCCATCATCGGCTGTAGACAACACACACAGTTGGACGACGTCGGGCGTGACCTGCCATCATTGCCCTTAGATTGCACACGTAGTCGGATGACGTTGGGCGTGGCATGCATGCTGGGCCTTGGGCCGGATAAACGGTCGGACAACGTTGTGCCTGAAATGCAATCATCTCCCCTGCGCAGCACATACGATCGAATGATGTCGGGCGTGGTATGCTCGCATGGTCCTTGGGAAATACACATGGTCGGATGACGTAGAGCGTCGCATGCAATTATCACCTTTGGGCAGCACACACAGTCGGACGACATTGGGCGTGGTATGCCATCATCGCCCTTGGGCATTACACACGGTCGGACGACGTCGAGCGTTGCATGCCATTATTGCACTTGGAAAGCATACACGATCAGACGACGTGGGGCGAGGTACGTTATAATCGCCCTTGGACAGAAAACACGATAGGACGACATCGGTCATTGCATGCGCGCAAGGCCCTTGGACAGCACTCATGGTAAGATCACGTCGGTTGTGGCATGCCATTATCGCCCTTGGGCAGCACACACGGTGGGACGATGTCGGCGATGACATGCCATCATTTTCCTTGGGCAGCACACAAGGTTAGACGACGTCGGGCGTGTTATGCTATCATCGCCCTTGGAAAACATACACGATCATACTACATCGGGCGTGGCATGGCATCATCGCCTTTGGGCTGCACACACGGTCAGACAACGTCGGGCGTGGCATGCCATTATCTCCCTTGGACAGCACATACAGTCGGATGACGTCGGGCATAACATGCCATCATCGCCCTTGGACTGCACATACGGTCTGACAATGTCGGTCTTGGCATTCCCGCATGTCCCTTGGGTAGCACACACGTTCGGACGACGTCGAACGTGGCATGCCACTATCGCCCTTGGACAACATACACGGTCAAACAACATCAGGCGTGGCATGTTATCATCGCCATTGAACAGATAACATGGTCGGACGACGGCGAGCGTGGCATTCCATCATCGCCATTGGATAACACACGATCGGACTACATCGGGCGTGGCATGCCATCATGGTCCTCGGGCAGCACACACGCTTGGAAGATGTCAGGCGTCGCATGCCAATATCGCCTTTGGACAGCACACGTAGAAAGACAACGTGGGGAATGGCATGTCATGATTGCCCTTGGACAACATCCACGGTAAGATAACGTCGGGCGTGGCATGATCGCATGGTCCATGAGAAACACACACGGTCGGACGACGTCGATCTTCGCATGCCATCATCGCCATTGGACAACAACCACGATCAGACTTCATCGGGCGTGGCATGCCATCATCGCCCTAGGGCAGCACACATGGTCAAACGACGTCAAGCATGGGATGCAATCATCTCCTTTTGACAACACACACGGTCGAATGGCGTCGAGCGTGGCATGCCATTAATGCACTTGGAAAGCATACACCATCAGACGACGTGGAGCGAGGTATGTTATCATCGCCCTTGGATAGAACACACAATAGGACGATGTCGGGCGTGGCATGCGCACAATGCCCTTGGATAGCACTCATGGTCAGATGACGTCGGGTGTGTCATTCCATCATCCCCCTTGGGAAGCACAGACGGTCGGACGATGTCGGACATGACATGCCATCATTGCCCTTGGGCAGCACACACGGTTAGAGGACATCGGGCGTGGCATGCCATCATTGCCCTAGGGCAGCACACACAGTCAAACAGCGTCGAGCATGGCATGCCATCATCTCCTTTGGACAACACACACGGTCGTACGACATCGGGTGAGGCATGCCATCTTCGCCCTTCGACTACATGCACGGTCAGACAACCTCGGGCAAGGCATGCCCACATGGGCCTTGGGCAGCATAAATGGTCGGACGACGTCGGGCATGACATGCCATCATCGCTCTTGGGCAACACACACGGTCTGATTATGTCGGGCGTGCATGCCCGCATGGTCCTTGGGCAACACACATAGTCGGACGACATTGAGCGTTACATGCCATCACCGTCCTAAGGGAGCACACACAATCGAATGACGTCGCGCGTGGAATGCCATCATCACCCATGGGAAGCACACACGGTCGGACGACATCGTGCGTGGTATGCCATAATTGCCCTTGGAAAGCATACACGGTTGGACGACATCGGGCGTGGCATGTTATCATCGCCCTTGGACGGAACATACGATCGAACAACGTCGGGCGTGGCATGTCCGCATAGCCCTTGGGGAGCACACACGGTCTGATGACGTCGGGCGTGGCATGCCATCATCGCCCATGCGCATCACATACGGTCGAGCGAAGTCGGGCGTGACATGCCATCATCACCCTTGGGCAGCACACATGGTCGGAGGACGTCGAACGTGGCATGCCATCATCGCCCTTGGGCAGCACAAACGGTCGGAGGATGTCGGGCATTACATGCCATCATTGCCATTGGGAAGCACACACGGTTAGACAACGTCGACCGTTGCATGCTATCATCTCCCTTGAAAAACATACACGATCAGACAATGTCGAGCGTGGCATGCAATCATCGACCTTGGGCTGCACTGACGGTCAGACAACGTCGGGCTTGGCATTCTCGCATGTCCCTTGGGTAGCACACACGTTCGGATGACGTCGAATGTGGCATGCCATTATCGCCCTTGGACAAAATACACGGTCAGATATAGTCAGGCATGGCATTTTATAATTGCCCTTGAACATAATACATGGTCGGACGACGTCGAGCGTGGCATTTCATCATTGCCATTAGATAACACACACGATCAGACCACGTAGGGTGTGGCATGCCATGATGGTCATTGGGTAGCACACACGCTCTGACGACGTCGAGCGTCACATGCCAACATCGCACTTGGACAACAAACAAGACGACGTCGGGTATGGCATGTCATCATTGCCCTTGGACAACATGCACGGTTAGATGACGTCGGGCGTGGCATGATTGCATGGTCCTTGAGAAACACACACGGTCGATGGACATCGATCGTCGCATGCCATCATTGCCATTGGAAAACAACCATGATCGGACTACATCGGGCATAGCATGCCATCATCGCCCTAAGGTAGCACACACGGTCGAACGGCGTCGACCATGGCATGCCATCATCTACTTTGGACAACACACACGGTCACACAACATGGGGCGTGACATGCCATCATCGCCCTTGGACTGCAAACACGGTCGGATTATTTCGGGCGTGGCATGCCCGCATGGTCCTTGGGCAACACACACAGTCGAACGACATTGATCGTTGCATGCCATCATCACCCATGGGTAGCACACTTTATCGGATAACGTCGGGCGTGGCATACCATTATCGCCCATGGGAAGCTCACACGGTCGGACGACATCGTCAAGGTATGCCATCATTACCCTTGGAAAGCATACACGTTTGGAGGACGTCGGGCGTGGCATGTTATCATCGCCCTTGGACAGAACACACGATCAAATGCTGTCGGGCAGGGCATGCCATCATCGTCCTTGGGCAGCACAAAGGATTGGACTGTGTGAAGCGTGGCATGCCATCATGGTCCTTGGGCAGCACATACGGTCGGACAACGCTGGGTGTAGAATGCCAACGTCGCCCTTGGACAACACACAGAGACAGATGATGTTGGGTATAGCATGTTATCATCGCCCTTGGACAGAATGCATGGTTAGATGATGTTAGGCGTGACATGATCGCATTGACCTTGGTCAACACAAATGGTCGGACAACGTCTATCATTGCATGACATCATTGCCCTTGGAAACCACACACGATCAAAGTACGTCAGACGTGGCATGTAATCATCGCCCTTGGAAACCACACACGATCGGAAGGCGTCAGGCGTGGCATGCCATCATCGTCTTAGAACAACACACACGGTCGGACGACGTCGGGCTTTGCATGCCATCGTCACCCTTGGGTGTCACACACGGTTGGATTATGTCGGGCGTGGCATGCCCGTATCACCCATAGGCAGCACACATGGTCGGACGACATCGAGCGTTGCATGCCATCATCACCCTTGGGCAGCACACACAAATAGATGACGTCGGGTGTGGCATGCCATCATCGCTCTTGGGAACCATACACAGTTGGACGACATCGGGCGTGGCATGCCATCATTGCCCTTTGAAAACATACACGATCGTACGATATTGCATGTGTCATGCAATCATCGCCCGTAGAAAGAATATAAGATCACACTATGTCGGGCGTGGCATGCCATCATCGCCCTTATGCAGCAAACGGTAGGACGACGTCGGGCGTGGCATGCCATCATCTCCCTTGGACAGCACATACGGTTGGATAACGTTAGGCGTGGATGCCATCGTTGCCCTTGGACTGCACACATGGTCGGATGACGTCGGGCTTGGCATGCCTGCATGTCCCTTGGACTGCACGCAAAGTCGGATGAAGTTGGGGGTGGCAAGCCATCATTGCCCTTGGAAAGCATACACGGTTAGACAACGTCATGTGTGGAATGTTATAATCACCCTTGGAAAGAACACACGGTTGGACGACATCTAGCGAGGTATGCCATCATCGCCGATTTTCCAAAAAACCTCTTTTAACCCATTCAATTTTGAATTTCCCCCAATTTTGAAGAAAATTGTAAATCTTCATTGCTACGAATATGACAAAAGAAAATAGATTTTGGAGTTCGGAATACCTTGGTAACACATCTGATAATATCAATTTTTATGTTAGATAATCAATTTTGTGATAAAAAACTTTTATCACATTCAATTTTACATTTCCCCTAATTTTTCAAACACAGTTGGAAGACGTCGAGCATGGCATGACATCATTGCCCTTGGACAACACACATGATAGTACTATGTCGGGCATGGCATGCCATCACGGTCCTTGGGCAGCACACACGGCTAGACGATGTCGGTCATATTATTCCAACATCGCCCTTGGACAGCACACACTGACAGATGACGTCTGGTATGGAATGTTCTCATCGCCCTTACACAACACACATGGTTAGATGACGTTGGGCGTGGCATGATCACATGGTCCTTAGGCAACACACATGGTCGGACAACATCGAGCGTTGCATGCCATCATCGCCTTTGGAAACCACACACGATTGAAGTACGTCAAACGTGGCATGCCATCATCGCCCTAGTGCAGCACACACGGTTGGACGGCGTCGCGCGTGGCATGCCATCATCGCCTTTGGACAACACAAACGGTCGGATGATGTCAAGTGTGGCATGCCATCATCACCCTTAGACTGCACACGCAGCCTGAGGACGTAGGGCGTGGCTTGCCCGCATGGGCCTTGGGCCGGATAAATGATTGGTCAACGTTGTGCATGACATGCCATCATCTCCCTTGGGCAGCACATACGGTCGGATGATGTCAGGCTCATGGTCCTTGGGTAACACACAAGGTCGGATGACGTAGAGCGTCGCATGCCATCATCGCCCTTGGGCAGGACACAGAGTCGGATGACATAGGGCGTGGTATGCCATCATTTCCATTGAACAACATACACGGTCAAATGCCTCGAGCGTGGCATGCCATTATCGCCCTTGGAAAGCATACAAGATCGGACGACGTCAGGCGAGGTATGTTAGCATTACCCTTGGACAGCGATATGACGACGTCGGGCGTGGCATCCTCGCAAGGCCCTTGGGCAGCACACACGGTCAGACGACGTCGGGCAAGATATTGCCATCATCGCCCTTGGGAACCACACACGGTGAGACGACGTCAGGCGTGGCATGCCATCATCACCCTTGGTAAACATACACGATAGGACTACATCGGGCGTGGCATGCCATCATTGCCCTTGGGCTGCACACTCAGTCGGACAACGTCGGGAATGGTATGCCATCATCTCCCTTGGACAGCACATACAGTCGGACGACGTCGGACATGGCAGGCCATCATCGCCCTTGGACTACCCATACGGTCGGACGACGTCCAGCATGGCATGTCCGCATGTCCCTTGGATAGCACACACGTTTGGACGACGTCAAACATGGCTTGCCATTATCGCCCTTAGACAGCATAAACGGTCAGACAACGTCGGGCATGTCATATTATCATCCCCCTTGAACAGAATACATGGTCCGATGACGTCGAGTGTGGCATTCCATCAACGCCATTGGATAACACACACGATCAGATTACGTCGGGCCAGGCATGTCATCATGGTCCTTGGGCAGCAAACACGCTCAGACGAGTTCGGGCATCGCATAATAACATCGCCCTTTGACAACACACGTAGAAAGACGACCTCGGGTATAGCAGGTCATCATTGCCCTTGGACAGCATGCACGGTTGGATGACGTCGGGCGTGGCATTATGGCATGGTCATTGAGAAATACACACAGTCGAATGACGTAGATCGTCGCAAGCCATCATCGCCATTGGAAAGCAATCATGATCAGAATATGTCGAGCGTGACATGACATTTACGCCCTAGGGCAGCACACACGGTCGGACTGCGTCGAGCATGAAATGCCATCATCTCCTTTGGACAACACACACGGTCGTACGACATCGGGCGAGGCATGCCGTCATCTCCCTTGGACTGCACGCACGGTCAGACGACGTCGGGCGTGGCATGCCCACATGGGCCTTGGGTAGCATAAACAGTCGGACGAAGTCGGGCGTGACATGCCATCAACGCCCTTGGGCGGCACACACGGTCGGATTATGTCAAGCGTGGCATGCCCGCATGGTCCTTGGGCAACACAAAGAGTCGGACGACATTGAACATTGCATGGCACCATCTCCCTTGGGCAGCACACACAATCGGATGACGTTAGGTGTGGCATGCCATCATCGCCCTAGGGAAGAACACACTATCGTACGACGTCGTGCGTGGTATACCATCATCGCCCTTGAAAGCATACACGGTTGGACGACGTCGGGCGTAGCATGTTATCATCGCCCTAGGAAAGAACACACGATCGAACAATGTCGGCCGTGGAATGCCTGCATGGCCCTTGGCATCACACACGATTGGATGACGTCGGGCATGGCATGCCATCATCGCTCTTGGGCAGCACACACGGTCGGACGAAGTCAGGATTGACATGCCGTCATCTCCCTTGGGCAGCACACACACGGTCGAACGACGTTGGGCGTGGCATGCTATCATCGCCCTTAGACAGCACATACGATTGGACAATGTTGGGCGTGCATGCCATCATCGCCTTTGGGCTGCACACACGGTTGGATGACGTCAGGGGTGGCATGCCCGCATGTCCCTTTGGCAGCACACGGTCAGACGACGTTGGGCATGGCAAGCCATCATCGCCCTTAAACAGCATGCACGGTTAGACAACATCAAGCGTGGCATGTTATCGTCTCCCTTGGATAGAACACACGGTCGGACGGCGTCAGGCGTGGAATGCCATCATCCCCTTTAGACAACACACACAATCGGACGACATTGGGCGTGACAAGCCATCATCGCCCTTAGACTGCACACACAGTCGGATGACGTTGTGCGTGGCATGCCCGCATGGGCCTTGGGCCGGATAAACGGTCGGACAAGTTGTGCCTGACATGCCATCATCTCCCTTGGGCAGCACATACGATCGGATGATGTCGGGCGTGGTATTCCCATATGGTCCTTGGGCAATACACATGGTCTGATGACGTAGAGCGTCGCATGCCATTATCACCATTGGGCAGCACACACAGTCGGACGACATTGGGCGTGGTATGCCATCATCGCCCTTGGACATTACACACGATCGAACGACGTCGAGCATGGCATGCCATTATTGCACTGGGAAAGTATACTTGATCAGACGACGTGGGGAGAGGTACGTTATCATCGCCCTTGGACAGAATACACGATAGGATGACATCGGGCATTCCATGCGCGCAAGGCCCTTGGGCAACACTCATGGTCGGATCACGTCGGTTGTGGCATGCCATTATCACCCTTGGGTAGCACAGACGGTCGGACGATGTCGGCCATGACATGCCATCATTGCCCTTGGGCAGCACACAAGGTTAGACGACGTCGGGCGTGTTATGCTATCATCGCCCTTGGAAAACATACACGACCATACTACGTCGGGCGGGGCATGGCATCATTGCCTTTGGGCTGCACACACGGTCAGACAACGTCGGGCGTTTCATGCTATCATCTCCCTTGGAAAACATACACGATAAGACTACGTCGGGCGTGGCATGCAATCATCGCCCTTGGGCTGCACACACGGTCTAACAACGCCGGGCGTGGCATGACGTCATTCCCTTGGACAGTAAATAAAGTCGGACGACCTCAGGCGTAACCTGCCATCATTGCCCTTCGACTGCACATACGGTTAGACAACGTCGGGCTTGGCATTACCACATGTCCCTTGAGTAGCACACACGTTCGGATGACGTCAAACGTGGCATGCCATTATCTCACTTGGACAACATACACGGTCAGACATAGTCGGGCGTGGCATGTTATCATTGACCTTGAACAGAATACATGGTCGAACGACGTCGAGCGTGGCATTCCATCATCGCCACTAGATAACATACACGATGAGACTACGTCGGGCGTGGCATGCCATCATGTTTCTTGGGCAGCACACACGCTCGGACGACGTCGGCTGTCACATGCCAACATCGCACTTGGACAACAAGCATAGAAAGACGACGTCGGGTATGGCATGTCATCATTGCCCTTGGACAGCATACACGGTTAGATGACGTCGGGCGTGGCATGATTGCATGGTCCTTGAGAAAAACACACGGTCGATCGACATCGATCGTTGCATGCCATCATTGCCATTGGACAACAACCACGATCGGACTACGTCGGGCGTCGCATGCCATCATTGCCCTAGGGCAGCACACACGGTCGAACGGCATTGAGCATGGCATGCCATCATCTACTTTTGACAACACACACGGTCATACAACATCAGGTGAGGCATGCCATCATCGCCCTTGGACTGCACACACGGTCAGACAACGTCGGGCGTGGCATGATTGCATGGTCCTTGAGAAAAACACACGGTCGATCGACATCGATCGTTGCATGCCATCATTGCCATTGGACAACAACCACGATCGGACTACGTCGGGCGTCGCATGCCATCATTGCCATTGGACAACAACCACGATCGGACTACGTCGGGCGTCGCATGCCATCATTGCCATTGGACAACAACCACGATCGGACTACGTCGGGCGTCGCATGCCATCATTGCCATTGGACAACAACCACGATCGGACTACGTCGGGCGTCGCATGCCATCATTGCCATTGGACAACAACCACGATCGGACTACGTCGGGCGTCGCATGCCATCATTGCCATTGGACAACAACCACGATCGGACTACGTCGGGCGTCGCATGCCATCATTGCCATTGGACAACAACCACGATCGGACTACGTCGGGCGTCGCATGCCATCATTGCCATTGGACAACAACCACGATCGGACTACGTCGGGCGTCGCATGCCATCATTGCCATTGGACAACAACCACGATCGGACTACGTCGGGCGTCGCATGCCATCATTGCCATTGGACAACAACCACGATCGGACTACGTCGGGCGTCGCATGCCATCATTGCCATTGGACAACAACCACGATCGGACTACGTCGGGCGTCGCATGCCATCATTGCCATTGGACAACAACCACGATCGGACTACGTCGGGCGTCGCATGCCATCATTGCCATTGGACAACAACCACGATCGGACTACGTCGGGCGTCGCATGCCATCATTGCCATTGGACAACAACCACGATCGGACTACGTCGGGCGTCGCATGCCATCATTGCCATTGGACAACAACCACGATCGGACTACGTCGGGCGTCGCATGCCATCATTGCCATTGGACAACAACCACGATCGGACTACGTCGGGCGTCGCATGCCATCATTGCCATTGGACAACAACCACGATCGGACTACGTCGGGCGTCGCATGCCATCATTGCCATTGGACAACAACCACGATCGGACTACGTCGGGCGTCGCATGCCATCATTGCCATTGGACAACAACCACGATCGGACTACGTCGGGCGTCGCATGCCATCATTGCCATTGGACAACAACCACGATCGGACTACGTCGGGCGTCGCATGCCATCATTGCCATTGGACAACAACCACGATCGGACTACGTCGGGCGTCGCATGCCATCATTGCCATTGGACAACAACCACGATCGGACTACGTCGGGCGTCGCATGCCATCATTGCCATTGGACAACAACCACGATCGGACTACGTCGGGCGTCGCATGCCATCATTGCCATTGGACAACAACCACGATCGGACTACGTCGGGCGTCGCATGCCATCATTGCCATTGGACAACAACCACGATCGGACTACGTCGGGCGTCGCATGCCATCATTGCCATTGGACAACAACCACGATCGGACTACGTCGGGCGTCGCATGCCATCATTGCCATTGGACAACAACCACGATCGGACTACGTCGGGCGTCGCATGCCATCATTGCCATTGGACAACAACCACGATCGGACTACGTCGGGCGTCGCATGCCATCATTGCCATTGGACAACAACCACGATCGGACTACGTCGGGCGTCGCATGCCATCATTGCCATTGGACAACAACCACGATCGGACTACGTCGGGCGTCGCATGCCATCATTGCCATTGGACAACAACCACGATCGGACTACGTCGGGCGTCGCATGCCATCATTGCCATTGGACAACAACCACGATCGGACTACGTCGGGCGTCGCATGCCATCATTGCCATTGGACAACAACCACGATCGGACTACGTCGGGCGTCGCATGCCATCATTGCCCTAGGGCAGCACACACGGTCGAACGGCATTGAGCATGGCATGCCATCATCTACTTTTGACAACACACACGGTCATACAACATCAGGTGAGGCATGCCATCATCGCCCTTGGACTGCACACACGGTCAGACAACGTCGGGCGTGGCATGCCCACATGGGCCTTGGGTAGCTTAAACGGTCGGACGACGTCAGGCGTGACATGCCATGATCGTCCTTGGGCAGCACACACGGTCGGATTATGTCGAGCGTGGCATGCCCACATGGTACTTGGGCAACACACACAGTCTGACAACATTGATCGTTGCATGCCATCATCGCCTTTTGGTAGCACACACAATCAGATGACGTCGGGTGTGGCATGCCATCATCGCCCTTGGGAAGCTCACAGGTCCGACGACGTCATCAAGGTATGCCATCATTACCCTTGGAAAGAATACACGGTTGGGCGACGTCGGGCGTGGCATGTTATCATCGCCCATGGATAGAACACACGATCGAATGATGTCGGGCGTGACATGCCTACATGGACATTAGGCAGCAGACACGGTCGGATGACGACGGACGTGGCATTCCATCATCACCCTAGGAAAGCAAGCACGGTCGGAAGACATCGGGCATGACATTCCATCATCGCCCTTCGGCAGCACACACTGTTGGATGATGTCGGGCGTGGCATGCCATCATTGCCATTCAAAAACATACACGATCATACTACGTCGGGCTTAGCATGCCATCATCTCCATTGGGAAGCACACACTGTTGGATGATGTCGGACTTGACATGCAATCATCGTCCTTGGGTATCACAAACGGTTGGATTATGTCAGGCGTGTCATGCCTGTATCACCCATAGGCAGCACACATGGTCGGACGACATCGAGCGTTGCATGCCATCATCACCCTTGGATAACATACACGATCAGACTACGTCAGGCGTGGCATGCCATCATCTCCATTGGGCAGCACACACGGTCAGAAAGCGTCGGGCCTGGCATGGAAACATGCCATAAGGCACAGCACACAGTGGAAAGGCGTCGAGCATAAAATGCCTTCATTGCCTTTGAAAACACACACGATCGTACGACATTGCATGTGTCATGCCATCATCTCCCTTAGAAAGAATATAAGATCACACTATGTCGGGCGTGGCATGCCATCATCGCCCTTAGGCAGCAAACGGTCGGACGACGTCGGGCGTGGCATGCCATCATCTCCCTTGGACAGCACATACGGTTGGACAACGTTAGGCGTGGATGCCATCGTCGCCCTTGGACAGCACACATGGTCGGATGACGTAGGGCGTGGCATGCCCGCATGTCCCTTGGGCAGCACGCAAAGTCGGATGATGTTGGGCGTGGCATGCCATCATTGCCCTTGGAAAGCATACACAGTCAGACAACGTCATGTGTGGCTTGTATTCATCGCCCTTGGAAAGAACACACGGTCAGACGATATCGAGCGAGGTATGCCATCATCACCAATTTTCCAAAAAACCTCTTTTAACCCATTCAATTTTGAATTTCACCAATTTTGAATAAAATTGTAAATCTTTATTGCTACGAATATGATAAAAGAAAATATATTTTTGAGTTCGGAATACCTTGGTAACACATCTAAGAATATCAATTTTAATGTTAGATAATCAATTTTGTGATAAAAATGTTTATCACATTCAATTTTACATTTCCCCTAGATTTGCAAACACAGTTGGAAGACGTCGAGCATGGCATGACATCATTGCCCTTGGACAGCACACATGATAGTACTATGTCGGGCATGGCATGCCATCATGGTCCTTGGGCAGCACACACGGCCAGACGATGTCGGGCATATAATGCCAACATCGCCCTTGGACAGCACACACAGACAGATGACGTCTTGTATGGCATGTTATCATTGCCCTTAGACAGCACACATTGTTAGATGACGTTGGGCGTGACATGATCGCATGGTCCTTAGGCAACACACATGGTCGAACAACGTTGATCGTTGCATGCCATCATCGCCTTTGGAAACCACACACGATTAAAGTACGTCCAACGTGGCATGCCATCTTCGCCCTAGTGCAGCACACACGGTTGTCGGGCGTGGCATGCCATCATCGCCTTTCAACAACACACACGGTCAGACGATATCAAGCGTGGCATGCCATCATCACCCTTAGACTGCACACGCAGTCTGAGGACGTAGGGCGTGCTTGCTCGCATGGACCTTGGGCCGGATAAATGATCGGACAACGTTGTGCCTGACATCCCATCATCTCCCTTGGGCAGCACATACGGTCGGATGATGTCAGGCGTGGTGTGCCCGCATGGTCCTTGGGCAACACAAATGGTCGGATGACGTAGAGCGTCGCATGCTATCATCGCCCTTGGGCAGCACACACAGTATGATGACATAGGGCGTGGTATGCCATCATCGCCATTGAACAACATACATGGTCAAATGCCTCGACTGTGGCATGCCATTGTCGCCCTTGGAAAGCGTACACGATCGGACGACGTCAGGCGAGGTATGTTATCATTGCCCTTGGACATTACACATGATATGACGACGTCGGGCGTGGCATCCTCGCAAGGCCTTTGGGCAGCACACACGGTCGGATGATGTCGGGGGTGGCATGACATCATCGCCCTTGGGCAGCACACACGGTCGGACGACGTCGGGCAAGATATGATATAATCGCCATTGGGCAACACACACGGTCAAAGGACGTCGGATGTGGCATGCATTCATCGCCCTTGGTAAACATACACGATCAGACTACATTGGGCGTGGGATGCCATCATCGCCCTTGGGCTGCACAGTCGGTCGGACAATGTTGGGAATGGTATGCCATCATCTCCCTTGGACAGCACATACAGTCGGACGACATCGGGCATTGCAGGCCATCATAGCCCTTGGACTACCCATACGGTCGGATGACGTCGGGAGTGGCATACCCGCATGTCCCTTGGGTTGCACAAACGTTTGGACGACGTCGAACATGGCATGCCATTATCACCCTAAGACAACATAAACGGTCAGACAACGTCGGGCTTGGCATGTTATCATCCCCCTTGAACAGAATACATGGTTGGACGACGTCGAGTGTGGCATTCCATCATCGCCATTGGATAACACACACGATCGGACTACATCAGGCCAGGCATGCCATCATGCTCCTTGGGCAACAAACACACTCGGACGAGTTCGGGCGTCGCATACCAACATGCCCTTGGACAACACATATAGAAAGACGACCTCGAGTACGGCAGGTCATCATTGCCCTTGGACAGCATGCACGGTTGGATGACGTCGGCCGTGGCATGATGGCATGGTCCTTGAGAAACACACATAGTCGAACAACGTCGATCGTCGCATGCCATCATCGCCATTTGAAAACAACCATGATCAGACTATATCGGGTGTGGCATGCCATCAACTCCCTAGGGCAGCACACACGGTCGGACGGCGTCGAGCATGGCATGCCATCATCTCCTTTGGAAAACACACACGGTCGTACGACATAGGGCGAGGCATGCCGTCATCGCCCTTGGACTGCACGCACGGTCATACGATGTCAGGTGTGGCATGCCCACATGGGCCTTGGGTAGCATAAATAGTCAGACGACGTCGGGCGTGACATGCCATCAACGCCCTTGGGCGGCACACATGATCGAATTATGTCGAGCGTGGCATGCCAGCATGGTCCTTGGGCAACACACAGAGTCGGACGACATTGAACGTGGCATGCCACCATCTCCCTTTGGCAGCACACACAATCGGATGACGTGAGGCGTGGCATGCAATCATCGCCCTAAGGAAGCACACACTATCGTATGACGTCGTGCGTGGTATACCATCATCGCCCTTGGAAAGCATACACGGTTGGACAACGTGGGGCGTGGCATGTTATCATCGCCCTAGGAAAGAACACACGATCGAATGATGTCGGGCGTGGAATGCCCGCATGGCCCTTGGGAATCACACATGGTTGGATGACGTCAGGCGTGGTATGCCATCATCGTTCTTGGGCAGCACACACGGTCGGACGAAGTCAGGCTTGACATGCCATCATCGCTATTGGGCAGCACACACGATCGGACGACGTCGGGCGTGGCATGCAATCATCGCCCTTAGAGAGCACATACGATTGGACAATGTTGGGAGTGCATGCCATCATCGCCCTTGGACTGCACACATGGTTGGATGACATCGGGGGTGGCATGCCCGCATGTCCCTTGGGCAGCACACCGTCAGACGACGTTGGGAGTGGCAAGCCATCATCGCCCTTAAACTGCACGCACGATTAGACAACATCGGGTGTGGCATGTTATCGTCTCCCTTGGACAGAGCACACGGTCAGACGGCGTCGAGCATGGAATGCCATTATCGCCTTTAGACAACACACACAGTCGGACGACGTCGGGCGTGACATGCCATCATCGCCCTTAGACTTCAGACATAGTCGGATGACGTTGGGCGTTGCATGCATGCATGGGACTTGGGCTGGATAAACGGTCGAACAGCGTTGTGCCTGACATGCCGTCATCTCCCTTGCGCAGCACATACGATCGGATGATGTCGGGCGTGGTATGCCCGCATGGTCCTTGGGTAATACACATGGTCGGATGACGTAGAGCGTCGAATGCCATTATCACCTTTGGGCGACACACATAGTCTGACGACATTGGGCGTGCTATGCCATCATCGCCATTGGGCATTCCATTATTGCACTTGGAAAGCATACACGATCAGACGACGTGGGGTGAGGTACGTTATCATCGCCCTTGGATAGATCATACGATAGGACGACATTGGGCGTTGCATGCGCGCAAGGCCCTTGGACACCACTCATGGTCGGATCACGTCGGTTGTGGCATGCCATTATTGCCCTTGGGCAGCACAGACGGTCGGACGTTGTCGGCGATGACATGCCATCATTTTCCTTCGGCAGCACACAAGGTTAGACGACGTCGGGCGTGTTATGCTATCATCGCCGTAGGAAAACATAGACGATCATACTACGTCAGGCGTGGCATGGCATCATCGCCTTTGGGCTGCACACACGGTCAGACAACGTCGGGCGTGGCATGCCATTATCTCCCTTGGATAGCACATACAGTTGGACGACGTTGGGCATAACATGCCATCATCGCCCTTGGACTGCACATACGATCGGACAATGTCGGTCTTGGCATGCCCGCATGTCCCTTGGGTAGCACACACGTTCGGACGACGTAGAACGTGGCATGCCACTATCGCCCTTGGACAATATACACGGTCAGACAACATCAGGCGTGGCATGTTATCATCGCCATTGAACAGATTACAAGGTCGGACGACGACGAGCGTGGCATTCCATCATTGCCATTGGATAACACACGATCGGAATAAATCGGGCGTGGCATGCCATCATGGTCCTCGGGCAGCACACACGCTCGGAAGACGTCAGGCGTCGTATGCCAACATCGCCCTTAGACAGCACACGTAGAAAGACGACGTGGGGAATGGCATGTCATGATTGCCCTTGGACAACATCCACGGTTAGATAATGTCGGGCGTGGCATGATCACATGGTCCTTGAGAAACACACACGGTCGGACGACGTCGATCGTCGCATGCCATCATCTCCATTGGACAACAACCACGATCAGACTTCATCGGGCGTGGCATGCCATCATCGCCCTAGGGCAGTACACACGGTCAAACGACGTCAAGCATGGCATGCAATCATTTCCTTTGGACAACACACACGATCGAATGGCGTCGAGCGTGGCATGCCATCTTCGCCTTTCGACTACATGCACGGTCAAACGACCTCGGGCGTGGCATGCCCACATGGGCCTTGGGCAGCATAAACGGTCGGACGACGTCCGGTATGACATGCCATCATCGCTCTTAGGCAACACACACGGTCGGATTATGTCAGGCGTTGCATGCCCGCATGGTCCTTGGGCAACACGCACAGTCGGACGACATTGAGCGTTGCATGCCATCACCGCCCTAGGGGAGCACACACAATCGGATGACGTCGCACGTGGCATGCCATCATCGCCCATGGAAAGCACACACGGTCGGACGACATCGTGCGTGGCATGCCATAATTTCCCTTGGAAAGCATACACGGTTGGACAACATCGGGCGTGGCATGTTATCATCGCCCTTGGACAGAACACACGATCGAACAACGTCGAGCGTGGCATGCCGACATTGCCCTTTGGCAGCACACACGGTCGGATGACGTCGGGCGTGGCATGCCATCATCGCCCGTGCGCATCACACACGGTTGAACGAAGTCGGGCGTGAAATACCATCATCACCCTTGGGCAGCACACACGGTCAGAGGACGTCGAGCGTGGCATGCCATCATCGTCCTTGGGCAGCACAGATGGTCGGAGGATGTCGGGGATTACATGCCATCATTGCCATTGGGCAGCACACACGGTTAGACAACGTTGGGATTTGCATGCTATCATCTCCCTTGGAAAACATACACGATCAGACAACGTCGAGCGTGGCATGCAATCATCGACCTTGGGCTGCACACACGGTCAGACAATGTCGGGCTTGTCATTCCCGCATCTCCCTTTGGTAGCACACACGTTCGGATGACGTAGAATGTGGCATGCCATTATCGCCCTTGGACAACATACACGGTCAGATATAGTCGAGCGTGAAATCTTTTCATTGCCCTTGAACATAATACATGGTCGAACGACGTCGAGCGTGGCATTTCATCATTGCCATTAGATAACACACACGATCGAACTACGTCAGGCGTGGCATGCCATGATGGTCCTTGGGCAACACACACGCTCGGACGACGTCGAACGTCACATGCCAACATCGCACTTGGACAACAAACATAGAAAGCATACACGGTTGGACGACGTCGGGCGTGGCATGTTATCATCGCCCTTGGACAGAACACACGATCAAACGCTGTCGGGCGTGGCATGTCATCATGGTCCTTGGGTAGCACACAGGATAGGACTATGTTAAGCGTGGCATGCCATCATGGTCCTTGGGCATCACATACGGTCGGACAACGTTGGGTGTAGAATGCCAACGTCGCCGTTGGACAACACACAGAGACAGATGACCTTGGGTATAGCATTTTATCATTGCCCTTGGACAGAATGCACGGTTAGATGATGTTGGGCGTGACATGATCGCATTGACCTTGGTCAACACAAACGGTCGGACAACGTCTATCGTTGCATGACATCATTGCCCTTGGAAACCACACACGATCAAAGTACGTCAGACGTGGCATGTCATCATCGCCCTTGAAAACCACACACGATCGGAAAGCGTCAGGCGTGGCATGCCATCATCGCCTTAGAACAACACACACGGTCGGACGACGTCGGGCTTTGCATGCCATCATCACCCTTAAGACTGCACACACAGTCGGACGATGTTGTGCGTAACATGCCTTCATCTCCCTTGGGCAGCACATACGGATGGATGATGTCGGGCGTGGCATCCCGTGTGGTCCTTGGGCAACACACACGGTCGGATAACATAGAGCGTCGCATGCCATCATCACCCTTTTGAAGCACACACAGTCGGACGACATCGGGCGTGGTATGCCATCATCACCCTAGGGAAGCACACACGGTCGGACAACGTCGAGCGTGGCATGCCAGTATCACCCTTGAAGAGCATACACGATCGGACGACGTCGGGCAAGGTATGTTATCATCGCCCTTGGACAGAACACACAATTGAACGACGTTGCGCGTGGCATGCACGCAAGGCCCTTGGGCAACACACACGATCGGATGACGTCGGGCGTGGCATTCCATCATCACCCTAGGGAAGCACACACGGTCGAACGACATCGAACATGACATGCCATAATTTCCCTTGGGCAGCACACACTGTTGGATGATGTCAGGCATGGCATGCCATCATTGCCATTGGAAAACATACACGATCATACTACGCCGGGCTTAGCATGCCATCATCTACCTTGGGCAGCACACACGGTCGAAAAACATTGGGTTTGGCATGACATCATCGCCCTAGGGCAGCACACACAGTCGGAAGGCGGCGAACATGACATGACATCATCGCCTTTAGACAACAAACACGGTCGTACCATATTGAATGTTGCATGCCTTCATCGCGTTTGGATTGCACACACTGTCTAATGACGTCGGGCGTGGCATGACCGCATGGGCCTTTGGAAGCATAAAATACCAAACGACGTCAGACTTGACATACCATCATCGCTCTTGGGTATCACACACGGTTGGATTATGTCGGGCGTGGAATTCCCGTATCGCCCTTGGGAAGCACACATAATCAGATGACGTCGGGTGTGGCATGCTATCATCGCCCTTGGACTGCACATACGGTCGGACAACGTCGGTATTGGCATGCCCGCATGTCCCTTGCGTAGCACACACGTTCGGACAACGTCAAACGTGGCATGCCATTATCGCCCTTGGACAACATACACGGTCACACAACATCGGACGTGGCATGTTATCATCGCCCTTCAACAGATAACATGGTCGAACGACGTCGAGCGTGGCATTCCATCATCTCCATTAGATAACACACGATAGGACTAAGCCGGGCGTGGCATGCCATCATGGTTCTCGGGCAGCACACACGCTCGGAAGACGTCAGGCATAGCATGCCAACATCGCCATTGGACAGGAGACGTAGAAAGATGACGTCGATAATGGCATGTCGTCATTGCCCTTGGACAATATCCAATGTTAGATGGCGTCGGGCGTGGCATGATCGCATGGTACTTGAGAAAAACACACGATTCGACGAGGTCGGTCGTCGTATGCCATCATCGCAATTGGACAACAACCACGATCAGACTACGTCGGGCTTAGCATGCCATCATCTCCCTTGGGCAGCACACACTGTTGGATGATGTCGGGCGTGGCATGTCATCATTTCCATTGGAAAACATACACGATCATACTATGTCGGGCTTAGCATGCCATCATCTCCCTTGGGCAGAACACACGGTTGAAAAACGTCGGGCGTGGCATGACATCATCGCCTAGGGAAGCACACACAGTCGGAAGGCGTCGAGCATGACATGCCATCATCGCCTTTGGATAACACACATGGTTGTACCATATTGGGTGTGGCATGCCTTCATCGCTTTTGGATTGCACACACTGTCAGACGACGTCAGGCGTTGCATGACCGCATGGGCCTTGGACAACATAAATGGCCAGACGACGTCGGACTTGACATGCCATCATCGCCCTTGGATATTACATGCCATCATTGCCATTGGGAAGCACACACGGTTAGACAACGTCGACCGTTGCATGCTATCATCTCCCTTGGAAAACATACACGATCAGACAACGTCGAGCGTGGAATGCAATCATCGACCTTGGACTGCACACACGGTCAGACAACATCGGGCTTGGCATTCTCGCATGTCCCTTGGGTTGCACACACATTCGGATGACGTCGAATGTGGCATGTCATTATCGCCCTTGGACAACATACACGGTCAGATATAGTTGGGCGTCGCATGTAATCATTGCCCTTGAACATAATACATGGTCGAACGACGTCAAGCGTGGCGTTTCATCATTGCCATTAGATAACACACACGATCGGACTACGTCGGGCGTGGCATGCCATGATGGTCATTGGGTAGCACACACGCTCTGACGACGTCGAGCGTCACATGCCAACATCGCACTTGGAGAACAAACATAGAAAGACGACGTCGGGTATGGCATGTCATCATTGCCCTTGGACAGCATGCACGGTTAGATGACGTCGGGCGTGGCATGATTGCATGGTCCGTGAAAAACACACACGGTCGATCGACATCGATCGTCGCATGCCATCATTGCCATTGGACAACAACCACGATTGGACTACATCGGGCATCGCATGCCATCATCGCCCTAAGGCAGCACACACGGTCGAACGACATCGAGCATGGCATGCTATCATCTACTTTGGACAACACACACGGTCACACAACATCGAGCGCGACATGCCATCATCGCCCTTGGACTGCAAACACGGTCGGATTATTTCGGGCGTGGCATGCCGGCATGGTCCTTGGGCAACACACGCAGTCAGACGACATTGATCGTTGCATGCCATCATCACCCTTGGGCAGCACACTTTATCGGATAACGTCGGGCGTGGCATGCCATCATCGCCCATGGGAAGCTCACACGGTCGGACGACGTCGTCAAGGTATGCCATCATTACCCTTGGAAAGCATACAAGGTTCGACGACGTCGGGCGTGGCATGTTATCATTGCCCTTGGACAGAACACACAATCAAATGCTGTCGGGCGTGGCATGCCATCATGGTCCTTGGGCAGCACACAGGATAGGACTGTGTTAAGCGTTGCATGCCATCATGGTCCTTGGGCAGCACATACGGTCGGACAACGTTGGGTGTAGAATGCCAACGTCGCCCTTGGACAACACACAGAGACAGATGACGTTGGGTATAGCATGTTATCATCGCCCTTGGACAGAATGCACGGTTAGATGATGTTAGGCGTGACATGATCGCATTGACCTTGGTCAACACAAACGGTCGGACAACGTCTATCGTTGCATGACATCATTGCCCTTGGAAACCACACACGATCAAAGTACGTCAGACGTGGCATGTCATCATCGCCCTTGAAAACCACACGGTCGGAAGGCGTCAGGCGTGGCATGCCATCATCGCCTTAGAACAACACACACGATCGGACGACGTCGGGCTTTGCATGCCATCATCACCCTTGGGTATCACACACGGTTGGATTATGTCGGGCGTGGCATGCCCGTATCACCCATAGGCAGCACACATGGTCGGACGACATCGAGCGTTGCATGCCATCATCACCCTTGGGCAGCACACACAAATAGATGACGTCGGGTGTGGCATGCCATCGTAGCTCTTGGGAACCATACACAGTTGGACGACGTCGGGCGTGGCATGCCATCATCGCCCTTGGAAAACATACACGATTGTACGACCTTGCATGTGTCATGCCATCATCGCCCTTAGAAAGAATATAAGATCACACTATGTCGGGCGTGGCATGCCATCATCGCCCTTAGGAAGCAAATGGTTGGATGACGTCGGGCGTGGCATGCCATCATCTCCCTTGGACAGCACATACGGTTGGATAACGTTAGGCGTGGATGCCATCGACGCCCTTGGACTGCACACATTGTCGGCTGACGTCGGGCGTGGCATGCCCGCATGTCCCTTGGGCAGCACGCAAAGTCGGATGATGTTGGGCGTGGCAAGCCATCATTGCCCTTGGAAAGCATACACGGTCAGACAACGTCATGTGTGGCATGTTATCATTGCCCTTGGAAAGAACGCACGGTTGGACGATATCGAGCGAGGTATGCCATCATCGCCGATTTTCCAAAAAACGTCTTTTAGCCCATTCAATTTTGAATTTCCCCCAATTTTGAAGAAAATTGTAAATCTTTATTGCTACGAATATAATAAAAGAAAATATATTTTGGAGTTCGGAATACCTTGGTAACACATTTAAGAAAATCAATTTTAATGTTAGCTAATCAATTTTATGATAAAAACGTTTATCACATTCAATTTACATTTCCCCTAGTTTTGCAAACACAGTTTGAAGACGTCGAGCATGACATGACATCATTGCCTTTGGACAGCACACTTGATAGTACTATGTCGGGCATGGCATGCCATCATGGTCCTAGGGAAGCACACACGGCCAGACGATGTCGGGCATATAATGCCAACATCGCCCTTGGACAGCACACACAGACAGATGACGTCTGGTATGGAATGTTATCATCGCCCTTAGACAGCACACATGGTTAGATGACGTTGGGCGTGGCATGATCGCATGGTCCTCAGGCAACACACACGGTCGAACAACATCGATCGTTGCATGCCATCATCGCCATTGGTAACAACACACGATTGAAGTACGTCCAACGTGGCATGCCATCATCGCCCTAGTGCAGCACACACGGTTGGACGGCGTCGGGCGTGGCATGCAATAATCGCCTTTCGACAACACACACGGTCAGACGATGTCAAGCGTGGCATGCCATCATCACCCTTAGACTACACACGCAGTCTGAGGACGTAGGGCGTGGCTTGCCCGCATGGGCCTTGGGCTGGATAAATGACCGGACAACGTTGTGCATGACATGCCATCATCTCCCTTGGGCAGCACATACGGTCGGATGATGTCAGGCGTGGCGTGCCTGCATGGTCCTTAGGCAACACACATGGTCGGATGACGTAGAGCGTCGCATGCCATCATCGCCCTTGGGCAGCACACACAGTCGGATGACATAGGGCGTTGTATGGCTTCATCGCCATTGAACAACATACGTGGTCAAATGCCTCGAGCGTGGCATGCCGTTATCGCCTATGGAAAGCGTACACGATCGGACGACGTCAGGCGAGGTATGTTATCATTTCCCTTGGACAGAACACACAATATGACGACGTCAGGCCTGGCATCACGCAAGGCCCTTGGACAGCACACACGGTCGGATGATGTCGGGTGTGGCATGACATCATCGCCCTTGGGCAGCACACACGGTCGGACGACGTCGGGCAAGATATGATATAATCGCCCTTGGGCAACACACACGGTCAGAGGACGTCGGGCGTGGCATGCCATCATCGCCCTTGGTAAACATACACGATCAGACTACATTGAGCGTGGCATGCCATCATCGCCCTTGGGCTGCACAGTCGGTCGGACAATGTCGGGAATGGTATGCCATCATCTCCCTTGGACAGCACATACAGTAGGACGAGGTCGGGCATGGCAGGCCATCATCGCCCTTGGACTATGCATACGGTCGGACGACGTCGGGCGTGGCATGCCCTCATATCCCTTGGGTAGCACAGACGGTTGGACGACGTCGAACATGGCATGCCATTATCGCCCTTAGACAGCATAAACGGTCAGACAACGTCGGGCGTGGCATGTTATCATCCCCCTTGAACAGAATACATGGTCGGACGACGTCGAGTGCGGCATTCCATCATCGCCATTGGATAACACACACGATCGGACTACATCAGGCCAGGCATGCCATCATGGTCCTGTGGCAGCAAACACACTCGGACGAGTTCGGTCATCGCATACCAACATCGCCCTTGAACAACACATATATAAAGACGACCTCGGGTAGGCAGGTCATCATTGCCCTTGGACAGCATGCACGGTTGGATGACGTCGGCCGTGGCATGATGGCATGGTCCTTGAGAAACACACATAGTCAAACAACGTCGATTGTCGCATGCCATCATCGCCATTTGAAAACAACCATGATCAGACTATATCGGGTGTGGCATGCCATCAACGCCCTAGGGCAGCACACACGGTCGGACGGCGTCGAGCATGGAATGCCATCATCTCCATTGGACAACACACACTGTCTTACGATATCGGGCGAGGCATGCCTTCATCTCCCTTGGACTGCACGCACAGTCATACAATGTCGGGCGTGGCATGCCCACATGGGCGTTGGGTAGCATAAACAGTCAGACGACGTCGGGCGTGACATACCATCAACGCCCTTGGGCGGCACACATGGTCGAATTATGTCGAACGTGGCATGCCAGCATGGTCCTTGGGCAACACACAGAGTCGGACGACATTGAACGTGGCATGCGACAATCTCCCTTGGGCAGCACACACACTGGGATGACGTGAGGCGTGGCATGCCATCATCGCCCTAGGGAAGAACACACTATCGTATGACGTCGTGCGTGGTATACTATCATCGCCCTTGGAAAGCATACACAGTTGGACGGCGTGGGGCGTGGCATGTTATCATCGCCCTAGGAAGAACATACGATCGAACAATGTCGGGCGTGGAATGCCCGCATGGCCCTTGGGAATCACACACGGTTGGATGACGTCGGGCGTGGCATGCCATCATCGCTCTTGGGCAGCACACACGGTCGGACGAAATCAGGGTTGACATGCCATCATCGCCCTTGGGCAGCACACACACTGGGATGACGTGAGGCGTGGCATGCCATCATCGCTCTTGGGCAGCACACACACTGGGATGACGTGAGGCGTGGCATGCCATCATCGCCCTAGGGAAGAACACACTATCGTATGACGTCGTGCGTGGTATACTATCATCGCCCTTGGAAAGCATACACAGTTGGACGGCGTGGGGCGTGGCATGTTATCATCGCCCTAGGAAGAACATACGATCGAACAATGTCGGGCGTGGAATGCCCGCATGGCCCTTGGGAATCACGCACGGTTGGATGACGTCGGGCGTGGGATGCCATCATTGCTCTTGGGCAGCACACACACTGGGATGACGTGAGGCGTGGCATGCCATCATCGCCCTAGGGAAGAACACACTATCGTATGACGTCGTGCGTGGTATACTATCATCGCCCTTGGAAAGCATACACAGTTGGACGGCGTGGGGCGTGGCATGTTATCATCGCCCTAGGAAGAACATACGATCGAACAATGTCGGGCGTGGAATGCCCGCATGGCCCTTGGGAATCACGCACGGTTGGATGACGTCGGGCGTGGGATGCCATCATTGCTCTTGGGCAGCACACACACTGGGATGACGTGAGGCGTGGCATGCCATCATCGCCCTAGGGAAGAACACACTATCGTATGACGTCGTGCGTGGTATACTATCATCGCCCTTGGAAAGCATACACAGTTGGACGGCGTGGGGCGTGGCATGTTATCATCGCCCTAGGAAGAACATACGATCGAACAATGTCGGGCGTGGAATGCCCGCATGGCCCTTGGGAATCACGCACGGTTGGATGACGTCGGGCGTGGGATGCCATCATTGCTCTTGGGCAGCACACACACTGGGATGACGTGAGGCGTGGCATGCCATCATCGCCCTAGGGAAGAACACACTATCGTATGACGTCGTGCGTGGTATACTATCATCGCCCTTGGAAAGCATACACAGTTGGACGGCGTGGGGCGTGGCATGTTATCATCGCCCTAGGAAGAACATACGATCGAACAATGTCGGGCGTGGAATGCCCGCATGGCCCTTGGGAATCACGCACGGTTGGATGACGTCGGGCGTGGGATGCCATCATTGCTCTTGGGCAGCACACACACTGGGATGACGTGAGGCGTGGCATGCCATCATCGCCCTAGGGAAGAACACACTATCGTATGACGTCGTGCGTGGTATACTATCATCGCCCTTGGAAAGCATACACAGTTGGACGGCGTGGGGCGTGGCATGTTATCATCGCCCTAGGAAGAACATACGATCGAACAATGTCGGGCGTGGAATGCCCGCATGGCCCTTGGGAATCACGCACGGTTGGATGACGTCGGGCGTGGGATGCCATCATTGCTCTTGGGCAGCACACACACTGGGATGACGTGAGGCGTGGCATGCCATCATCGCCCTAGGGAAGAACACACTATCGTATGACGTCGTGCGTGGTATACTATCATCGCCCTTGGAAAGCATACACAGTTGGACGGCGTGGGGCGTGGCATGTTATCATCGCCCTAGGAAGAACATACGATCGAACAATGTCGGGCGTGGAATGCCCGCATGGCCCTTGGGAATCACGCACGGTTGGATGACGTCGGGCGTGGGATGCCATCATTGCTCTTGGGCAGCACACACACTGGGATGACGTGAGGCGTGGCATGCCATCATCGCCCTAGGGAAGAACACACTATCGTATGACGTCGTGCGTGGTATACTATCATCGCCCTTGGAAAGCATACACAGTTGGACGGCGTGGGGCGTGGCATGTTATCATCGCCCTAGGAAGAACATACGATCGAACAATGTCGGGCGTGGAATGCCCGCATGGCCCTTGGGAATCACGCACGGTTGGATGACGTCGGGCGTGGCATGCCATCATCGCTCTTGGGCAGCACACACGGTCGGACGAAATCAGGGTTGACATGCCATCATCGCCCTTGGGCAGCACACACGATCGGACAACGTCGGGCGTGGCATGCTATCATCGCCCTTAGAGAGCACATACGATTGGACAATGTTGGACATTCGGGCATGGTATGCGCGCATGGTCCTTGGGAAATACACATGGTCGGATGACGTAGAGCGTCGCATGCCATTATCACCTTTGGGCAGCACACACAGTCGGATGACATTGGGCTTGGTATGCCATCATCGCCCTTGGGCAGCACCCACGATCGGACAACGTCGGGCGTGGCATGCTATCATCGCCCTTAGAGAGCACATACGATTGGACAATGTTGGACATTCGGGCATGGTATGCGCGCATGGTCCTTGGGAAATACACAGGGTCGGATGACGTAGAGCGTCGCAAGCCATTATCACCTTTGGGCAGGACACACAGTCGGATGACATTGGGCTTGGTATGCCATCATCGCCCTTGGGCAGCACCCACGATCGGACAACGTCGGGCGTGGCATGCTATCATCGCCCTTAGAGAGCACATACGATTGGACAATGTTGGACATTCGGGCATGGTATGCGCGCATGGTCCTTGGGAAATACACAGGGTCGGATGACGTAGAGCGTCGCAAGCCATTATCACCTTTGGGCAGGACACACAGTCGGATGACATTGGGCTTGGTATGCCATCATCGCCCTTGGGCAGCACCCACGATCGGACAACGTCGGGCGTGGCATGCTATCATCGCCCTTAGAGAGCACATACGATTGGACAATGTTGGACATTCGGGCATGGTATGCGCGCATGGTCCTTGGGAAATACACAGGGTCGGATGACGTAGAGCGTCGCAAGCCATTATCACCTTTGGGCAGGACACACAGTCGGATGACATTGGGCTTGGTATGCCATCATCGCCCTTGGGCAGCACCCACGATCGGACAACGTCGGGCGTGGCATGCTATCATCGCCCTTAGAGAGCACATACGATTGGACAATGTTGGACATTCGGGCATGGTATGCGCGCATGGTCCTTGGGAAATACACAGGGTCGGATGACGTAGAGCGTCGCAAGCCATTATCACCTTTGGGCAGGACACACAGTCGGATGACATTGGGCTTGGTATGCCATCATCGCCCTTGGGCAGCACCCACGATCGGACAACGTCGGGCGTGGCATGCTATCATCGCCCTTAGAGAGCACATACGATTGGACAATGTTGGACATTCGGGCATGGTATGCGCGCATGGTCCTTGGGAAATACACAGGGTCGGATGACGTAGAGCGTCGCAAGCCATTATCACCTTTGGGCAGGACACACAGTCGGATGACATTGGGCTTGGTATGCCATCATCGCCCTTGGGCAGCACCCACGATCGGACAACGTCGGGCGTGGCATGCTATCATCGCCCTTAGAGAGCACATACGATTGGACAATGTTGGACATTCGGGCATGGTATGCGCGCATGGTCCTTGGGAAATACACAGGGTCGGATGACGTAGAGCGTCGCAAGCCATTATCACCTTTGGGCAGGACACACAGTCGGATGACATTGGGCTTGGTATGCCATCATCGCCCTTGGGCAGCACCCACGATCGGACAACGTCGGGCGTGGCATGCTATCATCGCCCTTAGAGAGCACATACGATTGGACAATGTTGGACATTCGGGCATGGTATGCGCGCATGGTCCTTGGGAAATACACAGGGTCGGATGACGTAGAGCGTCGCAAGCCATTATCACCTTTGGGCAGGACACACAGTCGGATGACATTGGGCTTGGTATGCCATCATCGCCCTTGGGCAGCACCCACGATCGGACAACGTCGGGCGTGGCATGCTATCATCGCCCTTAGAGAGCACATACGATTGGACAATGTTGGACATTCGGGCATGGTATGCGCGCATGGTCCTTGGGAAATACACAGGGTCGGATGACGTAGAGCGTCGCAAGCCATTATCACCTTTGGGCAGGACACACAGTCGGATGACATTGGGCTTGGTATGCCATCATCGCCCTTGGGCAGCACCCACGATCGGACAACGTCGGGCGTGGCATGCTATCATCGCCCTTAGAGAGCACATACGATTGGACAATGTTGGACATTCGGGCATGGTATGCGCGCATGGTCCTTGGGAAATACACATGGTCGGATGACGTAGAGCGTCGCATGCCATTATCACCTTTGGGCAGCACACACAGTCGGATGACATTGGGCTTGGTATGCCATCATCGCCCTTGGGCATTACACACGGTCGGACGACGTCGAGCATTGCATGCCATTATTGCACTTGGAAAGCATACACGATCAGACGACGTGGGGTGAGGTGCGTTATCATCGCCCTTGGACAGAACACACGATAGGACGACATCGGGCATTGCATGCGCGCAAGGCCCCTGGACAGCACTCATGGTCGGATCACGTCGGTTGTGGCATGCCATTATCGCCCTTGGGCAGCACAGACGGTCGGACGTTGTCTGCGATGACATGCCATCATTTTCCTTGGGCAGCACACAAGGTTAGACGACGTCGGGCGTGTTATGCTATCATCACCCTTGGAAAACATACACGATTATACTACGTCGGGCGTGGCATGGCATCTTCGCCTTTGGGCTGCACACACGGTCAGACAACATCGGGCGTTGCATGCCAATATATCCCTTGGACAGCACATACAGTCGGACGACGTCGAGCATAGCATGCCATCATAGCCCTTGGACTGCACATAGGATCAGACAATGTCGGTCTTGGAATGCCCGCATGTCCCTTGGGTAGCACACACGTTTGGACGACGTTGAACGTGGCATGCCACTGTGGCCCTTGGACAACATACACGATCAGACAACATCAGGCGTGGCATGTTATCATCGCCATTGAACAGATTATATGGTCGGACGACAGCGAGCTTGGCATTCCATCATCGCCACTGGATAACACACGATCGGACTACATCGGGTGTGGCATGCCATCATTGTCCTCGGGCAGCACACACGCTCGGAAGACGTCAGGCGTCGCATGCCTACATCGCCTTTGGATAGCACGCGTAGAAAGATGACGTCGGGAATGGCATGTCATCATTGCCAGTGGACAACATCCACGGTTAGATAATGTCGGGTGTGGCATGATCGCATGATCCTTAAGAAACACACACGGTCGGACGACGTCGATCAATGCATCCATCATCGCCATTGGACAACAACCACGATCAGACTACATTAGGCGTGGCATGCCATCATCGCCCTAGGACAACACACACGGTCAAACGACGTCAAGCATGCCATGCAATCATCTCCTTTGGACAACACACACGGTCGAACGACGTCGAGCGTGGCATGCCATTATTGCACTTGGAAAGAATACACCATCAGACGACATGGGGCGAGGTATGTTATCATCGCCCTTGGACAGAACACACGATAGGACGACGTCGGGCGAGGCAAGCGCGCAAGGCCCTTGGACAACACTCATGGTCGGATGACGTCGGGTGTGTCATTCCATTATCGCCCTTGGGCAGCACAAACGGTCGGACGATGTCGGACATGACATGCCATCATTGCCCTTGGGCAGCACACACGGTTAGTCGACATCGAGCGTGGCATGCTATCATCGCCCTTGAAAAACATACACAATCAGACTACGTCGTGTGTGGCATGGCATCATCGCCCTTGGGCTGCACACACGGTCAGACAACGTCGGGCAAGGCATGCCATCATCTCCTTTGGACAGCACATACAGTCAGACGACGTCGGGAATAACATGCCATCATCGCCCTTGGGCAGCACAAACGGTCGGACGATGTCGGACATGACATGCCATCATTGCCCTTGGGCAGCACAAACGGTCGGACGATGTCGGACATGACATGCCATCATTGCCCTTGGGCAGCACAAACGGTCGGACGATGTCGGACATGACATGCCATCATTGCCCTTGGGCAGCACAAACGGTCGGACGATGTCGGACATGACATGCCATCATTGCCCTTGGGCAGCACAAACGGTCGGACGATGTCGGACATGACATGCCATCATTGCCCTTGGGCAGCACAAACGGTCGGACGATGTCGGACATGACATGCCATCATTGCCCTTGGGCAGCACAAACGGTCGGACGATGTCGGACATGACATGCCATCATTGCCCTTGGGCAGCACAAACGGTCGGACGATGTCGGACATGACATGCCATCATTGCCCTTGGGCAGCACAAACGGTCGGACGATGTCGGACATGACATGCCATCATTGCCCTTGGGCAGCACAAACGGTCGGACGATGTCGGACATGACATGCCATCATTGCCCTTGGGCAGCACAAACGGTCGGACGATGTCGGACATGACATGCCATCATTGCCCTTGGGCAGCACAAACGGTCGGACGATGTCGGACATGACATGCCATCATTGCCCTTGGGCAGCACAAACGGTCGGACGATGTCGGACATGACATGCCATCATTGCCCTTGGGCAGCACAAACGGTCGGACGATGTCGGACATGACATGCCATCATTGCCCTTGGGCAGCACAAACGGTCGGACGATGTCGGACATGACATGCCATCATTGCCCTTGGGCAGCACAAACGGTCGGACGATGTCGGACATGACATGCCATCATTGCCCTTGGGCAGCACAAACGGTCGGACGATGTCGGACATGACATGCCATCATTGCCCTTGGGCAGCACAAACGGTCGGACGATGTCGGACATGACATGCCATCATTGCCCTTGGGCAGCACAAACGGTCGGACGATGTCGGACATGACATGCCATCATTGCCCTTGGGCAGCACAAACGGTCGGACGATGTCGGACATGACATGCCATCATTGCCCTTGGGCAGCACAAACGGTCGGACGATGTCGGACATGACATGCCATCATTGCCCTTGGGCAGCACAAACGGTCGGACGATGTCGGACATGACATGCCATCATTGCCCTTGGGCAGCACAAACGGTCGGACGATGTCGGACATGACATGCCATCATTGCCCTTGGGCAGCACAAACGGTCGGACGATGTCGGACATGACATGCCATCATTGCCCTTGGGCAGCACAAACGGTCGGACGATGTCGGACATGACATGCCATCATTGCCCTTGGGCAGCACAAACGGTCGGACGATGTCGGACATGACATGCCATCATTGCCCTTGGGCAGCACAAACGGTCGGACGATGTCGGACATGACATGCCATCATTGCCCTTGGGCAGCACAAACGGTCGGACGATGTCGGACATGACATGCCATCATTGCCCTTGGGCAGCACAAACGGTCGGACGATGTCGGACATGACATGCCATCATTGCCCTTGGGCAGCACAAACGGTCGGACGATGTCGGACATGACATGCCATCATTGCCCTTGGGCAGCACAAACGGTCGGACGATGTCGGACATGACATGCCATCATTGCCCTTGGGCAGCACAAACGGTCGGACGATGTCGGACATGACATGCCATCATTGCCCTTGGGCAGCACAAACGGTCGGACGATGTCGGACATGACATGCCATCATTGCCCTTGGGCAGCACACACGGTCAGTCGACACCGAGCGTGGCATGCTATCTTCGCCCTTGAAAAACATACACAATCAGACTACGTCGGGTGTGGCATGGCATCATCGCCCTTGGGCTGCACACACGGTCAGACAACGTCGGGCAAGGCATGCCATCATCTCCCTTGGACAGCACATACAGTCAGACGACGTCGGGAATAACATGCCATCATCGCCCTTGGACTGCACATACGATCGGACAATGTCGGTCTTGGCATGCCCGCATGTCCCTTTGGTAGCACACATGTTCGGATGACGTCGGGCGTGACATTCCATCATCGCCCTTGGGCAGTACACACGGTCGGAGGACGTCGAGCGTGGAGTGCATCATCGCCCTTGGGCAGCACAGACGGTCGGACAATGTCGGGCATAACAAGCCATCATTTCCCTTGGGCAGCACACACGGTTAGACGACGGCGGGCGTTGCACTCTATCATCTCCTTTGGAAAACATACACGATCAGACTACCTTGGGCGTGGCATGCCATCATCGCCCTTGGGCTACACACACGGTCTTGCGATGTCGGGCGGTGCATGCCATCATCTCCCTTGGACAGTACATACAGTCGGACGACATCAGGCGTAACATGCCATCATCGCCCTTGGACTACACATACGGTTAGACAACGTCGGGCTTGGCATTCCCGCTTATCCCTTGGGTAGCACACACGTTCGGATGACGTCAAAAGTGGTATGCCATATCTCCCTTGGACAACATACACGGTCAGACATAGTCGGACGCGACAAGTAATCATTGACCTTGAATAGAATACATGGTCGAACGACGTTGAGCGTGGTATTCAATCATCGCCATTAGATAACACACATGATCGGACTACGTCAGTCGTGGCATGCCATAATGGTCCTTGGGCAGCACACACGCTCAGACGACGTCGGGCGTCACGTTCCAACATTGCACTTGGACAACAAACATAGAAAGACGACGGCGGGTATGTCATGTCATCATTGCCCTTGGACAACATGCACAGTTAGATGACGTCGGGCGTAAACACACATGGTCGATCGACATCGATCGTCGCGTGCCATCATTGCCATTGGACAACAACCACGATCGGACTACGTCGGGCGTGGCATGCCACCATCTCCCTTGGGCAGCACACACGATCGAACGGTGTCAAGCATGGCAGGCCATCATCTACTTTCGACAACATACACGGTCATACAACATCGGGTGAGGCATGCCATCATCGCCCTTGGACTGCACACACGGTCAATAAACGTCGGGCGTGGCATGCCACCATCTCCTTTGGGCAGCACACACGATCGAACGGTGTCAAGCATGGCAGGCCATCATCTACTTTCGACAACATACACGGTCATACAACATCGGGTGAGGCATGCGATCATCGCCCTTGGACTGCACACACGGTCAATAAACGTCGGGCGTGGCATGCCACCATCTCCTTTGGGCAGCACACACGATCGAACGGTGTCAAGCATGGCAGGCCATCATCTACTTTCGACAACATACACGGTCATACAACATCGGGTGAGGCATGCGATCATCGCCCTTGGACTGCACACACGGTCAATAAACGTCGGGCGTGGCATGCCACCATCTCCTTTGGGCAGCACACACGATCGAACGGTGTCAAGCATGGCAGGCCATCATCTACTTTCGACAACATACACGGTCATACAACATCGGGTGAGGCATGCGATCATCGCCCTTGGACTGCACACACGGTCAATAAACGTCGGGCGTGGCATGCCACCATCTCCTTTGGGCAGCACACACGATCGAACGGTGTCAAGCATGGCAGGCCATCATCTACTTTCGACAACATACACGGTCATACAACATCGGGTGAGGCATGCGATCATCGCCCTTGGACTGCACACACGGTCAATAAACGTCGGGCGTGGCATGCCACCATCTCCTTTGGGCAGCACACACGATCGAACGGTGTCAAGCATGGCAGGCCATCATCTACTTTCGACAACATACACGGTCATACAACATCGGGTGAGGCATGCGATCATCGCCCTTGGACTGCACACACGGTCAATAAACGTCGGGCGTGGCATGCCACCATCTCCTTTGGGCAGCACACACGATCGAACGGTGTCAAGCATGGCAGGCCATCATCTACTTTCGACAACATACACGGTCATACAACATCGGGTGAGGCATGCGATCATCGCCCTTGGACTGCACACACGGTCAATAAACGTCGGGCGTGGCATGCCACCATCTCCTTTGGGCAGCACACACGATCGAACGGTGTCAAGCATGGCAGGCCATCATCTACTTTCGACAACATACACGGTCATACAACATCGGGTGAGGCATGCGATCATCGCCCTTGGACTGCACACACGGTCAATAAACGTCGGGCGTGGCATGCCACCATCTCCTTTGGGCAGCACACACGATCGAACGGTGTCAAGCATGGCAGGCCATCATCTACTTTCGACAACATACACGGTCATACAACATCGGGTGAGGCATGCGATCATCGCCCTTGGACTGCACACACGGTCAATAAACGTCGGGCGTGGCATGCCACCATCTCCTTTGGGCAGCACACACGATCGAACGGTGTCAAGCATGGCAGGCCATCATCTACTTTCGACAACATACACGGTCATACAACATCGGGTGAGGCATGCGATCATCGCCCTTGGACTGCACACACGGTCAATAAACGTCGGGCGTGGCATGCCACCATCTCCTTTGGGCAGCACACACGATCGAACGGTGTCAAGCATGGCAGGCCATCATCTACTTTCGACAACATACACGGTCATACAACATCGGGTGAGGCATGCGATCATCGCCCTTGGACTGCACACACGGTCAATAAACGTCGGGCGTGGCATGCCACCATCTCCTTTGGGCAGCACACACGATCGAACGGTGTCAAGCATGGCAGGCCATCATCTACTTTCGACAACATACACGGTCATACAACATCGGGTGAGGCATGCGATCATCGCCCTTGGACTGCACACACGGTCAATAAACGTCGGGCGTGGCATGCCACCATCTCCTTTGGGCAGCACACACGATCGAACGGTGTCAAGCATGGCAGGCCATCATCTACTTTCGACAACATACACGGTCATACAACATCGGGTGAGGCATGCCATCATCGCCCTTGGACTGCACACACGGTCAATAAACGTCGGGCGTGGCATGCCCACATGGGCCTTGGGTAGCATAAACGGTTGGACGACGTTAGGCGTGACATGCCATCATCGCCCTTGGGCAGCACACACGGTCGAATTATGTCGGGCGTGGCATGCCTTCATCGCGTTTGGATTGCACACACTGTCAGATGACGTCGGGCGTGGCATGACCGCATGGGCCTTTGGAAGCATAAAATGCCAGACGACGTCAGACTTGACATGCCATCATCGCTCTTGGGTATCACACACGGTTAGATTATGTCGGGCATGGCATGTCTGTATAACCCAAGGCAGCACACATGGTCGGACGACATCGAGCATTGCATGCCATCATCGCCCTTGGGCAGCACACACAATCAGATGACGTCGGGTGTGGCATGCCATCATCGCCCTTGGACTGCACATACGGTCGGACAACGTCGGTATTGGCATGCCCGCATGTCCCTTGGGTAGCACACGTTCGGACGACGTCAAACGTGGCATACCATTATCGCCCTTGGACAACATACACGGTCAGACAACGTCGGGCGTGGCATGTAATCATCGCCCTTCAACAGATAACATGGTCGGACGACGTCGAGTGTGGCATTCCATCATCTCCATTAGATAATACACGATATGACTAAGCCGGGCGTGGCATGCCATCATGGTCCTCGGGCAGCACACACACTCGGAAGACGTCAGGCATCGCATGCCAACATCGCCATTGGACAGCAGACGTAGAAAGATGACATCGGTAATGGCATGTCGTCGTTGCCCTTGGACAATATCCACAGTAAGATGACGTCGGGCGTGGCATGATCACATGGTCCTTGAGAAAAACACACGATTCCACAAGGTCGATCGTCGCATGCCATCATCGCCATTGGACAACAACCACGATCAGACTACGTCGGGCGTGGCATGCCATCATCGCCCAAGGGCAGCACACACGATAAAACGGCGTCGAGCATGGCATGCCATCATCTCCTTTGGACAACACACACGGCCGTACGACATCGGGTGAGGCATGCCATCTTCGCCCTTCGACTACATCCACGGTCAGACGACGTCGGGCGTGGCATGCCCACATGGGCCTTGGACAGCATAAATTGTCAGACGACGTCGGGTGTGACATGCAATCATCGCCCTTGGTCACCACACACGCTCGGATTATGTCGGTCATGGCATGTCCGCATGATCCTTAGGCAACGCACACAATCGGACAATATTGAGACTTGCATGCCATCACCGCCCTTTGGCAGCATACACAATCTGATGACGTCGGGCATGTCATGCCATCATCGCCCATGGGAAGCACGCACGGTCGAATGACATCGTGCGTGGTATGCCATCATTGCCCTTGGAAAGAATACACGGTTGGACGACGTCGGGCGTGGCATGTTATCATCGCCCTTGGACAGATCACACGATCGAACAACATCGGACGTGGCATGCCCGCATGGCCCTTGGGCAGCTCACACGGCCGGATGACGTCGGGTGTGGCATTCCATCACCGCCCTTGGGCAGCAAACACGTTCGTACGACGTCGGGCGTGACATGCCATCATCGCCCTTGGGCAGCATACACGGTCGAAGGACGTCGAGCGTGGCATGCCGTCATCGCCCTTGGGAAGCACAGACGGTCGGACGATGTCAGGCATGACAAGCCATCATTTCCCTTGGGCAGCACACACAGTTAGACGACGGCGGGCGTTGCATGCTATCGTCTCCCTTGGAAAACATACACGAACAGACTACGTCGCGCGTGGCATGCCATCATCGCCCTTGGGCTGCACACACGGTCTGACAACGTCGGGCGTTGCATGCCATCATCTCCCTTAGACAGTACATACAGTCGGACGACATCAGGCGTAACATGTCATCATCGCCCTGGGAGTGCACATACGGTTAGATAACGTCGGGCTTGGCATTCCCGTATGTCCCTTGGGTAGCACACACGTTCGGATGACGTCGAACGTTGTATGCCATATCTCCCTTGGACAGCATACACGGTCAGACATAGTCGGGCGTGGCATGTAATCATTGACCTTGAACAGAATACATGGTCGAACAACGTCGAGCTTGGCATTCAATCATCGCCATTAGATAACACACATGATCGGACTACGTCAGGCGTGGCATGCCATAATGGTCCTTGGGCAGCACACACGCTCAGACGATGTCGGGCGTCACGTGCCAACATTGCACTTGGACAACAAACATAGAAAGACGACGGCGGGTATGTCATGTCATCATTGCCCTTGGACAACATGCACGGTTAGATGACGTCGGGCGTAAACACACATGGTCGATCGACATCGATCGTCGCGTGCCATCATTACCATTGGACAACAACCACGATCGGACTACGTCGGGCGTCGCATGCCACCATCGCCCTTGGGCAGCACACACGATCGAACGGTGTCGAGCATGGCATGCCATCATCTACTTTCGACAACATACACGGTCATACAACATCGGGTGAGGCATGCCATCATCGGCCTTGGACTGCACACACGGTCAATAAACGTAGGGCGTGGCATGCCCACATGGTCCTTGGGTAGCATAAACGGTCGGATGACGTTAGGCGTTACATGCTATCATCGCCCTTGGGCAGCACACACGGTCGGATTATGTTGGGCGTGGCATGCCTTCATCGCGTTTGGATTCCACACACTGTCAGATGACGTCGGGCGTGGCATGACCGCATGGGCCTTTGGAAGCATAAAATGCCAGACAACGTCGGACTTGACATGCCATCATCGCTCTTGGGTATCACACACGGTTAGATTATGTCGGGCGTGGCATGCCCACATGGTCCTTGGGTAGCATAAACGGTCGGATGACGTTAGGCGTTACATGCTATCATCGCCCTTGGGCAGCACACACGGTCAGATTATGTTGGGCGTGGCATGCCTTCATCGCGTTTGGATTCCACACACTGTCAGATGACGTCGGGCGTGGCATGCCCACATGGTCCTTGGGTAGCATAAACGGTCGGATGACGTTAGGCGTTACATGCTATCATCGCCCTTGGGCAGCACACACGGTCAGATTATGTTGGGCGTGGCATGCCTTCATCGCGTTTGGATTCCACACACTGTCAGATGACGTCGGGCGTGGCATGCCCACATGGTCCTTGGGTAGCATAAACGGTCGGATGACGTTAGGCGTTACATGCTATCATCGCCCTTGGGCAGCACACACGGTCAGATTATGTTGGGCGTGGCATGCCTTCATCGCGTTTGGATTCCACACACTGTCAGATGACGTCGGGCGTGGCATGCCCACATGGTCCTTGGGTAGCATAAACGGTCGGATGACGTTAGGCGTTACATGCTATCATCGCCCTTGGGCAGCACACACGGTCAGATTATGTTGGGCGTGGCATGCCTTCATCGCGTTTGGATTCCACACACTGTCAGATGACGTCGGGCGTGGCATGCCCACATGGTCCTTGGGTAGCATAAACGGTCGGATGACGTTAGGCGTTACATGCTATCATCGCCCTTGGGCAGCACACACGGTCAGATTATGTTGGGCGTGGCATGCCTTCATCGCGTTTGGATTCCACACACTGTCAGATGACGTCGGGCGTGGCATGCCCACATGGTCCTTGGGTAGCATAAACGGTCGGATGACGTTAGGCGTTACATGCTATCATCGCCCTTGGGCAGCACACACGGTCAGATTATGTTGGGCGTGGCATGCCTTCATCGCGTTTGGATTCCACACACTGTCAGATGACGTCGGGCGTGGCATGCCCACATGGTCCTTGGGTAGCATAAACGGTCGGATGACGTTAGGCGTTACATGCTATCATCGCCCTTGGGCAGCACACACGGTCAGATTATGTTGGGCGTGGCATGCCTTCATCGCGTTTGGATTCCACACACTGTCAGATGACGTCGGGCGTGGCATGCCCACATGGTCCTTGGGTAGCATAAACGGTCGGATGACGTTAGGCGTTACATGCTATCATCGCCCTTGGGCAGCACACACGGTCAGATTATGTTGGGCGTGGCATGCCTTCATCGCGTTTGGATTCCACACACTGTCAGATGACGTCGGGCGTGGCATGCCCACATGGTCCTTGGGTAGCATAAACGGTCGGATGACGTTAGGCGTTACATGCTATCATCGCCCTTGGGCAGCACACACGGTCAGATTATGTTGGGCGTGGCATGCCTTCATCGCGTTTGGATTCCACACACTGTCAGATGACGTCGGGCGTGGCATGCCCACATGGTCCTTGGGTAGCATAAACGGTCGGATGACGTTAGGCGTTACATGCTATCATCGCCCTTGGGCAGCACACACGGTCAGATTATGTTGGGCGTGGCATGCCTTCATCGCGTTTGGATTCCACACACTGTCAGATGACGTCGGGCGTGGCATGCCCACATGGTCCTTGGGTAGCATAAACGGTCGGATGACGTTAGGCGTTACATGCTATCATCGCCCTTGGGCAGCACACACGGTCAGATTATGTTGGGCGTGGCATGCCTTCATCGCGTTTGGATTCCACACACTGTCAGATGACGTCGGGCGTGGCATGACCGCATGGGCCTTTGGAAGCATAAAATGCCAGACAACGTCGGACTTGACATGCCATCATCGCTCTTGGGTATCACACACGGTTAGATTATGTCGGGCGTGGCATGCCCGTATCACCCATAGGCAGCACACATGGTCGGACAACATCGAGCATTGCATGCCATCATCGCCCTTGGGCAGCACACACAATCAGATGACGTCGGGTGTAGCATGCCATCATCGCCCTTGGACTGCACATACGGTCGGACAACGTCGGTATTGGCATGCTTGCATGTCCCTTGGGTAGAACACGTTCGGACGACGTCAAATGTGGAATGCCATTATCGCCCTTGGACAACATAAACGGTCAGACAACATCGGGCGTGGCATGTTATCATCGCCCTTCAACATATAACATGGTCGGACGACGTCGAGCGTGGCATTCCATCATCTCCATTAGATAACACACGATAGGACTAAGTCGGGCGTGGCATGCCATCATAGTCATCGGGCAGCACACACACTCGGAAGACGTGAGGCATCGCATGCCAACATCGCCATTGGACAGCAGACGTAGAAAGATGACGTCGGTAATTGCATGTCGTCATTGCCCTTTGACAATATCCACAGGTAGATGACGTCGGGCGTGGCATGATCGCATGGTCCTTGAGAAAAATATACGATTCGACAAGGTCGATCGCCGCATGCCATCATCGCCATTGGACAACAACCACGATCAGACTACGTCGGGCGTGGCATGCCATCATCTACCTAGGGCAGCACACACGATAAAACGGCGTCGAGCATGGCATGCCATCATCTACCTAGGGCAGCACACACGATAAAACGGCGTCGAGCATGGCATGCCATCATCTCCTTTGGACAACACACACGGCCGTACGACATCGGGTGAGGCATGCCATCTTCGCCCTTCGACTGCATCCACGGTCAGACGACGTCGGGCGTAGCATGCCCACATGGGCCTTGGGCAGCATAAATTGTCCGACGACGTCGGGTGTGACATGCAATCATCGCCCTTGGGCACCACACACGGTCGGATTATGTCGGTCATGGCATGTCCGCATGATCCTTAGGCAACGCACACAATCGGACGATATTGAGACTTGCATGCCATCACCGCCCTTGGGCAGCACACACAATCTGATAACGTCGGGCATGTCATGCCATCATCTCCCATGGGAAGCACACACGGTCGAACGACATCGTGCGTGGTATGCCATCATTGCCCTTGGAAAGCATACACGGTTGGACGACGTCGGGTGTGGCATGTTATCATCGCCCTTGGACAGATCACACGATCGAACAACATCGGACGTTGCATGCCCTTGGAAAGCATGCACGGTTGGACAACGTTAGGCGTGGATGCCATCGTCTCCCTTGGACTGCACACATTGTCGGATGACGTCGGGGCGTGGCATGCCCGCATGTCCTTTGGACAGCATGCAAAGTCTGATGATGTTGGGCATAGCAAGCCATCACTGCCCTTCGAAAGCATACACGGTCAGACAATGTCATGTGTGGCTTGTTATCATAGCCCTTGGAAAGAACACACGGTCGGACGATATGGAGCGAGGTATGCCATTATCGCCGATTTTCCAAAATATATTTTTTAACTCATTCAATTTTGAATTTCCCCCAATTTTGAAGAAAATTGTAAATCTTTATTGCTACGAATGTGATAAAAGAAAATAGATTTTAGAGTTTGGAATACCTTGGTAACACACCTTAGAATATCAATTTTAATGTTAGATAATCAATTCTGTGATAAAAAACTTTTATCACATTCAATTTAACATTTCCCCTAGTTTTGCACAGTCGGAAGACGTCGAGCATGGCATGACATCATTGCCCTTGGACAGCACACATGATAGTACTATGTCGGGCATGGCATGCCATCATGGTCCTTGGGCAGCACACACGGCCAGACGATGTCGGACATATAATTCCAACATCGCCCTTGGATAGCACACACAGACAGATGACGTCTGGTATGGCATGTTATCATCACCCTTAGACAACACACATGGTTAGATTATGTTGGGCGTGGCATGATTGCATGGTCCTTGGGCAACACACACGGTCGGACAACGTCGATCGTTTCATGCCATCATCGCCTTTGGAAACCACACACTATTGAAGTACGTCCAACGTGGCATGCTGTCATCGCCCTAGTGCAGCACACACGGTTGGACGGCGTCGGGCGTGGCATGCCATCATCGCCTTTCGACAACTCACACGGTCGGACGATGTCAGGTGTGGCATGCCATCACCACCCTTAGACTGCACACACAGTCTGAGGACGTACGGCGTGGCTTGCCCGCATGGGCCTTGGGCCGGATAAATGATCGGACAACGTTGTCCGTGACATGCCATTATCTCCCTTGGGCAGCACATACGGTCGGATGATGTCAGGCGTGGCGTGCCCGCATGGTCCTTGGGCAACACACATGGTCGGATGACGTAGAGCGTCGCATGCCATCATCGCCCTTGGGCAGCACACACGGTCAGATGACATAGGGCGTGGTATGCCATCATCGCCATTGAACAACACACACGGTCAAATTCCTCAAGCGTGGCATGCCATTATCGCCCTTGGAAAGAATACACGATCGGACGACGTCAGGCGAGGTATGTTATCATTGCCCTTGGATAGAACACACGATATGACGACGTCAGGCGTGGCATCCTCGCAAGGCCCTTGGGTAGCACACACGGTCGGATGATGTCGGGCGTGGCATGGCATCATCGCCCTTGGGAAGCACAAACGGTCGGACGACGTCGGGCAAGATATGCCATCATCGCCCTTGGGCAACACACACGGTCTGACGACGTCGGGAGTGACATGCCATCATCGCCCTTGGTAAACATACACGATAAGACTACATCGGGCGTGGCATGCCATCATCGCCCTTGGGTTGCACACTCGGTCGGACAACGTCGGGAATGGTATGCTATCATCTCCATTGGAAAGCACATACTGTCACACGACGTCGGGTATGGCAGGCCATCATCGCCCTTGGACTACCCATACGATCGGACGACGTCGAGCGTGTTATGCCCGCATGTCCCTTGGGTAGCACACACGTTCGGACGACGTCGAACATGGCATGCCATCATCGCTCTTGGTAAACATACACGATCAGACTACATCGGGCGTGACATGCCATCATTGCCCTTAAGCTGCACGCTCGGTCAGACAGCGTTGGGAATGGTATGCCATCATCTCACTTGTACAGCACATACAGTCGGACGACGTCGGGCATGGCAAGCCATCATCGCCCTTGGACTACCCATACGGTCGGACGACGTCGGGCGTGGCATGCTGCATTTCCCTTGGGTAGCACACACGTTTGGACGACGTCGAACATGGCATGCCATCATCGCCCTTGGTAAACATACACGATTAGACTACATCGGGCGTGGCATGCCATCATCGCACTTGGGCTGCACGCTCGGTCGGACAAAGTTGGGAATGGTATGCCATCATCTCCCTTGGACAGCACATACAGTCGGACGACTTCGGGCACGGCAGGCCATCATCGCCCTTGGACTACCCATACAGTCGGACGACGTCGGGCGTGGCATGCCTGCATGTCCCTTGGGTAGCACACATGTTTGGACGACGTCGAACATGGAATGCAATTATCGCCCTTTGACAGCATAAATGGTAAGACAATGTCGGGCGTGGCATGTTATCATCCCCCTTGAACAGAATACATGGTCGGACAACATCGAGTGTGATATTCCATCATCGCCATTGGATAACACACACGATCGGACTACGTCTGGCCAGGCATTGCATCATGGTCCTTGGGCAGCAAACACGCTCGGACGAGTTCGGGCGTCGCATACCAACATCGCCCTTGGACAACACACGTATAAAGACGACCTCTGGTGTGGCAGGTCATCATTTCCCTTGGGTAGCACACACGTTTTGACGACGTCGAACGTGGCATGCCACTATCGCCCTTGGACAACATACACGATCAGACAACGTCGGGTGTGGCATGTTATCATCCCCCTTGAACAGAATACATGGTCGGACGACGTCGAGTGTGGCATTCCATCATCTCCATTGGATAACACACGATCATACTACATCGGGCGTGGCATGCCATCATGGTCCTCGGGCAGCACACACGCTCGGAAGACGTTAGGCGTTGCATGCCAACATCGCCCTTGGACAGCACATGTAGAAAGATGACGTTGGGAATGGCATGTCATCATTGCCCGTGGACAACATCCACAGTTAGATAACGTCGGGCGTGGCATGGTCGCATGGTCCTTGAGAAACACACACGGTCGGACGACGTCGATCGTCGCATACCATCATCGCCATTGGACTACAACCACGATCAGACTACATCGGGCGTGGCATGCCATCATCGCCCTAGGGCAGCACACACGGTCAAACGACGTCAAGCATGGCATGCAATCATCTCATTTGGACAACACACACGGTCGAACGAGGTCGAGCGTGGCATGCCATTATTGCACCTGGAAAGAATACACCATCGGACGACGTGGGGCGAGGTATGTTATCATCGCCCTTGGGCAGCACTGACGGTCGGAGTATGTCGAGCATGACAAGACATCATTGCCCTTGGGCAGCACACAAGCTTAGACGACATCGGGCGTGGCATGCTATCATCGCCCTTGAAAAACATACATGATCAGACTACGTCGGGCGCGGCATGGCATCATCGCCCTTGGGCTGCACACACGGTCAGACAACGTCGGGCAAGGCATGCCATCATCTTCCTTCGACAGCACATACAGTAAGACGACGTCGGGCATAACATGCCATCATCGCCCTTGTACTGCACATACGGTCGGACAGTGTCGGTCTTGGCATGCCCGCATGTGCCTTGGGTAGCACACACGTTCGGACGACGTCGGGCGTGACATGCCATCATTGCCCTTGGGTAGCACACACGGTCGGAGGACGTCGAGCATGGCATGCCATCATCACCCTTGGGCAGCACAGAAGGTCGGACAATGTCGGGCATAACAAGCCATCATTTCCCTTGGGCAGCACACACGGTTACACGATGGCGGGCGTTGCATTCTATCATCTCCCTTGGAAAACATACACGATCAGACTACGTCGGGCGTTGCATGGCAACATCTCCCTTGGACAGTACATACAGTCGGACGACATCAATCGTAACATGCCATCATCGCCCTTGGACTGCACATACGGTTAGACAACATCGGGCTTGGCATTCCCGCATGTCCCTTGGGTAGCACACACGTTCGGATGACGTCGAACGTGGTATGCCATATCTCCCTTGGACAACATACACGGTCAGACATACTCGGGCGTGGCATGTAGTCATTGACCTTGAACAAAATACATGGTCGAACGACGCCGAGCATGGCATTCAATCATCGCCATTAGATAACACACACGATCGAACTACGTCAGGCGTGGCATGCCATCATGGTCCTTGGGAAGCACACACGCTCGGACAACGTCGGGCGTCACATGCCAACATCTCACTTGGACAACAAACATAGAAAGACGACGTCGGGTATGGCATGTCATCATTGCCCTTGGACAACATGCACAGTTAGATGACGTCAGGCATAGCATGATTTCATGGTCCTTGAGAAACACACACGGTCGATCGACATCGATCGTGGCATGCTGTCATCGCCATTGGGTATCACACAAGGTTGGATTATGTCAGGCGTGGCAGTCCCGTATCACCCATAGGCAGCAAACATGGTCGGACGACATCGAGCATTGCATGCCATCATCGCCCTTGGGCAGCACACACAATTAAATAACGTCGGGTGTGGCATGCCATCATCTCTCTTGGGAACCATATACGGTTGGACGACATCGGGCGTGGCATGACATCATCACCCTTGGAAAACATACACGATAAGACTACGTCGGGCGTGGCATGCCATCATCTCCATTGGGTAGCACACACGGTCAGCGTCAGGCCTGGCATACAATCATGCCATAGGGCAGCACACATAGTCAGAAGGCGTTGAGCATAACATGTCATCATTGCCTTTGGACAACACACACGATTGTACGACATTGCATGTGTCATGCCATCATCTCTCTTAGAAAAAATATAAGATCACACTATGTCGGGCGTTGCATGCCATCATCGCCCTTAGGCAGCAAACGGTCGCATGCCATCATCTCCCTTGGACAGCACATACGGTTGGACAACCTTAGGCGTGGATGCCATTGTCTCCCTTGGACTGCACACATGTTCGGATGACATCGGGCGTCGCATGCCCGCACGTCCCTTGGGCTGCACGCAAAGTCTAATGATGTTGGGCGTGGAAAGCCATCATTGCCCTTGGAAAACATACACGGTCGGATAACGTCATGTGTGGCATGTTATCATCGCCCTTGGAAAGAACACACGGTCGGAAGACATCGACCGAGGTATGCTATCATTGCCGATTTTCCAAAAAACATCTTTTAAACCATTCAATTTTGAATTTCCCCCAATTTTGAAGAAAATTGTAAATCTTTATTGCTACGAATATGATAAAAGAAAATAGATTTTGGAGTTCGGAATACCTTGGTAACACATTTGAGAATATCAATTTTAATGTTAGATAATGAATTTTGTGATAAAAAAAACTTTAAGCACATTCAATTTTACATTTCCCTTAGTTTTGCAAACACAATTGGAAGACGTCGAGCATGGCATGACATGATTGCCCTTGGACAGCACACATGATAGTACTATGTCGAGGATGGCATGCCATCATGGTCCTTAGACAGTACATACAGCCAGACGATGTCGGGCATATAATGCCAACATCGCCCTTGGACAGCACACAGAGACAGATGACGTCTTGTATGGCATGTTATCATCGCCCTTAGACAGAACACATGGTTAGATGACGTTGGGCACGGCATGATCACATGGTCCTTAGGCAACACACACGGTCGGACAACGTCGATCGCTGCATGCCATCATTGCCTTTGGAAACCACACACGATTGAAGTATGTCCAACGTGGCATGCCATCATTACCCGAGTGCAGCACACACAGTTAGACGGTGTCGGGCGTGGCATGCCATCATCGCCTTTCGACAACAGACACGGTCGGACGATGTCAACCGTGGAATTCCATCATCACCCTTCGACTGCACACGCTGTCTGAGGACGTAGGGCGTGGCTTGCCGGCATGGGCCTTGGGCCGGATAAATGATCGGACAACGTTGTGCATGACATGCCATCATCTCCCTTGCACAGCACATACGGTCGGATGATGTCAGGCGTGGCATGCACGCATGGTCCTTGGGCAAAACACATGGTCGGATGATGTAGAGCGTCGCATGCCATCATCGCCCTTGGGCAGCACACACAGTCGGATGACATAGGGCGTGGTATGTCATCATCTCCATTAAACAACTTACACGGTCAAATTCCTCGAGCGTGGCATGCCATTATCGGACGACGTCAGGCGAGGTATGTTATCATTGCCCTTGGAAAGAACACACGATATGAAGACGTCGGGAATGGCATTCTCGCAAGGCCCTTAGGCAGCACACACGGTCGGATGATGTCGGGCCTGGCATGACATCATCGCCCTTGGGCAGCACACACGATCGAACGACGTCGGGCAAGATATTCCATCATCGCCCTTGGGCAACACACATGGTCAGACGACGTTGGGTGTGGCATGCCATCATCTCCCTTGGTAAAAATACACAATAAGACTATATCGGGCGTGGCATGCCATCATCGCCCTTGGGTTGCACACTCGGTCGGACAACGTCGGGAATGGTATGCCATCATCTCCATTGGACAACACAAACAGTCGGATGACATCGGGCATGGCAAGACCTCATCTCCCTTGGACTACCCATACAGTCGGACGACGTCGGGCGTGGCATGCCCGCATGGCCCTTGGGTAGCACACACGTTTGGACGACGTCGAACATGGCATGCAATTATCACCCTTTGACAGCATTAAACGGTCAGACAACGTCGGGCGTGGCATGTTATCATCCCCCTTGAACAGAATACATGGTCGGACGACGTCGAGTGCGGCATTCCATCATCGCCATTGGATAACACACACGATCGGACTACGTCGGGCCAGGCATGCCATCATGGTCCTGTGGCAGCAAACACACTCGGACGAGTTCGGGCATCGCATACCAATATTACCCTCCGACAACACACGTAGAAAGACGACCTCGGGTACGGCAGGTCATCATTGCCCTTGGACAGCATGCACGGTTGAATGACGTCGGGCGTGGCATGATGGCATGGTCCTTGGGAACACACACAGTCGTTGCATGCCATCATCCCCATTGGAAAACAACCATGATCAGACTATGTCGGGGGTGGCATGCTATCAACGCCCTAAGGCAGCACACACGGTCGGACGGCGTCGAGAATGACATGCCATCATCTCCTTTGGACAACACACGCGGTCGTACGACATTCGGCGAGGCATGCCGTCATCGCCCTTGGACTGCATGCACGGTAAGACGACGTCGACCGTGGCATGCCCACATGGGTCTTGGGTAGCATAAACAGTCGAACGATGTCGGGCGTGACATGCCATCAACGCCCTTAGGCAGCACAGTTAGACAACAATGGGTGTGGCATGTTATCGTCTCCCTTGGATAGAACACACGGTCGGACGGCATCGGGCGTGGAATGCCATCATCTCCTTTAGACAACACACACAGTCGGACGACGTCGGGCATGACATGCCATCATCGCCCTTAGACTGCACACACAGTCGGATAACGTTGGGCGTGGCATGCCCGCACGGGACTTAGGCCAGATAAAATGTCGGACAACGTTGTGCCTGACATGACATCATCGCCCTTGGGCAACACACACGGTCAGACGACGTCGGGCGTGGCATGCCATCATCGCCCATGGTAAACATACACGATCAGACTACATCGGACGTGGCATGCTATCATCGCCCTTGGGCTGCAAACCTGGTCGGACAACGTCGGGCTTGGCATTCCTGCATGTCCCTTGGGTAGCACACACATTCGGATGACGTCGAATGTGGCATGCCATTATCTCCCTTGGATGACATACACGGTCAGATATAGTGGGGCGTGGCATGTTATCATTGCCCTTGAATATAATACATGGTCGAACGACGTCGAGCGTGGCATTTCATCATTGCCATTAGATAACACACACGATCGGACTACGTTGGGCATGGCATGCCATCATGGTCCTTGGGCAGCACACACGTTCGAATGACGTCGGGCGTCATCTTCCAACATCGCACTTGGACAACAAACATAGAAAGACGACGTCGGGTATGGCATGTCATCATTGCCCTTGGACAGCATGCACAGGTAGATGACGTCGGGCGTGGCATGATTGCATGGTCCTTGAGAAACACACACAGTTGATCGACATCAATCGTCGCATGCCATCATTACCATTGGACAACAACCAAGATCGGACTACGTCGGGCGTCGCATGCCATCATCGCCCTAGGGAAGCACACACGGTCGAACGGCGTCGAGCATGGCATGAAATCATCTACTTTGGACAACACACACGGTCATACAACATCGGGTGAGGTATGCCATCATCGCCTTTAGACTGCACACACGGTCAGACAACGCCGGGCAAGGCATGCCCACATGAGCCTTGGGAAGCATAAACAGTCGGACGACGTCGGGCGTGACATGCCATCATCGCCCTAGGGCATCACAAACGATTGGATTATTTCGGGCGTGGCATGCCCGCATGGTCGTTAGGCAACACACACAGTCGGACGACATTGATCGTTGCATGCCATCATCACTCTTGGGCAGCACACTTTATCGGATGACGTCGGGCGTGGCATGCCATCATGGCCAATGGGAAGCTCACACGGTCGGACGGCGTCGTCAAGGTATGCCATCATTACCCTTGGAATGCATACAAAGTTGGACGACGTCGGGCGTGGCATGTTATCATCGCCCTTGAACAGAACACACGATCAAATGCTGTCGGGCCTGGCATGCCTGTATGGCCCTTAGGCAGCACACACGATCGGACAACGTCAGGCGAGGTATGTTATCATTGCCCTTGGACAGAACACACGATATGACGACGTCAGGCGTGGCGTCCTCGCAAGACCCTTGGGTAGCGCACATGGTCGGATGGTGTCGGGCGTGGCATGACATCATCGCCCTTGGGAAGCACACACGGTCGGACGACGTCGGGTAAGATATACCATCATCGCCCTTGGGCAACACACACGGTCAGACGACGTCGGGCGTGACACGCCATCATCGCCCTTGGTAAACATACACGATAAGACTACATCGGGCGTGGCTTGCCATCATCGCCCTTGGGTTGCACACTCGGTCGGACAACGTCGAGAATGGTATGCCATCATCTCCATTGGACAGCACATACAATCGGACGACGTCGGGCATGGCAGGACATCATCGCCCTTGGACTACCCATACAGTCGGACGACGTCGGGCGTGGCATGCCCGCATGTCCCTTGGGTAGCACACACGTCTAGACGATGTCGAACATGGCATGCCATCATCGCCCTTGGTAAACATACACGATCAGACTACATCGGGCGTGGCATGACATCATTGCCCTTGGGCTGTAGACTCGGTCAGACAACGTTGGGAATGGTATGCCATCATCTCCCTTGGACAGCACATACAGTCGGACGACGTCGGGCATGGAAAGCAATCATCGCCCTTGGACTACCCATACGGTCAGACGACGTCGGGCTTGGCATGCCCGCATGTCCCTTGAGTAGCACACATGTTTGGACGAAATCGAACATGGCATGCCATCATCGCCCATGGTAAGCATACACGATCAGACTACATCGGGCGTGGCATTCCATCATCGCACTTGGGCTGCACACTCGGTCGGACATTGTTGGGAATGGTATGCCATCATCTCCCTTGGACTGCACATACAGTTTGACAACTTCGGGCATGGCAGGCCATCATCGCCCTTGGACTACCCATACAGTCGGACGACATCAGGCGTGGCATGCCTGCATGTCCCTTGGGTAGCACACATGTTTGGACGACGTCGAACATGGTATGCAATTATCGCCCTTTGACAGCATAAATGGTCAGACAATGTCGGGCGTGGCATGCTATCATCCCCCTTGAACAGAATACATGGTCGGACGACGTCGAGTGTGACAGTCCCTCATCGCCATTGGATAACACACACATCGGACTACGTCGGGCCAGGTATGGCATCATGGTCCTTGGGCAACAAACACGCTGTGACGAGTTCGGGCGCCGCATACCAACATCCCCCTTGGACAACACACGTAGAAAGACGACCTCAGGTGTGGCAGGTCATCATTTCCCTGAGACAGTATGCATGGTTGGATGATGTCGGGCGTGGCATGATGGAGTGGTCCTTGAGAAACACACACAGTCGAACGACGTCGATCGTCGCATGCCATTATCGCCATTGGAAAACAACCATGATCAGACTATATCGGGCGTGGCATTCCATCAACGCCCTAGGACAGCACACACGGTCGGACGGCGTCGAGCATGGCATGCCATCATCTCCCTTGGACTGCAGGCACGGTCAGACGTCGTCAGGCATGGCATGCCCACATGGGCCTTGGTTAGCATAAACAGTCGGACGACGTCGGGCGTGACATGCCATCAACGCCCTTAGGCGGCACACACGGTCGGAATATGTCGAGCGTGGCATGCCCGAATTGTTCTTGGGCAACACACAGAGTCCGACAACATTGAACGTTGCATGCCACCATCTCCCTTGGGCAGCACACACAATCGAATGACGTTAGGCGTGGCATGCCATAATCGCCGTAGGGAAGAACACACTATCGTACGACGTCGTGCGTGGTATACCATTATCTCCCTTGGAAAGCATACACGGTTGGACGATGTCGGGTGTGGCATGTTATTATCGCCCTAGGAAAGAACACACGATCGAACGATGTCGGGCGTGGAATGCCGGCATGGCCCTTGGGCATCACACACGGTTGGATGACGTCGGGCGTGGCATGCCATCATCACTCTTGGGCAGCACACACGGTCGGATAAAGTCAGGTTTGACATGCCATCATCGCCCTTGGGCAGCACACATGGTCGGACGACGTCGAGCGTGGCATGCTATCATCGCCCTTAGACAACACATACGATTGGACAATGTTGGGCGTGCATGCCATCATCGCCCTTGGACTGCACACACGGTTGGATGACGTCGGGGGTGGCATGCCCGCATATCCCTTGGGCAGCACACGGTCAGACGATGTTGGGCGGGGCAAGCCATCATCGCCCTTAAACAGCATGCACGGTTAGACAACATCGGGCGTGGCATGTTATCGTCTCCATTGGACAGAACACACAGTCAGACGACATTGGGCGTGGAATGCCATCATCGCCTTTAGACAACACACACAGTCGGATGACGTCGGGCGTGACATGCCATCATGGCTTTTTGACTTCACACACAGTCAGATGATGTTGGGCATGGCATGCCCTCATGGGCCTTGGGCCGGATAAACGGTCCGACAACGTTGTGCCTGACATGCCATCATCTTCCTTGGGCAGCACATACGATCGGATGATGTCGGGCGTTGTATGCCCGCATGGTCCTTTGGCAATACACATGGTCGGATGACGTAGAGCGTCGCATGCCATTATCACCTTTGGGCAGCACAGACAGTCGGACGACATTGGGTGTGGTATGCCATCATCGCCCTTGGGAATTACACACGGTCGGACGACGTCGAGCGTGGCATGCCATTATTGCACCTGGAAAGCATACACGATCAGATGACGTGGGGCGAGGTACGTTATCATCGCCCTTGGACAGAACACACGATAGGACGACGTCGGGCATTGCATGCACGCAAGGCCCTTGGACAGCACTCATGGTCGGATCATGTCGGTTGTGGCATGCCATTATCGCCCTTGGGCAGCACAGACGGTCGAACGATGTCGGCCATGACATGCCATCATTTCCCTTGGTCAGCACACAAGGTTAGACGACGTCGGGCGTATTATGCTATCATCGCCCTAGGATAACATACATTATCATACTACGTCGGGCGTGGCATGGCATCATCACCTTTGGGCTGCACAAACGGTCCGACAACGGCGGGCGTGGCATGCCTTTATCTCCCTTGGACAGCACATACAGTGGGACGACGTCGGGCATAATTTGCCATCATCGCCGTTGGACTGCACATACGGTCAAACAACGTCGGTCTTGTATGCCCGCATGTCTCTAAGGTAGCACACACGTTTGGACGATGTCAAATGTGGCATGCCACTATCGCCCTTGGACAACATACACGGTCAGACAACATCGGACGGGGCATGTTATCATCGCCATTGCACAGATTATATGGTCGGACGACGTCGAGCATGGCATTCCATCATCGCCATTGGTTAACACACGATCGGACTACATCGGGTGTGGCATGCCATCATGGTCCTCGGGCAGCACACACGCTCGAAAGACGTCAGGCGTCGCATGCCAACATCGCCTTTGCATAGCACGCGTAGAAAGATGAGGTCGAGAATAGCATGTCATCATCGCCATTGGATAACAACCACGGTTAGATAACGTCGGGTGTGGCATGCCATCATCGCCCTAGGGCAGCGCACACGGTCAAACGACGTCAAGCATGGCATGCAATCATCTCCTTTAGACAACACACACAGTCGAACGACGTCGAGCGTGGCATGCCATTATTGCACTTGGAAAGAAATCACCATCAGAGGATGTGGGGCGAGGTATGTTATCATCGCCCTTGCACAGAACACACGATCGGACGATGACGGGCGTGGCAAGCGCTCAAGGCCCTTCGACAGCACTCATGGTCGAATATCGTCGGGTGTGTCATTCCATCATCGCCCTTGGGCAGCACAGACGGTCAGACGATGTTGGACATGACATGCCATCATTGCCCTTGGACAGCACACACGGTTAGACGACATCGGGTGTGGCATGCTATCATCGCCCTTGAAAAACATACACGATCAGACTACGTCGAGCGTGGCATGACATCATCGCCCTTGGGCAGCACACACGGTCAAACAACGTCGGGCATAACATGCCATCATCGCCCTTGGACTGCACATACGGTCGGACAACATCGGTCTTGGCATGACCGCATGTCCCTTCGGTAGCACACACGTTCGGACGACGTCGGGCGTGACAGGCCATCATCGCCCTTGGACTGCGACGTCGGGCGTATTATGCTATCATCGCCCTAGGATAACATACATTATCATACTACGTCGGGCGTGGCATGGCATCATCGCCTTTTGGCTGCATAAACGGTCCGACAACGGCGGGCGTGGCATGCCTTTATCTCCCTTGGACAGCACATACAGTGGGACGACGTCGGGCATAACATGCCATCATCGCCGTTGGAGTGCACATACGGTCAAACAACGTCGGTCTTGGCATGCCCACATGTCTCTAAGGTAGCAAACACGTTTGGACGATGTCAAACGTGGCATGCCACTATCGCCCTTGGACAACATACACGGTCAGACAACATCGGCGGGGCATGTTATCATCGCCATTGAAAAGATTATATGGTCGGACAACGTCGAGCGTGGCATTCCATCATCTCCATTCGATAACACACGATGGGACTACATCGGGTGTGGCATGCCATCATGGTCCTCGGGCAGCACACACGCTCGGAAGACGTCAGGTGTCGCATGCCAACACCACCTTTTGATAGCACGCGTAGAAAGATGAGGTCGGGAATGGCATGTCATCATCGCCATTGGATAACAACCACGGTTAGATAACGTCGGGTGTGGCGTGCCATCATCTCCCTAGGGCAGCGCACACGGTCAAACGACGTCAAGCATGGAATGCAATCATCTCCTTTAGACAACAAACACGGTAGAACGACGTCGAGCGTGGCATGCCATTATTGCACTTGGAAAGAATACACCATCAGATGACGTGGGGCGTGGTATGTTATCATCGCCCTTGGATAGAACACTCGATAGGACAACGTCGGGCGTGGCAAGCGCGCAAGGCCCTTGGACAACACTCATGGTCGGATGACATCGGGTGTGTCATTCCATCATCGCCCTTGGGCAGCACAAACGGTCGGACGATGTTGGACATGACATTCCATCATTGCCCTTGGGCAACACACACGGTTAGTCGACATCGAGCGTGGCATGCTATCATCGCCCTTGAAAAACATACACGATCAGACTACGTCGGGTGTGGCATGGCATAATCGCCCTTGGGCTGCACACACGGTCAGAGAACGTCGGGCAAGGCATGCCATCATCTCCCTTGGACAACACATAAAGTCAGACGACGTCGGGAATAACATGCCATCATCGCCCTTGGACTTCACATATGGTCGGACAATGTCGGTCTTGGCATGCCCGCATGTCCCTTGGGTAGCACACACGTTCCGACGACGTCGGGCGTGACATGCCATCATCGCCCTAGTGCAGCACACACGGTCGGAGGACGTCGAGCGTGGAATGCCATCATCGCCCTTGGGCAGCACAGACGGTTGGACAATGTCAGGTATAACAAGCCATCATTTCCCTTGGGCAGCACACATGGTTAGACGACGGCGGGCGTTGCATTCTATCATCTCCCTTGGAAAACATACACGATCAGACTACGTTGGGCGTGGCATGCCATCATCGCCCTTGGGCTGCACACACGGTCTAACGATGTCGGGCGGTGCATGCCATCATCTCCCTTGGACACTACATACAGTCGGACAACATCAGGCGTAACATGCCATCATCGCTTTTGGACAGCACATACGGTTAGACAACGTCGGGCTTGGCATTCCCTTATGTCCCTTGGGTAGCACACACTTTCGGATGACGTCGAACGTGGTATGCCATATCTCCCTTGGACAACATACACGGTCAGACATAGTCGGACGTGGCATGTAATCATTGACCTTTAATATAATACATGGTCGAACGACGTCGAGTGTGGCATTCAATCATCACCATTAGATAACACACATGATCGGACTACGTCGGGCGTGGCATGCCATCATGGTCCTTAGGCAACACACACGCTCGGACGACGTCGGGCGTCACATGCCAACATCGCAATTGGACAACAAACATAGAAAGACGACGTCGGGTATGGCATCTCATCATTGCCCTTGGACAATATCACGGTTAGATGACTTCGGGCGTAGCATGATCGCATGGTCCTTGAGAAACACACACGGTAGATCGACATCGATCGTCGCGTGCCATCATTGCCATTGGGCAGCACACACGGTCGAACGACGTCGAGCATGGCATGCCATCATCTACTTTCGACAACATACACGTTCATACAACATCGAGGGAGGCATGCCATCATCGCCCTAGGACTGAACACACGGTCAATAAACGTCGGGCGTGGCATGCCCACATGGGCCTTGGGTAGCATAAACGGTCGGACGACGTCAGGCGTGACATGCCATCATCGCCCTTGGGAAGCACACACGGTTGGATTATATCGGGCTTAGCATGGCTGCATGGTCCTTGGGCAACACACAGAGTCGGACGACATTGATCGTTGCATGCCATCATCGCCCGTGTGTAGCACACACAATCGGATGACGTCGGGTGTGGCATGCCATCATCTCCCATGGGAAGCTCACAGGTCAGACGACGTCGCCAAGGTATGCCATCATTACCCTTGGAAAGCATACACAGTTGGACGACGTCGGGCGTGGCATGTTATCATCACCCATGTACAAAACACACGATCGAATGATGTCGAGCGTGGCATGCCTACATGGACATTAGGCAACACACACGGTCGGATAACGACGAGCGTGGCATTCCGTCATCGCCCTAGGGAAGCACACACGGTCGGACGACGTTGGTATGACATGCGATCATCGCCCTTGGGAAGCACACACTGTTGGTTGATGTCGGGCGTGGCATGCCATCATTGCCATTGGAAAACATACACGATCATACTACGTCGTGCTGAGCATGGCATCATCTCCCTTGGGCAGCACAGACTGTTGGATCATGACGGGCGTGGCATGCCATCATTGCCATTGGAAAACATACATGATCATACTATGTCGGGCTTAGCATGCCATCATCTCTCTTAGGCCGCACACACGATCAAAAAACGTCGGGCGTGGCATGACATCATCGCCCTAGGGAAGCACACACAGTCGGAAGGCCTCGAGCATTACATGCCATCATCGCCTTTGGATAACACACACGGTCGTACCATGTTTTGTGTGGCATGCCTTCATCGCTCTTGGATTGCATACACTGTCAGAAGACGTCAGGCGTTGCATGACCGCATGGGCCTTGGGTAGCATAAAGGGCCAGACAACGTCAGACTTGACATGCCATCATCGCCCTTGGGTATCACACACGGTTGGATTATGTCGAGCGTGGAATGCCCATATCACCCATAGGCAGCACACATGGTCGGACGACATCGAGCGTTGTATGCCATCATCGCCCTTTGGCAGTACACACAATGAGATGACGTCGGGTGTGGCATGCCATCATCTCTTTTGGGAACCATACACAGTTGGATGACGTCGGGCGTGGCATGCCATCATCGCCCTTGGAAAACATACACGATCAGACTACGTCGGGTGTGGCATGCCATCTTCTCCATTGGGCAGCACACACGGTCAGAAAGCGTCGGGCCTGGCATGCAATCATGCCATAGGGAAGCACACACTGTCAGAAGGCGTCGAGCATAACATGTCATCATTGCCTTTGGACAACACACACGATCGTACGACATTGCATGTGTCATGCCATCCTCGCCCTTAGAAAAAATATAAAATCACACTATGTCGGGCGTGGCATGCCATCATCGCCCTTAGGCAGCAAACGGTCGGAAGACGTCGGGAGTGGCATTCCATCATCTCTCTTGGACAGCACATACGGTTGGACAACGTTAGGCGTGGATGCCATCGTCGCCCTTGGACTGCACACATGTTTGGATTACGTCGGGCGTGGCATCCCCGCATGTCCCTTGGGCAGCACGCAAAGTCGAATGATGTTGGGCGTGGCAAGCCATCATTTCCCTTGGAAAGCATACACGGTCAGACAACGTCATGTCTGGCATGTTATCATCGCCCTTAAAAAGAACACACGGTCGGACAACATCGAGCGAGGTATGCCATCATCGCCGATTTCCAAAAAACCTCTTTTAACCCATTCAATTTTAAATTTCCCCCAATTTTGAAGAAAATTGTAAATCTTTATTGCTACGAATGTGATAAAAGTAAATATATTTTGGAGTTCGGAATACCTTGGTAACATATCTTAGAATATCAATTTTAATGTTAGTTAATAAATTTTGTGATAAAAAACTTTTATCACATTCAATTTTACATTTCCCCTAGTTTTGCTAACACAGTTGGAAGACGTCGAGCATGGCATGACATCATTGCCCTTGGATAGCACACATGATAGTACTATGTCGGGCATGGCATGCCATCATGGTCCTTGGGCAGCACACACGGGCAGACGATGTCGGGCATATAATGCCAACATCTCCCTTGGACAACACACACAGACAGATGACGTCTGGTATGGCATGTTATCATCGCCCTTAGACGGCACACATGGTTACAAGATGTTGGGCGTGGCATGATCGCATGGTCCTTAGGCAACACACACGGTCGGACAACGTCGATCGTTGCATGCCATCATCGCCTTTGGAAACCACACAGGATTGAAGTACGTCCAACGTGACATGCCATCATCGCCCTAGTGCAGCACACACTGTTGGACGGCGTCGGGCGTGGCATGCCATCATCGCCTTTCGACAACTCACACGGTCGGACGATGTCAAGCGTGGCATGCCATCACCACCCTTAGACTGCATACGCAGTCTAAGGACGTAGGGCGTGGCATGCCCGCATGGGCCTTGGGCCGGAAAAATGATCGGACAACGTTGTGCATGCCATGCCATCATCTCCCTTGGGCAGCACATACAGTCGGATGATGTCAGGCGTGGTGTGCCTGCATGGTCCTTGGGCAACACACATGGTCGGATAACGTAGAGCGTCGCATGCCATCATCGCCCTTGGGCAGCACACACAGTCGCATGACATAGGGCATAGTATGCCATCATCTCCATTGAACAACATACACGGTCAAATGCCTCAAGCAAGGCATGCAATTATCTCCCTTGGAAAACATACACGATCAGACTACGTTGGGCGTGGCATGCCATCATCGCCCTTGGGCTGCACACACGGTCTGACGATGTCGGGCGGTGCATGCCATCATCTCATTTGGACCGTACATACAGTCGGATGACATCAGGCATAACATGCCATCATCGCCCTTGCACTGCACAAACGGTTAGACAATGTCGGGCTTGGCATTGCCGCATGTCCTTGGGTAGCACACACATTCGGATGACGTCGAACGTGGTATGCCATATCTTCCTTGGACAACATACACGGTCAGACATAGTCGGACGTGGCATGTAATCATTGACCTTGAATAGAATACATAGTCGAACGACGTCGAGCGTGGCATTCACTCATCGCCATTAGATAACACACATGATCGGACTACGTCGGGCGTGGCATGCCATCATGGTCCTTGGGCAACACACACGCTCGGACGACGTCGGGCTTGACATGCCAACATCGCACTTGGTCAACAAACATAGAAAGACGACGTCGGGTATGGCATGTCATCATTGCCCTTGGACAACATCACGGTTAGATGACGTCGGGCGTAGCATGGTTACATGGTCCTTGAAAAACACACACGGTCGATCGACATCGATCGTCGCGTGCCACCATTGCCATTGGACAACAACCACGATCGGACTACGTCGGGCGTCACATGCCATCATCGCCCTTGGGCAGCACACACGGTAGAACAGCGTCGACCATGGCATGCCATCATCTACTTTGGAGAACATACACGGTCATACAACATAGGGTGAGGCATGCCATCATCGCCCTTGGACTGCACACACGTTCAATAAACGTCGGGCGTGGCATGCCCACATGGGCCTTGGGTAGCATAAACGGTCGGACAACGTCAGGCGTGACATGCCATCATCGCCCTTGGGCAGCACACACGGTCGTATTATGTCGGGTGTGGCATGCCTGCATGGTCCTTGGGCAACTCACACAGTCGGAGGACATTGATCGTTGCATGCCATCATCGCCCTTGGGTAGCACACACAATCGGATGACGTCGGGCGTGGCATGCCATCATCGCCCATGGCAAGCTCATAGGTCGGACGACATCGTCAAGGTATGCCATCATTACCCTTGGAAAGCATACACGGTTGGACAACGTCGGGAATGGCATGTTATCATCGCCCATGGACAGAACACACGATCGAATGATGTCAGGCGTGGCATGCCTACATGGACATTAGGCAGCACACACGGTCGGATGACGACGGGCATGACATTCAATCATCGCCCTAGGGAAGCACACACGGTCGGACGACGTAGGGCATGACATGCGATCATCGCCCTTGGGCAGCACACACTGTTGGATGATGTCGGGCGTGGCATACCATCATTGCCATTGGAAAACATACACGATCGTACTACGTCGGGCTGAGCATGCCATCATCTCCCTTGGGCAGCACACAAAGTTGGATCATGACGGGCGTGGCATGCCATCATTGCCATTGGAAAACATACACGATCATACTATGTCGGGCTTACACTACAACATTTTATGTCTCCAACCACCCTAGAGAAGTGTGGCCTAAACTATGAAAAAGTTTGGCCTTTGGTAAAAAGCAACACTTTTTGACTTTAAGCCACATTTTTACAGGTGTGGCCAAAAGCAGCGAAACCTTAGAGTTTAGGCGACGCTTTACAAGCGTAGCCTTATCAGCTACGCTTAAAAGCGTAGCCAAAAGGAAAAAAGGCCACGCTTTGTACCTACGCTTAGAAGTGTTGCCATATGAGTAACACTTTTAAGCGTAGCCTCAAATTCAAAAAGGCCACACTTTGTAGCTACGCTTAAAAGTGTTGCCTTATCAGCTACACTTTCAAGCGTAGCCTAAAAGAAAAAAACCCACGCTTTTGCTGCTACGTTTATAAGTGTTGCCTTATCAGCTACACTTTGAAGCGTGGCCTTTGCTACCATATTGCCCACACTTATCAAGTGTTGCCTTTTCTATCTAATGTATGACAACACTTTGAAGTGTTGTCCTTGCTCAAGTGCATACACAATTTACAGTCCTATGCCACAATTTCTAATTAAAATACTCCAATATTATATTGCAATAAATAATCTCTAGAGCTAATAAGTAATTCAACTTTATAGATTTCCCATAAAGTACTTCAAAAGATAGTATGTGTTGTGTACATACCCATACTTATACATCAATATTCTAAATGTGTACACAATTACTCAAATATGTATTTAAACTTTTACAATAGTTCAAAAACTCTTCATCATCCACTTCAAATTTGATCACCTCCATTTCCCTACACAAATAAGTTATTGGCAGTTATATAGAAGAGGTAAGAAGTTCAGATTGCAACAATATAGAGAGGCAAGAAATCCAGCAGTTACAGAAAATAGACTTTACTGACAGAAATATTTATATATAGAAGCAGCAGTTACAGAAAACATTAACAACAAATCTGCAGATTGCAGATTTCATACCATGCCAAAGTTTGTTTGCAGAGGTTTAGACAGACTAGTTTGAAAGCTAGAACAGACCTATAGCATGCTGTAATGTTCTATACAAATGCCAAAAAAATAGTGAAACAAAAGAAGCAAGACCTTAGCTCAATTTAAACCAAATACATTAACAACAACTAAAGAGAGACATGTCCAGATTGTAAGTTACAGAAAACATTAACAACAAATCTGTAGATTGCAGATTGCAGATTCCATACCATGAAAAAGTTTGTTTGCAGAGGTTTAGACAGACCGGTTTGCAAGCTAGTACAGAGCTATAGCATGCTATAATGTTCTATGCAACTGCCAAAAAAAGAGTGAAACAAAAAAAGCAAACCTTAGCTCAATTTAAACCAAATACATTAACAAGAACAAAAAAAAGACAAGTGCAGATTGTAAGTTACAGAAAACATTAACAACAAATCTGCAGATTGCAGATTCCATACCATGCCAAAGTTTGTTTGCAGAGGTTTAGACAGACCAGTTTGCAAGCTAGTATAGACCTATAGCATGCTGTAATGTTCTTTACAATTGCCAAAAAAACAGTGAAACAAAAGAAGCAAAACCTTAGCTCAATTTAAACCAAATACATTAACAAGAACAAAAAAAAGACAAGTGCAGATTGTAAGTTACAGAAAACATTAACAACAAATCCGCAGATTGCAGATTCCATACCATGCCAAAGTTTGTTTGCAGAGGTTTAGACAGACCAGTTTGCAAGCTAGTATAGACCTATAGCATGCTGTAATGTTCTTTACAATTGCCAAAAAAACAGTGAAACAAAAGAAGCAAAACCTTAGCTCAATTTAAACCAAATACATTAACAAGAACAAAAAAAAGACAAGTGCAGATTGTAAGTTACAGAAAACATTAACAACAAATCCGCAGATTGCAGATTCCATACCATGCCAAAGTTTGTTTGCAGAGGTTTAGACAGACCAGTTTGCAAGCTAGTATAGACCTATAGCATGCTGTAATGTTCTTTACAATTGCCAAAAAAACAGTGAAACAAAAGAAGCAAAACCTTAGCTCAATTTAAACCAAATACATTAACAAGAACAAAAAAAAGACAAGTGCAGATTGTAAGTTACAGAAAACATTAACAACAAATCCGCAGATTGCAGATTCCATACCATGCCAAAGTTTGTTTGCAGAGGTTTAGACAGACCAGTTTGCAAGCTAGTATAGACCTATAGCATGCTGTAATGTTCTTTACAATTGCCAAAAAAACAGTGAAACAAAAGAAGCAAAACCTTAGCTCAATTTAAACCAAATACATTAACAAGAACAAAAAAAAGACAAGTGCAGATTGTAAGTTACAGAAAACATTAACAACAAATCCGCAGATTGCAGATTCCATACCATGCCAAAGTTTGTTTGCAGAGGTTTAGACAGACCAGTTTGCAAGCTAGTATAGACCTATAGCATGCTGTAATGTTCTTTACAATTGCCAAAAAAACAGTGAAACAAAAGAAGCAAAACCTTAGCTCAATTTAAACCAAATACATTAACAAGAACAAAAAAAAGACAAGTGCAGATTGTAAGTTACAGAAAACATTAACAACAAATCCGCAGATTGCAGATTCCATACCATGCCAAAGTTTGTTTGCAGAGGTTTAGACAGACCAGTTTGCAAGCTAGTATAGACCTATAGCATGCTGTAATGTTCTTTACAATTGCCAAAAAAACAGTGAAACAAAAGAAGCAAAACCTTAGCTCAATTTAAACCAAATACATTAACAAGAACAAAAAAAAGACAAGTGCAGATTGTAAGTTACAGAAAACATTAACAACAAATCCGCAGATTGCAGATTCCATACCATGCCAAAGTTTGTTTGCAGAGGTTTAGACAGACCAGTTTGCAAGCTAGTATAGACCTATAGCATGCTGTAATGTTCTTTACAATTGCCAAAAAAACAGTGAAACAAAAGAAGCAAAACCTTAGCTCAATTTAAACCAAATACATTAACAAGAACAAAAAAAAGACAAGTGCAGATTGTAAGTTACAGAAAACATTAACAACAAATCCGCAGATTGCAGATTCCATACCATGCCAAAGTTTGTTTGCAGAGGTTTAGACAGACCAGTTTGCAAGCTAGTATAGACCTATAGCATGCTGTAATGTTCTTTACAATTGCCAAAAAAACAGTGAAACAAAAGAAGCAAAACCTTAGCTCAATTTAAACCAAATACATTAACAAGAACAAAAAAAAGACAAGTGCAGATTGTAAGTTACAGAAAACATTAACAACAAATCTGCAGATTGCAGATTCCATACCATGCCAAAGTTTGTTTGCAGAGGTTTAGACAGACCAGTTTGCAAGCTAGTATAGACCTATAGCATGCTGTAATGTTCTTTACAATTGCCAAAAAAACAGTGAAACAAAAGAAGCAAAACCTTAGCTCAATTTAAACCAAATACATTAACAACAACTAAAGAGAGACAAGTCCAGATTGTAGATTACAGCAGCAGCAAAAATTAAAGAAAATTAGATTAGTTTCCTTGTGTAGTTAATATGTTCCACACGATCAATCAAGGAAACTAAATCTGACATAGCAAAACTACACTTCAACCATACCAAACAAGCTAGATGAATAGTGGTCAAGAGAAACAAAACCTTAGCTCAATTCAAACCAAATCCACTAACAATAACTAAAGAAAGAAAACTCAGTCGTATTTAGAGTGTTTCGCCACCATTCAATAATATTCAAAACCATATCAAGAATATGTAACAAGTTCGGAGTTACTTCATACTCATTAGAGCGAGGCAAAAAGTAACCTAATTCACTTATTCCAAGTATCCAGAGAGGAACCTAATTCACTGGGATATAACTTGATAGCAATCAACTAATCACATACCTCTACAGCCTGGAAAGACCTCTTTTTCTACTTCGACGCGAATTTCACATCATTGGAGGATCCTTGTCAGACTAGAACATATTTCAAGCTACTTTGAATGATTCAAACATGAAGTTAATCATTAAGCCAATTACAAACAAGAAGACTTTCTGAGAATCTGAGAGGACAAATTTGAAAAAGTACTAAATACCTTTTGAAGAATCGGATCATGAGTTGACGCGGAAGATTGTAGAGGATTTTGGTCTTTTACAGCTTGTGCACTACCCGCATCAATAGGTGAAGCAATGTTAGATACAACACCCCCTTGCATACCTCGAACATTCAATCCAGGGTTGTTTTGAAGCAATTGACTAAAAAAATGTCGCATTTCTTCTCTCATTTCTTCTCTTATTTCTTCTCTCATTTCATTCATTTCTTCTTTCAGAGAAGTGATTTCATTAGAATGTTTTTGTTTTAGCTTGCTATCTTCCTCATCTTTCTTCAAAGAACTTGCTATAACTTATCTATCATAGCACCTAAGACGACCAGGCTGCTCCTTACAAAACACTGCCATAAAAGCATCATCTGCAGTTTCCCCGGAATTTTGGCGATTCTGAAGTTCAGCCTATTGAATAAAATTGACATTCATATTATATGCAAGTACTTCTAATTTCTCTCTAGCTTAAATGAGTTTATGGTTGATTAAGTTAACTTCAATTGACATCCCTTCAAGCATATTAAAATAAATTATCACCCTCCAAACAATGTAAAATTTTTAAACCTGAATTAAATTCATCATTAAAACACTTAAAAAAAACATACTATTGCAATTTGAGTATCGGCCTGAAGTTCCTTTCCCGTTTTTGTACGAGTTGCATAAACATTTCAGACTTTGATGGTTCCTCATTGTTTTCTTTGGTTGCACGCTACAAATTATATAAAAATATATTTAAAAATGTATCAATCTATTGGAGGAATACAAATGGATTAAATGTATATGGCCGAAGAAGCTAAGTATTACCAATGCCACGCGTACTCTTGCAAAACTAATAGGTCCCATTCGATGCCTCCATTTTTGCTTTTTCCTGTATTGAGAATTCATCTCACACATGGCCTATAATTATATAAAAAGAGATGTTTGAATTAATAAATAAAACAAAAATAAAATCGATATAATCCAAAATAAGTTGAACAATAGAAATGTACTATTTTATCCTTACTTGAACAGTTGGGTCTTTCCAATACTCGATCAATTGACGGAATTCATCTTCTGCAATGTTACTAGGACGTTTGCTAGCATGTCCTCAATGGTACTATTTTTATTAAAAAATCTCTCTTTAATTTTTTGCTTGTATCGCTTCCAAGCATCACGAAATCCAGTCATCACCCACGCTTTTCCTTCTATTGGAATTATGAATTTGGACTATGTAAAATAAAATATAGTTAGCTTCAATCTGTAAAAAGAAACAATAAATATGCAATTTAAAAATTAATTGTTCTTAGAATGATATATTCCCACATGCGCTTTTTAGTATCTTCTGGCACCGCATGCCAACTAGTGTACATCAAGTTGATGAACCTAGGATTCCTTGTAAATGTTCCTATAAAGTTGGTGAATTCGGACACTATATTACTAGTTGGTCCCACTGCTTGCCCTTTATCAAATGTCACCTCCTTTCTTTCTTCCAAATTTCTTGCGTGAATATCTTTACATGTTGTTTTTCCTCGGACTTTTTTCGCCTCCAATATTTCTTGATTTATGTAACAGTAAGTAAATAAGAAATGTCTTTTATATAAGTAATAAATCTTATCACGCTTAAGACATACCTTGAGTACTACAATCAATGCCAATTTCCTCGTCTATAGCACACTCATCCCTATTGATTTCTTCTTGATCCACAAGATCATCAGCTACTGTGTGGTTATCTGTTTTTGTTTCATCGCCTATGTGTATGGATTGTTTTTTTGGAAACTGTTCAAGACTAGTAGCTGGCATGACCGACTTCCTCTTTACCTGCTTGCAGTTTGGTAAATCATTAATATAATGTTCTTTGTGTAGCCGTTGTTCTGCTAGAAACTGATCAAGACTTGTGGCCGGTATGAAAGACTTCCTCTTCACCTGTTTGAAGTTTAATTGATCTTGAATACCATGTTGTACCTCTGAATTACAAAATGTTTGCCCAGTCACATACACTGAATCAGTAACACCTTACTTTGAAGACATTTGGAACCTAAAGTTTTGCATAGGAAGTTTAATTCTTCTCTCTTGAATGGACTCTCCAGATTGAAATAATCTCTTCTTAGTTTGTCCTTTCCCAAAAACTATATGTGAGGTACCAAGCTCTTCTCTAGAAGACGATTGAATTGCTGATTTAATGTCAAGCAACTTAATCTTTTCTTGTTGTAGAATTAAATCCTCAGAATTCATTCTTTTATGCGCTATTGGTACATGCTCTTTCTTAGTTTTATCATTGCGTTCGTTAGCAAGTTGTTCTCTCTTAATCTTGAATTGGTTAGCCAATTCAGTACTTGATCGATATTGCATATCAAAGTTCAGATTCTTCAATGGGATTTGAGCTTTGTTCGGATTTGAACCCTTTTTCTTTAGTGCTACTGATTGACTCATTATTTCGGCCTTCTTTTAATATCTTTATTTTCTTTCCCAACAGTAACTTAACCCACAAAACAATAATAATGTTATTGCTAACTAGAAAAAGTAAACCTGCAAAAAGAAGAGGACTGATTTCACTGTGCTAATTAGAACGAGTAGTGAACCAATCTTTAGCTTCCAGAAAATTAAGGGAGTAGTACATAAGGAGGACTGATTTCATTGTGTTGCCTTCACTGCCTTGACTGTGCTGCCTGTAATGTCCAATGCCTAATAGTAATAGGAAAAAATAAGAATTTAGATGACAACAACAATTCACATTTACCAATCAGAAAGTAATTTGATAAATGTAACATGGATACTCCAGATATTACTAACCTTAGTTATACAAGTTGTGCCAACATACAGTCAGATAAAATAAAAGTAAGCTAGAATTACAGCTTCATCAACAAAACAATAATTACATAAATTAAAGAAGTCAACATAAATTATCGACCAAACAACAATCAGACACATAAACAAAGCCAACATAATACATAGACATCTTAAGGTGTTTGTACAAAAACAGTTAAATAACAAAAAAAAGTGAATTAGCACTATATGTTCATCATAAAAATAAGAATACTCATGGTGTACTGTCATCTTCAAAATCGTCTTCAGATTCATCAGACTCATCTTCAGAATCATCTTCATACTCATTTTCAGACTCGTCTTCACACTCTTCTCAGATTCATCTTCAGACTCATCTTCAAACTCCTTTTCATACTCAACCTCAAGTTGTTGAGTATCAAATTCCTCCGAAGGCACATCAATAACAGTTTCTGGTATATCAGTCCTTACTAAGGGAACTTCACCATCATCTTCTGGTATGCATGGTCCCGTCAAGTGTTCAGACAACTCATTTTCATAATTTTGTGGGAGATCAGATTCAAATTCATCACTCATGTTAAACAAGTCTCTTGGCACAGTCTTCTTAACATAATGTCTATCTTGATCATATGGATCTTGCACATAGAAGCATTGATGTACTTGAGATGCAAGCACAAAAGGATATTCCAGAGATCATCTTTTGTTAAAATAGACATAAGTTAGTCCATACATATCTTTCTCAACCTCATACCAATCACACTTAAAGAGAACAACCTTAAAATGACTATAATAGTCTAACTCAACTATATCAACTATTCTACCATAATATGTCAAATCTGCAGCAATCGGGTTCTTATCCTTTGAGCTTGCAAAGCTCGTAGTTGAGGCAGCAAGTGTAACACCACTATTTTGTGTTTTGCGTCTTGCATCACGCTGCCTAATATGGAATCTATATCCGTTGATGAGATACCCAGAGTATCTTATAGCAACAACATTTGGTCCTCTAGACAATTGTTTTATCAAATCAGGCACATCCTCTTTCAAAGCACGAGTTTCAAACCATTGAGAGAAGTTTTGACAATGATCCTTGGCCTTGCTCCATTTAGATCTTCGCGGATTATTATTAACCTCTTGCATATGCTCTCTACACAACATGTATTTTTTTGTCAAAATAATAAATAAATTAAATATGTTAAAACTTAATTATACAAATGAAAATACTATAATAAAGTAAAGTACCTAATATATTCTTGAATCTCATCACAATTTCCCAATAAGTATGCATGTGCCTGACTTAGTGACTTGTTATCGAAAACAAATGGATCAGTTTTCTTTGCTCCTATAGGACATCCCTTAATCGGAAACAAACTTACTGTTTCTGCATCAGTTGGGTCACATTCATCATTATTTCGGGTTCTTCTATTAAATCTTGTTTGTACAGCCCCATTCAGATATCTTGAAAATAAATTCATACAGTCTATTCCCATACGTGCCTCTTCACTGCAACCTTCTGGATAACGTCTGTTGCAGATATATGATTTAAATGTAGCCATTTCTCTTTCAGTGGAATACATCCATCGATTCTGAACTGGACCACCTAATCTCACTTCATTCGCCAAATGTATAGGCAGATGAATCATTATATCAAAAAATGACGGAGGAAAAATTCGTTCCAACTGATTTATTGTTTCCCTTATCTCTACTTCTAAGCAATATAATCCTCCAATGTGATAACTTTTTGACACAAATGCTGGAAGAAGGAGCATAAACGAATCAAAGCAATAGCCACATGATCTGGAATGATGCTTTTATGGGTATTGGAAGCAAGTAATGTAACATGAAATGAGCATCATGGGTCTTATAACCAGACAATTTCCTTTCATCCAGTTGCACACACCTAGATATATTAGAGGCACTGCCATCAGGTAGCTTGGCTATCTTTAAAACTCCACAGAAAACTGACTTCTCTCCATTTGTCATTGAGAAACAAGCTTTTGCAAACTTTGTTCTCTTATCATCTCCAGCATCTTTTGGATAAAGATTCTTTCTAATTCCCATCTCTTTTAAATCATACCGGGCTTTTGCATGATCCTTTGTTTTGCCAGGAATATCCAAAAGTGTTCCAAGAATGCTATCAACTATGTTCTTCTCTATGTGCATTACATCAAGGTTATGGCGTAACAAGTTGTGCTGCCAGTAAGGTAATTAAAAAAAATTGACCTTTTTTTCCATGGGCCATCATTTGATCTCTTTGTCTTCTTTCCAAACACATTTTCAAAATCATGTAAGTTATGAAGCACATCAGTTCCCTTTAATAAAGGTGGAGGAGGCCTGAATTCAGTTTTTCCATTGAACGATCTTTTGTTAGATCTCCACGGATGAACCATGGGTAGAAAAACACGATGATCCATATAACACATTTTCCTACTATGCTTAAGATAGTGAGAATTAGTGTTATAGTTACAACAAGGGCAATCAAACTTTCCTTTTGTATTCCATCCAGACAACATAGCATATGCAAGAAAGTCAATGATTGTCCACATAAGAGCTGCTCGCATTCGAAAAGTTTGATTTCTTGAAGGATCATATGTTCCAACCCCAGAATTCCACAACAATTTTAACTCATCTATCAATGGCTGTAAGTTAACATCAATGTCATTTCCAGGTGATCGTGGCCCAGGTATAAGTAAAGAAAGTATAGAATATTCAGATTTCATGCACATCCAAGGCGGCAGATTATACGTCATCAACATAACTGGCCATGTGCTATGAGATATACTCATGGTTCGAAATGGATTGAACCCATCACTTGCTAATCCAAGTTTCACATTGCGAGAATCTAGTGCGAAATCTGGATGCAACATATCAAAATCGATCCATGCTTGACCATCAGCGGGATGCCTTAACCTTCCATCTTTTGAACGCTCCTCATCATGCCACCTCAAAGAATCTGCCGTCTTTGAGCACATAAATAACCTTTTGAGTCTAGGAATTAATGGAAAGTGTCTCAAAGTCTTTGCTGAAACTTGATGTGATTTTTTAGAAGACTCAACCTCACCATCAACTTCAGGATTTTTAATATATCATGAAGCTCCTCAATTATGACAAAATTAATCATCCTCATGATCATTACTAAACAACATGCAATCATTTGGACATGCGTCAATTTTCTCATAATCAATGCCGAGATTCTTAACCATAGACTTGGTTTTATTATAAGAGGGAGGAATGTTCAACTCGGGCATCGCCTCTTTTAATAACTCTAAATAAGAAGTGAATAATTCATTGCTCCATCCGTGTAGACACTTCAACAAATATAAACGAAGTGTGAATGATAATTTAGAGAATCCTGTACAACCAGGATATAATTCTTGGCTTGCCTCTTCAACTAAGTTATAGTATTTCTTGGCATCTTCATTTGGACCATTATAAGCTCCTTTTGCCTGTGCAACATCTCTAAATTGATCATTCAACAATCCATCAACATCATCACGCGAGCAATCCATATCATCTTCAACATTCAACTTGATATCCCATTCTCCATGATTGATCCATCTAGTATAACCTTTAACAAATCAATAGCATATTAGATGATCATACACTACATTCCTTCGAGTCCAACGAATATTACCACATTTTGCACAAGGACACTGAATTTCCTCTCCGTGAGGATTTCCATAAGAGTAAGCAAAATCTAGGAATGATTCCACACCATCAATATAGGGTTTGCTATACCTTGCTAAATTCATCCAATCCTTGGATGGGATATTTGAATTCCTATAAGAAGATATAAATATTTGTTATTTCAATAAGAATCATTAAATTAATTATTAAGTTACAAAAATCAGGTGTCATGAGATGATAATAGTTTCTTACGTAGTCATGACACTTGTGTTATGCCAAATCAATCATTGAATCCTCCACAAATGTTTTTGAATGTTGATTTTGGTTCTAAGGGAAAATAAGTAAAATAAATAGGATAGAAAGAATTAAAAAAGACAGTGAATTAATAGGATAGAAAAAATTTAATGAACTAATCAAGAATAAGTTATTTTTCTTGAAGAAAACAGAGGTATGCACTGCCTTTTGGTCCTCAGAGGTCCTTTTGTTTTGAATGAATTAGTTATTTTTCCCTTTTTGATGTTTAAGTTTCTTTCAACTATGTTGATGCAGTAATGTCTACTTTTGGTGGTTTAAGAGTTGGAGTCTCTGGGGTTAAGCAAGGTAATGTAATCTTGCTTATTGAGCACAAACCTTTAAAGAATTGTTCACTACTTGGAATTTATGTGATCTGCTAGTCTTTTGATCCCATAATTCTCTATCAGCTCAGCATGCTTTCTATAAATTGAATACTGTATTCTGGTAGATAGTTTGCTTATAGTTTCTATAGTATCATTCCTTCACGACATCCATTACAATTGTAATGACACAAGGAATATTAGTGTGCCACATTGACGGATGACATGCACCAACTGAGGCAATGGTAAGTGATTGTTCTTAAATGCAGTTTGCTATTGCACATGAGGTATAAACCTCATTGATAATGCCTAGCTCAGTTATGAAAGAAATTTGTGGTTATATTACATTCTATATGTTTTGCTCATTGAGAATTTGTACATTTTAATAATTCTGCTGCTCAAAATTGCCAAGAAAGCACAGTTGTGTGAACTCTGATAATTTCGACTGACAACACTGAGTTGAAATTCTTATACCTTGTATCTTGAGGTGTTAGGCTTACCCTATAACTTAGATGATAGGATGGATATGATTTGCTCTTTCTACCTTATTTGATATCTTGATGCACTAGAATTCCTTTAAGTAGTTAGATTTCTTATACTCTAATGTCTTTGCAGATCAAGTTGTGATGATATCATTGGCGTTTCTTGTAATTCTATTCAGTGTACAAAAGTATGGGACAAGTAAAATGGGGCATTTCGTAGGTCCTGCTTTGTTTATATGGTTCTGTTCCCTTGTGGCATTGGCGTCTACAACCTCATTAAGTATGATTCTAGTGTTTGGAGAGCATTAAATCCAGTTCATATATACTATTACTTTAAGCGCAATTCAACAAAGGCGTGGTACTCACTTGGAGGCTGTATTCTTTGTGTAACAGGTAAAGTCTACATAATATTAGTTTCCTCTCAGCAAAACCTGAAATAGCAGAGAAGATTTCATGGTTTAGAAAAAAATTGATCGAAGTGTTCGTATGCAAAAGTAAAAAACTACAAAAATAGTATCTTTATACAGGCAACAAGAGATTTTATTTCTTTTAGAGGAAAAATAAAAATTGTAGCATGCTATTTCGTAAGGCTAATGAACAGTGAGACATCACTCTTACATTGCAACTTTACTAGGCAACTGCAATGTAATACAAATATTTTTCAGTACTACCTAAGTACTATTTGAAATAAAAATGTTACTAGTTTAAAAATAATTTTATAGAAAACATGTCTTTTACTCTATATTCTTGTAGATTGCAGATTCCGTGAAGTATTTCTATTAATCGAGATCACATATGATATGTTCGGAACATAAAAAACAAAAATATAATAAAGCATATAAATTGAGTTGATAAGGATAAACAAAATAAGGATGTTTCTTTCTAATAAGAAGACAGTATGCTTAGAATATAAAAAATCAGAAATATATTAAAGCATATAAACTTTTTCACTTTGTTAGTCATTATTATATCTCCAATCTCAATGTGGAAAAAGGGGAAGATGATAAACATTGATTAAAGTATCCAAAGTTACAAAAACATAGAAAATGATGAATCATTGTCTACTCCCAAGGCTGAAACATCTTCCTACACTATTATGCAATCATTTTCAGCTTGATTAAGAAAAAATCAGGCTCAAAATGATATCACTATTGATCTGGCGACTACTATTATCACTACCAAGCAAGCACTGCCGGCTGGAGCAACAACTACACACACAAATCAGCAACCAGATATGGAGAAGGCAAATGAGATATGAGATGAGCAATGGAAAGTTTTAAATAAGGAGAACTACAGGCAGAACCGACACACTTTGGGAAGAAATAATCAGGTAAGACACTTAACTCTACTACTTCTACTCATAATAACTATTATGATCTTTTTTTCATGATCAAACTAATAACCAACAAGAACAAGAAAACCACCTTCACAATTGGATACATCAATAAAGGAAATACATCAACAAACCAAATAAAGAATGATTTTAATAAAGAACAACTAGAAAAAATCGAGGAAAATACAGTCGAGAGATTCCAGAAGAGAGAAAGAGAGAGAAAAGCCAACAGAAAGTTAATATTGAACCATCAATACAAATTATTGCTAGAAACTGCGCATCAAGATGCTGCCTACTCTCGACGAATTATTCTCAGTTGAGCAACCAACTAGGCTTAGATATGTCACAAAATCGGGTAGTGAAAAGGGACACTTCCTATAGCTGCAAACCAGAATAGCATACAACATCAACAACAACAATCTAGTTGGATAAACTAAATGAATCCTTAACGTCCCTTCCACTCAATTGGGACCTATTTCATTGCAATACTCGGTCACACCAGTTACACCACAATTTAGTTTTCCCTACCAAGATTTGGTTCGAGCTGACCAAAACCCAATTTACTCAATAAGCTCTACATCATTACAGCCTACAGATAAGCATGAAGCATAAGCAATGAATGTTACTGCAACAAAGTTAATATTGACTTAAAAGAATTATTTAAACATCAAAAAAGGCACTGCAAAGCAAATTGCAGTTTATTAAGACTACACTACGAAACATAAATAAATTCCCAGCAAAATAAAAATAATGATAGCCCAAACAGAACTTAAACAGTACATAAAGATGGAGTTAGACTCTTAGATATATTCTTAATAAATAGTACATATAAAATATATATATTTATGATGGTCATATTTGTGGAGGAGGTGGAAACAAGTGAGCAAACTCTTTAGGGACATTCATTATTTGGTTTGTTGATATACAACAGAAGCAAACAATACAGACGATTCAAAATATAAAACAAGGACTACAACTAAGGAAACTTGTACAAAATAAATGAAAACTAGAGGAAATTTAATCACCTAAATGAGTTATCATTATTTGGGAAATACCAATAGAAAGGAACTGACTTCTCACTGACACGAGGTATCAAAATTAGTGATTCACAAAATTACGAGGGCAAATAAATGAAGATGCAAATTCACAAATAGCATACTCAACCACTGTCCAAACAAGGATAAAAATCTCACAAAACTAAACATGAACTTTAAACTGAAATTATCTCAATATTGGCATTAGCGACAGATACATTGAAAACCACAAAAGAAAAGATAGAGAATGTCATCTTTAAGTTGATTCAACACGGACTTAAAGAGAAGAACATTTGAAGTAAACAGGCAGCCAACTCATGCTAGTAAGAGGGTCGCTTTTGTGCTTGTGGCCAAAACGACTGAATTAGCTAAAGTTACTATCTATACTTGAAAATGCACTAGAGAAACAACAAAATGACTTCTTCACTCTTCAAGACATACAGTCGAAAACAAAAAAATTGTTCCAAAAAACAGAGACAAGACAAATTAACAAATGAATAAACAAATATTAAGGCGAGCACGGTAAAAAAAGCAGTGACCACAGATTAAAACAAACATTATAGCAAGAAAGATCTTAACCATGGACAAGCAACAGTACCAGCAATCAGAATAAGAACAAGGAAAATCTTAAACATCTGCAGAAATTAACATGAAAAGTAAAGGAAAATCTAAATGTTTACGAGCTACACTCCAAAAATCAGCTGATGAAACTAAAATACAAGTCACACTCCCAAAAATTGCATAAAAACACAAGAATATAAAAACCCTAAAGTTAAAATTTAGAATTTCAAAATGAAATTTCTTACCTGATAAACCCAAATCCAACAAAATCTCTTTGAAATCGTGTTCTTCAGTGAGACACTTGAGAGAAAAGTGTAACGGAGAGACTAATTAGCTTCAGTTCATCATCATGTCAACAACCCAACAAGAAGACTGTTTTAGAAGTACCACTTCAGCTAAAAATCAAACACTTCAGCTAAAATCAAATAAGTTTCGGAAAATAGAATCGTTATTACTCTTAAAGAAATCGTTCTTACTCTTCAAGGAATCGTTCAACTCTTCATCTCATTTCATCGAATCTTTAGCTTGTATCAGAAAAGAGAACTACTTCTTCAGCTATCTTCACCTCTCTTCACTTCGAACCTTTAGTTCTTCAGCTTGTATCGGAACCTTTAGTTATTCAGCCAATTCTTCTGCTGAAAAGAGAAACATGAAAAGGAAAGTCTCAAAGAGGAAAGTGAAGTCAAAATGTTTTGTTAATGTTTAATTTTTTTGGCCAATTAAAATTGGAGGGAGTGTTAAAAATATTGGAGGGAATATAATATTTTAGTGAAAAATTTTAAGGCAACACTTATAAAGTGTTGTTTTTTCAATTATAAAAATAGGACATTTTAGAAGTGTGGTCATATATGTAAATAGGTGTTGCCAATTATATCATATTTTAACAACACTTATAAAGTGTATCTTATATTATTAAAGAGTACACTTTTGAAGTGTTGCCAAAATTATTGTAGCTAAAAGTTAAAAATTTTGGCTACGCTTTAAAAGCGTTCCCAAAACTACTTTAGGCAACACTTTACAAGTGTAGTCCAGAATAAGTGTGGTCGTAGGCCTAAAATGGTGTAGTGTTAGCATGCCATCATCTCTCTTAGGCAGCACACACGGTCGAAAAACGTCGGGCGTGGCATGACATCATCGCCCTAGGGAAGCACACACAGTCGGAAGGAATCGAGCATGACATGCCATCATCGTTTTTGGATAACACACACGGTCATACCATATTGGGTGTGGCATGCCTTCATCGCCTTTGGATTGCATACACTGTCAGACGACGTCAGGCGTTGCATGACCGCATGGGCCTTGGGTAGCATAAATAGCCAGACGACGTCGGACTTAAAATGCCATCATCGCCCTTTGGTATCACACACGGTTGGATTATGTCGAGCGTGGCATGCCCATATCACCCATAGGCAGCACACATGGTCGGACGACATCGAGCGTTGCATGCGATCATCTCCCTTGGGCAGCACACACAATCAAATGACGTCGGGTGTGGCATGCCATCATCTCTCTTGGGAACCATACACAGTTGGAAGACGTCGGGTGTGGCATGCCATCATCGCCCTTGGAAAACATACACGATCAGACTACGTCGGGTGTGGCATGGCATCATCTCCATTGGGCAGCACACATGGTCAGAAAGCGTCGGGCCTGGCATGCAATCATGCCATAGGGCAGCGCACACAGTCAGAAGGCGTCGAGCATAACATGTCATCATTGCCTTTGGACAACACACACGATCGTAAGACATTGCATGTGTCATGCCATCCTCGCCCTTAGAAAAAATATATAATCACACTATGTCGGGCGTGGCATGCCATCATCGCCCTTAGGCAGCAAACGGTCGGACGACGTCGGGCGTGGCATGCCATCCTCTCCCTTGGACAGCACATACGGTTGGACAACGTTAGGCGTGGATGCCATCGTCGCCCTTGGACTGCACACATGTTTGGATGACGTCGGGCGTGGCATCCCCGCATGTCCCTTGGGCACCACGCAAAGTCGAATGATGTTGTGCGTGGCAAACGATCATTTCCCTTGGAAAGCATACACGGTCAGACAACGTCATGTGTGGCATGTTATCATCGCCCTTAAAAAGAATACACGGTCGGACGACATCGAGCGAGGTATGCCATCATCGCCGATTTTCCAAAAAACCTATTTTAACCCATTAAATTTTTAATTTCCCCCAATTTTGGAGAAAATTGTAAATCTTTATTGCTACGAATATGATAAAAGAAAATAGATTTTGGAGTTCGGAATACCTTGGTAACACATCTGAGAATATCAATTTTAATGTTAGATAATCCATTTTGTGATAAAAAACTTTTATCACATTCAATTTTACATTTCCCCTAGTTTTGCAAACACAGTTGGAAGACGTCGAGCATGGCATGACATCATTGCTCTTGGACAGAACACATGATAGTACTATGTCGGGCATGGCATGCCATCATGGTCCTTGGGCAGCACACACGGCCAAATGATGTCGGACAGAACACATGATAGTACTATGTCGGGCATGGCATGCCATCATGGTCCTTGGGCAGCACACACGGCCAAATGATGTCGGGCATATAATGCCAACATCGCCCTTGGACAACACACACAGACAGATGACGTCTGGTATGGCATGTTATCATCGCCCTTAGACAGCACACATGGTTAGATGATGTTGGGCGTGGCATGATCGCATGGTCCTTAGGCGCCACACACGGTCGGACAACGTCGATCGTTGCATGCCATCATCGCCTTTGGAAACCACACACGATTGAAGTACGTCCAACATGACATGCCATCATCGCCCTAGTGCAGCACACACGGTTGGACGGCGACGGGCGTGGCATGCCATCATCGCCTTTCGACAACTCACACGGTCAGACGATGTCAAGCGTGGCACGCCATCACCACCCTTAGACTGCACACGCAGTATGAGGAGGTAGGGCGTGGCTTGCCCGCATGGGCCTTGGGACAGATAAATGATCGGACAACGTTGTGCATGACATGCCATCATCTCCCTTGGGCAGCACATACAGTCGGATGATATCAGGCGTGGCGTGCCTGCATGGTCCTTGGGCAACACACATGGTCGGATAACTTAGAGCGTCGCATGCCATCATCGCCCTTAGGCAGCACACACAGTCGCATGACATAGGGCGTGGTATGGCATCATCTCCATTGAACAACATACACGGTCAAATGCCTCAAGTGTGGCATGCCATTATCGCCCTTGGAAAACATACACGATCGGGCGACTTAAGGCGAGGTATGTTATCATTGCCCTTGGAAAGAACACATGATATGACGACGTCAGGCGTAGCATCCTCGCAAGGCCCTTGGGCAGCACACACGGTCAAATGATGTCGGGCGTGGCATGACATCATCGACCTTGGGCAGCACACACGGTCGGCCGACGTCGGGCAAGATATGCCATCATCGCCCTTGGGCAACACACACGGTCAGACGACGTCGTGCGTGGCATGCCATCATCGCCCTTGGTAAACATACACTATAAGACTACATCGGGCGTGGCATGCCATCATCGCCCTTGGGTTGCACACTCGGTCGGACAACGTCGGCAATGGTATGCCATCATCTACATTGGACAACACATACAGTCGGATGACGTCGGGCATGGCAGGCCATTATCGCCCTTGGACTACCCATCGGTCAGACGACATCGGGCGTAGCATGCCCGAATGTCCCTTGGGAAGCACACACGTTTGGACGATGTCGAACATGGCATGCAATTATCGCCCTTTAACATCATAAATGGTCAGATAACGTCGGGCGTGGCATGTTATCATCCCCCTTGAACAGAAGACATGGTCGGACGACGTCGAGTGTGGAATTCCATCATCGCCATTGGATAACAAACACGATCGGACTACGTCGGGCCAGGCATGCCATCATGGTCCTTGGGCAGCAAATACGCTCGGACGAGTTTGGGCGTCGCATACCAACATCAACCTTGGACAACACACATAGAAAGACGACCTCGGGTGTGGCAGGTCATCATTTCCCTTGGACAGTATGCACGGTTGGATGACGTCGGTCGTGGTATACCATCATCGCCCTTGGAAAACATACACGGTTGGACGACGTCGGGTGTGGCATGTTATCATCGCCCTAGGAAAGAACACACGATCGAATGATGTCGGGCGTGGAATGCCCGCATGGCCCTTGGGCATCATACACGGTTGGATGACGTCGGGCGTGGCATGCCATCATCGCTCTTGGGCAGCAAACACGGTCGGATGAAGTCAGGCTTGACATGCCATCATCGCCCTTCGGCAGCACACACGGTCGGACGACGTCGGGCGTGGCATGCTATCATCGCCCTTAGACAGCACATACGATAGGACAATGTTTGACGTGCATGCCATCATCTCCCTTGGACTGCACACATGGTTGGATGACGTCGGGGATAGCATGCCCGCATGTCCCTTGGGCAGCACACGGTCAGACGACGTAGGGCGTGGCAAGACATCATCGCCCTTAAACAGCATGCACGGTTAGACAACATCGGGCGTGGCATGTTATCGTCTCCCTTGGACAGAACACACAGTCGGATGGCGTCGGGCGTGGAATGCCATCATCGCCTTTAGACAACACACACAGTCGGACGACGTCGGGCGTGACATGCCATCATCGCCCTTAGACGGCACACACAGTCAGATGACGTTGGGCGTGGCATGCCCGCATGGGCCTTGGGCCGGATAAACGGTCGGAGAACGTTGTGCCTGACATGCCATCATCTCCCTTGGGCAGCACACACGATCGAATGATGTCGGGCGTGGTATGCCCGCATTGTCCTTGGGCAATACAGATGGTCGGATGACATAGAGCGTCGCAGTCCATTATAACCTTTGGGCAGCACACTCAGTCGGACGTCATTGGGCGTGGTATGCCATCATCGCCCTTGGACATTACACACGATCGGACGAGGTCGAGCGTGGCATGCCATTATTGCACATGGAAAGCATAAATGGTCAGACGACTTGGGAAAAGGTACGTTATAATCGCCCTTGGACAGAACACACGATAGGATGACATTGGGCATTGCATGCGCGCAAGGCCCTTGGACAGCACTCATGGTCGGATCACGTCAATTGTGGCATGCCATTGTCGCCCCTCGGCAGCACAGACGGTCGGACGATGTCGGCCATGGCATGACATCATTGCCCTTGGGCAGCACAAGGTTAGACGATGTCGGGCGTGTTATGCTATCATCGCCATTGGAAAACATACATTATCATACTACGTCGGGCGTGGCATGGCATCATCGCCTTTGGGCTGCACACACGGTCAGACAATATCGTGCGTGGCATGCCTTTATCTCCCTTGGACATCACATACAGTGGGACGAGGTCGGGCATAGCATGCCATCATCGCCATTGGACTGCACATACCGTCGGACAACGTAGGTCTTGGCATGCCCGCATGTCCCTTGGGTAGCACACACGTTCGGACGACGTCGAACTTGGCATGCCACTATCGCCCTTGGACAACATACACGGTAAGACAACATTGGGCGGGGCATATTATCATTGCCATTGAACAAATTATATGGTAGGACGACGTCGAGCGTGGCATTCCGTCATCGCCATTCGATAACACAGGATCGGACTACATCGGGCATGGCATGCCATCATGGTCCTCGTGCAGCACACACGCTCGGAAGACGTGAGGCGTCGCATGCCAACATCGCCCTTGGACAGCACACGTACAAAGATGACGTCGGGCGTGGCATGATCGCATGGTCCTTGAGAAACACACACGGTCAAACGACGTCGATTGTCACATGCCATCATCGCCATTGGACAACAACCACGATAAGACTACATTAGGCGTGGCATGCCATCATCTCCCTAGGGCAGCACGCACGATTAAACGACGTCAATCATGGCATGCAACCATTCTCCTTTGGACAACACACACAGTCGAACGACGTCGAGCGTAGCATGCCATTATTGCACTTGGAAAGAATACACCATCAGACGACGTGGGGCGAGATATGTTATCATCGCCCTTGGACAGAACACACGATAGGACGACGTCGGGCGTGGCAAGTGCGCAAGGCCCTTGGACAACACTCATGGTCGGATGAGGTCGGGTGTGTCATTCCATCAGCGCCCTTGGGCAGCACAGACGGTGAGACGATGTCGCACATGACATGCCATCATTGCCCTTGGGCAGCACACACGGTTAGACGACATCGGGTGTGGCATGCTATCATCGCCCTTGAAAAACATACACGATCAGACTACGTCAGGCGTGGCATGGCATCATTGCCCTTGGGCTGCACACACGGTAAGACAACGTCGGGCAAGGCATGCCATCATCTCCCTTGGACAGCACATACAGTCGGATGACGTCAGGCATAACATGCCATCATCGCCCTTGGACTGCACATACGGTCGGACAACGTCGGTCTTGGCATGCCCGCATGTCCCTTGGGTAGCCCACACGTTCGGACGTCGTCGGGCGTGACATGCCATCATTTCCCTTGGGCAGCACACACGGTCGGAGGACATCGAGCGTGGCATGCCATCATCGCCCTTGGGCAGCTCAGACGGTCGGACAATGTCGGGCATAACAAGCCATCATTTCCCTTGGGCAGCACACACGGTTACACAATGGCGGGCGTTGCATTCTATCATCTCCCTTGGAAAACATACACGATCAGACTACGTCGGGCGTTGCATGCCATCATCTCCCTTTGACAGTACATATAGTCGGACGACATCAGGCGTAACATGCCATCATCGCCCTTGGCCTGCACATACGGTTAGACAACGTCGGGCTTGGAATTCCCGCATGTCCCTTGGGTAGCACACACGTTCGGATGACGTCGAACGTGCTATACCATATCTCCCTTGGACAACATACACGGTCAGACATAGTCGGGCGTGGCATGTAATCATTGACCTTGAACAAAATACATGGTCGAACAACGTCGAGCGTTGCATTCAATAATCGCCATTAGATAACACACACGATCAAACTACGTCAGGCTTGGCATGCCATCATGGTCCTTCGGCAGCACACGCTCGGACAACGTCGGGCGTCACATGCCAACATCGCACTTGGACAACAAACAAGAAATACGACGTCGGGTATGGCATGTCATCATTGCCCTTTGACAACATGCACGGTTAGATGACGTCGGGCATAGCATGATTGCATGGTCCTTGAGAAACACACACGGTCGATCGACATCGATCGTCGCATGCCGTCATCGCCATTGGGTATCACACACGGTTGGATTATGTCAGGCGTGGCATGCCCGTATCACCCATAGGCAGCAAACATGGTCGAACGACATCGAGTGTTGCATGCCATCATCGCCCTTGGGCAGCACACACAATCAGATGACGTCGGGTGTGGCATGCCATCATCGCTCCTAGGAACCATACACGGTTGGACGACGTCGGGCGTGGTATGCCATCATCGCCCTTGGAAAACATACATGATCAGCCTACGTCGGGCGTGGCATGCCATTATCTCCATTGGGCAGAACACACGGTCAGAAAGCGTCAGGCCTGGCATGCAATCATGCCATAGGGCAGCAAACACAGTCAGAAGGCGTCGAGCATAACATGTCATGGCCTTTGGACAACACACACGATTGTACGACATTGCATGTGTCATGCCATCATCGCCCTAAGAAAAAATCTAAGATCACACTATGTCGAGCGTGGCATGCCCGCATGTCCCTTGGACAACACGCAAAGTCGGATGATGTTGAGCATAGCAAGCCATCACTGCCCTTCGAAAGCATACACGGTCTGACAATGTCATGTGTGGCATGTTATCATCGCCCTTGGAAAGAACACACGGTCGGACGACATGGAGCGAGGTATGCCATCATCGCCGATTTTCCAAAAAATAATTTTTAACCCATTCAATTTTCAATTTCCCCCAATTTTGAAGAAAATTGTAAATCATTATTGCTGCGAATGTGATAAAAGAAAATAGATTTTAGAGTTCGGAATACCTTGGTAACACACCTTAGAATATCAATTTTGATGTTAGATAATCAATTCTGTGATAAAAAACTTTTATTACATTCAATTTTACATTTCCCCTAGTTTTACACAGTGGGAAGACGTCGAGCATGGCATGACATCATTGCCCTTGGACAGCACACATGATAGTACTATGTCGAGCATGGCATGCCATCATGGTCCTTGGGCAGCACATACAGCCAGACGATGTCGGGCATATAATGCCAACATCGCCCTTGGACAGCACACACAGACAGATGACGTCTTGTATGGCATGTTATCATCGCTCTTATACAGCACACATGGTTAGATGACGTTGGGCACGGCATGATCACATGGTCCTTAGGCAACACACACGGTCGGACAACGTCGATCGCTTCATGCCATCATCTCCTTTGGAAACCACACACAATTTAAGAATGTCCAACGTGGCATGCCATCATTGCCCTAGTGCAGCACACACGGTTGGATGGTGTCGGGCGTGGCATGCCATCATCGCCTTTCGACAACACAAACGGTCGGACGATGTCAAGCGTGGCATGCCATCATCACCCTTAGACTGCATACGCAGTCTGAGGACGTAGGGCGTGGCTTGCCCGCATGGGCCTTGGGCCGGATAAATGATCGGACAACGTTGTGCATGACATGCCATCATCTCCCTTGCACAGCACATACGGTCGGATGATGGAAGACGTGGCGTGCACGCATGGTCCTTTGGCAACACACATGGTCGGATGATGTAGAGCGTCGCATGCCATCATCGCCCTTGGGCAGCACACACAGTCGGATGACATAGGGCGTGGTATGCCATCATCTCCATTAAACAACTTACACGGTTAAATGCCTCGAGCGTGGCATGCCATTATCGCCCTTGGAAAGCATACACGATCGGACGACGTCAGGCGAGGTATGTTATCATTATCCTTGGATAGAACACATGATATGACGACGTCGGGCATGGCATTCTCGCAAGGCCCTTGGGCAGCACACACAATCGGATGATGTCGGGCGTGGCATGACATCATCGCCCTAGTAAAAATACACGATAAGACTATGTCGGGCGTTGCATGTCATCATCGCCCTTGTGTTGCACACTCGGTCGGACAACGTCGGGAATGGTATGCCATCATCTCCATTGGACAACACATACAGTCGGCCGACGTCGGGCATGGCAAGACATCATCTCCCTTTGACTACCCATATGGTCGGACGACGTCGGGCGTGGCATGCCCGCATGTCCCTTTGGTAGCACACACGTTTGGACGACATCGAACATGGCATGCAACTATCACCCTTTGACAGCATAAACGGTCAGACAACGTCGGGCGTGGCATTTTATAATACCTCTTGAACAGAATACATGGTCGGACGACGTCGAGTGTGGCATTCCATAATCGCCATTGGATAACACACACGATCGTACTACGTCGGGCCAGGCATGCCATCATGGTCCTTGGGCAACAAACACGCTCGGACGAGTTCGGGCATCGCATACCAACATCGCCCTTGGACAACACAAGTAGAAAGATGAACTCGGGTGTGGCAAGTCATCATTGCCCTTGGACAGCATGCACGGTTGGATGACGTCGGGCGTGGCATGATGGCATGGTCCTTGGAATCACACACAGTCGTCGCATGCCATCATCGCCATTGGAAAATAACCCTGATCAGACTATGTCGGGCGTGGGATGCCATCAACGCCCTAGGGCAGCACACACGGTCGGATGCCGTCGAGAATGACATGCCATCATCTCCTTTGGACAACACACACGGTCGTACGACATTGGGCGAGGCATGCCGTCATCGCCCTTGGACTGCACGCACGGTCAGACGATGTCGACCGTGGCATGCCCACATGGGTCTTGGGTAGCATAAAAAGTCGGGTGATGTCGGGAGTGACATGCCATCAACGCCCTTAGGCAGCACAGTTAGACAACAATGGACGTGGCATGTTATCGTCTCCCTTGGACAGAACACACGGTCGGACGGCGTCGGGCGTGGATTGCCATCATCTCCTTTAGACAACACACACAGTCGGACGACGTCGGGCGTGACATGCCATCATCGCCCTTAGAGTGCACACATAGTCGGATGACGTTGGACGTGGCATGCCCGCACTGGCCTTAGGCCAGATAAATTGTCGGACAACGTTGTGCCTGACAAGCCGTCATCTCCCTTGGGCAGCACATACGATCGGATGATGTCGGGCGTGGCATGCCATCATCGCCCTTGGTAAACATACACTATAAGACTACATCGGGCGTGGCATGCCATCATCGCCCTGGGGATGCACACTCGGTCGGACAACGTCGGGCTTAGCATTCCTGCATGTCCCTTGGGTAGCACATACAGTCGGATGACGTCGAATGTGGCATGGCATTATCGCCCTTGGACTACCCATACGGTCAAACGACATCGGGCGTGCATGCCCGCATGTCTCTTGGGAAGCATACACGTTTGGACGACGTCGAACATGGCATGCAATTATCGCCCTTTAACATCATAAATGGTCAGACAACGTCGGGCGTGGCATGTTATCATCCATCCCCCTTGAACAGAATACATGGTCGGACGACGTTGAGTGTGGCATTCCATCATCGCCATTGGATAACAAACACGATCGGACTATGTCGGGCCAGGCATGCCATCATGGTCCTTGGGCAGCAAATACGCTCGGACGAGTTCGGGCGTCGCATCCCAACATCACCCTTGGACAACACACGTAGAAACACGACCTCGGGTGTGGCACGTCATCATTTCCCTTGGACAGTATGCACGGTTGGAAGACGTCGGGCGTGGCATGATGGCATGGTCCTTGAGAAACACACACAGTCGAACGACGTCGATCGTGGTATACCATCATCGCCCTTGGAAAACATACACGGTTGGCCGACGTCGGGTGTGGCATGTTATCATCGCCCTAGGAAAGAACACACGATCGCACGATGTCGGGCGTGGAATGCCCGCATGGCCCTTGGGCATCACACACGGTTGGATGACGTCGGGCGTGGCATGCCATCATCGCTCTTGGGCAGCAAACACGGTCGGATGAAGTCAGGCTTGACATGCCATCATCGCCCTTGGGCAGCACACACGGTCGGACGATGTCGGGCGTGGCATGCTATCATCGCCCTTAGACAACACATACGATAGGACAATGGTTGACGTGCATGCCATCATCGCCCTTGGACTGCACACACGGTTGGATGACGTCGGGGGTAGCATGCCCGCATGTCCCTTGGGCAGCACACGGTCAGACGACGTAGGGCGTGGTAAGACATCATCGCCCTTAAACAACATGCACGGTTAGACAACATCGGGCGTGGCATGTTATCGTCTCCCTTGGACAGAACACACAGTCGGACGACGTCGGGCGTGGAATGCCATCATCGCCTTTAGACAACACACACAGTCGGACGACGTCGGGTGTGACATGCCATCATCGCCCTTAGACTGCACACACACAGACAGATGACGTTGGGCGTGGCATGCCCGCATCGGCCTTGGGCCGGATAAACGGTCGGAGAACGTTGTGCCTGACATGCCATCATCTCCCTTGGGTTGCACACACGATCGAATAATGTCGGGCGTGGTATGCCCTCATTGTCCTTGGGCAATACAGATGGTCGAATGACGTAGAGCGTCGCCGTCCATAATAACCTTTGGGCAGCACACACAGTCGGACGTCATTGGGCGTGGTATGCCATCATCGCCCTTGGGCATTACACACGATCCGACGACGTCGAGCGTGGCATTCCATTATTGCACATGGAAAGCATAAATGGTCAGACGACTTGGGGAGAGGTAAGTTATAATCGCCCTTGGACAGAACACACGATAAGACGACATTGGGCATTGCATGCGCGCAAGGCCCTTGGACAACACTCATGGTCGGATCACGTCGATTGTGGAATGCCATTATCGCCCTTGGGCAGCACAGGCGGTCGGACGATGTCGGCCATGGCATGACATCATTGCCCTTGGGCAGCACACAAGGTTAGACGATATCGGGCGTGTTATGCTATCATCGCCATTGGAAAACATACATAATCATACTACGTCGGGCGTGGCATGGCATCATCGCCTTTGGGCTGCACACACGGTCAGACAACATCGTGCGTGGCATGCCTTTATCTCCCTTGGACATCACATACAGTGGGACGACGTCGGGCATAACATGCCATCATCGCCATTGGACTGCACGTATGGTCGGACAACGTCGGTCTTGGCATGCCCGCATGTCCCTTGGGTAGCACACACGTTCGGACGACATCGAACTTGGCATGCCACTATCGCCCTTGGACGACATACACGGTAAAACAACATCGGGCGGGGCATGTTATCATTTCCATTGACAAATTATATGGTCGGACGACGTCGAGCGTGGCATTCCATCATCGCCATTGGATAACACAGGATCGGACTACATCGGGCATGGCATGCCATCATGGTCCTCGGGCAGCACACACGCTCGGAAGACGTCAGGCGTCGCATGCCAACATCGCCCTTGGACAGCACATGTAGAAAGATGACGTCGGGCGTGGCATGATCGCATGGTCCTTGAGAAACACACACGGTCAAACAACGTCGATTATCGCATGCCATAATCGCCATTGGACAAAAACCACGATAAGACTACATTAGGCGTGGCATGCTATCATCTCCCTAGGGCAGCACACACGATCAAATGACGTCAAGCATGGCATGCAATCATTCTCCTTTGGACAACACACACGGTCGAATGACGTCGAGCGTGGCATGCCATTATTGCACTTGGAAAGAATACACCATCAGGCGACGTGGGGCGAGGTATGTTATCATCGCCCTTGGAAAAGCACACGATAGGACGACGTCGGGCATGGCATGCGGGCAAGGCCCTTTGACAGCACTCATGGTCGGATGACGCCGGGTGTGTCCTTCCATCATCGCCCTTGGGCAGCACAGACGGTCGGACGTAGGGCGTGGCTTGCCCGCATGGGCCTTGGGCCGGATAAATGATCGGACAACGTTGTGCATGACATGCCATCATCTCCCTTGTGCAGCACATATGGTCGGCTGATGTAAGGCGTGGCGTGCACGCATGGTCCTTGGGAAACACACATGGTCGGATGATGTAGAGCGTCGCATGCCAGCATCGCCCTTGGGCAGCACACACAGTCGGATGACATAGGGCGTGGTATGCCATCATCTCCATTAAAAAACTTACACGGTCAAATGCCTCGAGCGTGGCATTCCATTATCGCCCTTGGAAAGCATACACGATCGGACGACGTCCGGCGAGGTATGTTATTATTGCCCTTGGATAGAACACACGATATGACGACGGCGGGCATGGCATTCTCGCAAGGCCCTTGGGCAGCACACACAGTCGGATGATGTCGGGCGTGGCATGACATAATCGCCCTTGGTAAACATACACGATAAGACTATATCTGGCGTTGCATGTTATCATCGTCCTTGGGTTGCACACTCGGTCGGACAACGTCAGGAATGGTATGCCATCATCTCCATTGGACAACACATACAGTCGAACGACGTGGGGCATGGCAAGACATCATCTCCCTTGGACTAGCCATATAGTCGGACGACGTCGGGCGTGGCATGCCCGCATGTCCCTTGGGTAGCACACACGTTTGGACGACGTCGAACATGGCATGCAATTATCACCCTTTGACAGCATAAACGGTCAGACAACGTCGGCCGTGGCATTTTATAATCCCTCTTGAACAGAATACATGGTCGGACGACGTCGAGTGTGGCATTCCATAATCGCCATTGGATAACACACACGATCGGACTACGTCGGGCCAGGCATGCCATCATGGTCCTTAGGCAACAAACACGCTCGGACGAGTTCGGGCATTGCATACCAAAATCGCCCTTGGACAACACAAGTAGAAAGATGACCTCGGGTGTGGCAGCTCATCATTGCCCTTGGACAGCATGAACGGTTCGATGACGTCGGGCGTGGCATGAGGCATGGTCCTTGGAAACACACACAGTCGTCGCATGCCATCATCGTCATTGGAAAACAACCCTGATCAGACTATGTCGGGCGTGGCATGCAATCAACGCCCTAGGGCAGCACACACGGTCGGACGGCGTCGAGAATGACATGCCATCATCTCCTTTGGACAACACACACGGTCGTACGACATTGGGCGATACATGCCGTCATCGCCCTTTGACTGCACGCACGGTCAGACGATGTCGACCATGGCATGCCCACATTGGTTTGGGTAGCATAAAACGTAGGACGATGTCGGGCGTGACATGCCATGAACGCCTTTAGGCAGCACAGTTAGACAACAATGGGTGTGGCATGTTATCGTCTCCCTTGGACAGAACACACGGTCGGACTGCGTCGGGCGTGGAATGCCATCATCTCCTTTAGACAACACACACAGTCGGACGACATCGGGCGTGACATGCCATCATCGCCCTTAGAGTGCACACACAGTCGGATGACGTTGGGCGTGGCATGCCCTCATGGGGCTTAGGTCAGATAAATTGTCGGACAACGTTGTACCTGACATGCCATCATCTCCCTTGGGCAGCATATACGATCGGATGATGTCGGGCGTGGTATGCCCGCATGGTGCTTGGGCAATACACATGGTCGGATGACGTAGAGCGTCGCATGCCATTCTCACCTTTGGGAAGCACACACAGTCGGACGACATTGGGCGTGGTATGCCATCGCCCTTGGGCATTACACACGGTTGTACGACGTCGAGCGTGGAATGCCATTATTGTACTTTGAAAGCATACACGATAAGGCGACGTGGGGTGAGGTACGTTATCATCGCCCTTGGACAAAACACATGATAGGACGACATTGGGCATTGCATGCGCGCAAGGCCCTTGGACAGCACTCATGGTCGGAGCACGTCGGTTGAAGCATGCCATTATCGCCCTTGGGAAGCACAGACGGTCGGACGATGTCGGCCATGACATGCCATCATTTCCCTTGGTCAGAACACAAGGTTAGACGACGTCGGGCGTGTTATGCTATCATCGCCCTTGGAAAAAATACACGATCATACTACATCGGGCGTGGCATGGCATCATCGCCTTTGGGCTGCACACACGGTCAGACAAAGTCGGGCGTGGCATGCCTTTATCTCCCTTGACCAGCACATACAGTGGGACAACGTCGGGCATAACATGCCATCATCGCCCTTGGACTGCACATATGGGCGGACAACGTCGGTCTTGGCATGCCCACATGTCCCTTGGGTAGCACACACGTTCGGACGACGTCGAACGTGGCATGCCACTATCGCCCTTGGACAATATACAATGTCAGACAAAATCGGGCGTGGCATGTTATCATCGCCATTGAACGGATTACATGGTCGGACGACGTCAAGCGTGGCATTCCATCATCGGCATAGGATAACACGCGATCGGACTACATCGGGCGTGGCATGCCATCATGGTCCTCGGGCATCACACATGCTCGGAAGACGTCAGGCGTCGCATGCCAACATCGCCCGTGGATAGCACACGTAGAAAGATGATGTCGGGAATGGCATGTCATCATTGCCCTTGGACAACATCCACGGTTAGATAACATTGGGCGTGGCATGATCGCATGGTCCTTGAAAAACACACACGGTCGGACGACGTCGATCGTCGCATGCCATCATCGCCATTGGACAATAACCACGATCAGACTACATCGGGCGTGGCATGCCATCATCGCCCTAGGGCAGCACACACGGTCAAACGACGTCAAGCATGGCATGCTATCATCTCCTTTGGAAAACACAAACGGTCGAACGACGTCGAGCGTGGCATGCCATTATTGAACTTGGAAAGAATACACCATCAGACGACGTGGGGCGAGGTATGTTATCATCGCCCTTGGAAAAGCACACGATAGGACGACGTCGGGCGTGGCATGCGGGCAAGGCCCTTTGACAGCACTCATGGTCGGATGACGCCGGGTGTGTCCTTCCATCATCGCCCTTGGGCAGCACAGACTGTCGGACGATGTCGGACATGACATGCCATCATTGCCCTTGGGCAACACACACGGTTAGACGACATCAGGCGTGGCATGCTATCATCACCCTTTGAAAACAAACAAGATAAGACTACGTCGGGAGTGGTATGGAATCATCGCCCTTAGGCTGCACACACGGTCAGACAAAGTCGGGCAAGGCATGCCATCATCTCCCTTGGACAGCACATATAGTCGGACGACGTCGGGCATAACATTCCATCATCACCCATGGACTGCACATACGATCGGACAACGTCGGTCTTGGCATGTCCGCATGTCCCTTGTGTAGCACACACGTTCGGACGACGTCGAGCGTGACATGCCATCATCGCCCTTGGGCAGCACACACGGTCGGAGGACGTCGAGCGTGGCATGCCATCTTCGCCTTTGGGCAGCACAGACGATCGGACAATGTCGGGCATAAAAAGCCATAATTTCCCTTGGGCAGCACACATGGTTAGACGACGGCAGGCGTTGCATGCTTTCATCTCCCTTGGAAAACATACACGATCAGACTACGTCGGGTGTGGCATGCCATCATCGCCCTTGGGCTGCACACACGGTCTGACAACGTCGGGCGTTGCATGCCATCATCTCCCTTGGACAGTACATACAGTCGGACGACATCAGGCTTAACATTCCATCATCGCCCTTGGACTGCATATACGGTTAGACGACGTCGAGCTTGGCATGTAATCATTGACCTTGAACAGTATACATGGTCGAACGACGTCGAGCATGGCATTCAATCATCGCCATTAGATAACACACACGATCGGACTACATCGAGCGTGGCATGCCATCATGGTCCTTGGGCAGCACACACGCTCGGATGACGTCGGGCGTCACATGCCAACCTCGCACTTGGACAACAAACATAGAAAGACGACGTCGGCTATGGCATTCCATCATCGCCATTGAACAGATTACATGGTCGGAAGACGTCGAGCGTGGCATTCAATCATCACCATAGGATAACACACGATCGGACTACATCGGGCGTGGCATGCCATCATGGTCCTCGGGTAGCACACACGCTCGGAAGACGTAAGGCGGCACATGCCAACATCGCCCTTGGACAGCACACGTTGAAAGATGATGTCGGGAATGACATGTCATCATTGCCCTTGGACAGCATGCACGGTTAGATGACGTCGGGCGTAGCATGATTGCATGGTCCTTGAGAAACACACACGGTCGATCGACATCGATCGTCGCATGCCATCATTGCCATTGGACAAAAACCACGATCGGACTATGTCGGGCGTCGCATGGCATCATCTCCCTAGGGCAGCACACACGGTCGAACGGCATAGAGCATGGCATGCCACCATCTACTTTTGACAACACACACGATCATACAACATCGTGTAAGGCATGCCATCATCGCCCTTGGACTGCACACACGGTAAGACAACATCGGGCGTGGCATGCCCACATTAACCTTGGGTAGAATAAACGGTCGGACAACGTCAAGCGTGACATTCAATCATCGCCCTTGGGCAGCACACACGGTCGGATTATGTCGGGCTTAGCATGCCCGCATGGTCCTTGCGCAACACACACATTCGGACGACATTGATCGTTGCATGCCATCATCGCCCTTGGGTAGCACACACAATCGGATGACGTCGGGCGTGGCATGCCATCATCGCCCATGCGAAGCTCACAGGTCGGACGACGTCGTCAAGGTATGCCATCATTACCCTTGGAAAGCATACACAGTTGGACGACGTCGGGCGTGGCATGTTATCATCACCCATGTACAAAACACACGATCGAATGATGTCGAGCGTGGCATGCCTACATGGACATTAGGCAACACACACGGTCAGATAACGACGAGCGTGGCATTCCGTCATCGCCTAGGGAAGCACACACGGTCGGACGACGTGGGATGACATGCGATCATCACCCTTGCGCAGCACACACTGTTGGATGATGTCGGGCGTGGCATGCCATCATTGCCATTGGAAAACATACACGATCATACTAGTCGGGCTTAGCATGCCATCATCTCCCTTGGGCAGCACACACTGTTGGATGATGTCGGTCGTGGCATGCCATCATTGCCATCGGAAAAGATATATGATCATACTATGTCGGGCTTAGCATGCCATCATCTCCCTTGGGCAGCACACACGGTCGAAAAACATCGGGCGTGGCATGACATCATCGCCCTAGGGAAGCACACACAGTCGGAAGGCGTCGAGCATGATATGCCATCATCGCGTTTGGATAACGCACACTGTCGCACCATATTGGGTGTGGCATGCCTTCATCGCCTTTGGATTGCACACACTGTCAGACGACATCAGGCGTTGCATGACCGCATGGGCCTTGGGTAGCATAAATGGCCAGACGACGTCGGACTTGACTAACCATCATTGCCCTTGGGTATCACACACGGTTTGATTATGTTGTGCGAGGCATGCCCGTATCACTCATAGGAAGCACACATGGTCGGACGACATCGAGCGTTGCATGCCATCATCGCTCTTGGGCAGCACACACAATCAGATGACGTCGGGTGTGGCATACCATCATCGCTCTTGGGAACCATACACGGTTGGACGACGTCGGGCGTGGCATGCCATCATAGCCCTTGGAAAACATACGCGATCAGAATATGTCGGGCGTGGCATGCCATCATCTCTATTGGGCAGCACACACGGTCAGAAAGCGCCGGGCCTTGCATGCAATCATGCCATAGGGCAGCACACACAGTCGGAAGGCATCGAGCATAACATGCCATCATTGCCTTTGGACAACACACACGATCGCACGACATTGTATATGTCATGCCATCATCGCCCTTAGAAAGAATATAAGATCACACTATGTCGGGCGTGGCATGACATCATCACCCTTAGGCAGCAAACGGTTAGACGATGTCGGGTGTGGCATGCCATCATCTCCCTTGGACAGCACACACGGCTGAACAACGTTAGGAGTGGATGCCATCGTCGCCCTTGGACTGCACACATGTTCGGATGACGTCGGGCGGGCATGCCCGCATGTCCCTTGGGCAGCATGCAAAGTCAGATGATTTTGGGCGTGGCAAGCCATCATTGCCCTTGGAAAGCATACATGGTCAGACAACGTCATGTGTGGCATGTTATCATCGCCCTTCGAAAGAACACACGGTCGGACGACATCGAGCGAGGTATGCCACCTTCGCCGATTTTCCAAAAAACCTCTTTTAACCCATTCAATTTTGAATTTCCCCCAATTTTGAAGAAAATTGTAAATCTTTATTGCTACGAATATGATAAAAGAAAATAGATTTTGGAGTTCGGAATACCTTTGTAACACATCTGAGAATATCAATTTTAATGTTAGATAATCAATTTTGTGATAAAAAACTTTTATCACATTCAATTTTACATTTCCCCTAGTTTTGCTAGCACAGTTGGAAGACGTCGAGCATGGCATGACATCATTGCCTTTGGACAGCACACATGATAGTTCTATGTCGAGCATGGCATGCAATCATGGTCCTTGGGCAGCACACACGGCCAGACCATGTCGGGCATATAATGCCAACATAGCCCTTGGAGAGCACACACAGACAGACGACGTCTTGTATGGCATGTTATCATCGCCCTTAGACAGCACACATGGTTAGCTGATGTTGGGTGTGGCATGATCGCATGGTCCTTAGGCAACACACGCGGTCGGACAACGTCGATCGTCGCATGCCATCATTGCCTTTGCAAACCACACACAATTGAAGTACGTCCAACATGGCATGCCATCATCGCCTTAGTGCAGCACACACGGTTGGACGGCGTCGGGCGTGGCATTCCATCATCGCCTTTCGACAACACACACCGTCGGAAGATGTCAAGCGTGGCATGCCATCATCACCCTTAGACTGCACACGCAGTCTGAGGACGTAGGGGTGGCATGCCCGCATAGGTCTTGGGCCGGATAAATGATCGGACAACGTTGTGCATGACATGCCATCATCTCCCTTGGGCAGCACATACAGTCGGATGATGTCAGGCGTGGCGTGCACGCATAGTCCTTGGGCAACACACATGGTCGGATGACGTAGAGCGTCGCATGCCAGCATCGCCCTTGGGCAGCACACACACTAAGATGACATAGGGCGTGGTATGCCATCATAGCCATTGAACAACATACACGGTAAAAATGCCTCGAGCGTGGCATGCCATTATCGCCTTTTGAAAGCATACACGATCGAACGACGTCAGGCGAGGTATGTTATCATTGCCCTTGGACAGAACACACGATATGACGACGTCGAGCGTGTCATCCTCTCAAGGCCCTTGGGCAGCACACACAGTCGGATGATGTCGGGTGTGGCATGACATCATCCCCCTTGGGCAGCACACACGGTCGGACGACGTCGGGCAAGATATGCCAACATCGCCCTTGGGCAACACACACGGTCAGACGACGTCAGGGTGGCATGCCATCATCGCCCTTGGTAAACATACACGATCAGACTATATCAGACGTGGAACGCTATCATCGCCCTTGGGCTGCACACTCGGTCGGACAACGTCGGGCTTGGCATTCCTGCATGTCCCTTGGGTAGCACACACATTCGGATGACGTCGAATGTGGCATGCCATTATCGCCCTTGGACAACATACACGGTCAAATATTTTGCGGCGTGGCATGTTATCATTGCCCTTGATTATAATACATGGTAGAACGACGTCGAGCGTGGCATTTCATCATTGCCATTAGATAACACACACGATCGGACTACGTCGGGCGTGGCATGCCATCATGGTCCTTGGGCAGCACACACACTCGAATGACGTCGGGCGTCACATGCCAATATCGCACTTGGACAACAAACATAGAAAGACGACGTCGGGTATGGCATGTCATCATTGCCCTTGGACAGCATGCACAGGTAGATGACGTCGGGCGTGGCATGATTGCATGGTCCTTGAGAAAAACACACGGTCGATCGACATCAATCGTCGCATGCCATCATTGCCATTGGACAACAACCATGATCGGACTATGTCGGGCGTCGCATGCCATCATCGCCCTAGGGAAGCACACACGGTCGAACGGCGTCGAGCATGGCATGCAATCATCTACTTTGGACAACACACACGGTCATACAACATCGGGTGAGGTATGCCATCATCGCCCTTGGACTGCGCACACGGTCAGACAACGCCGGGTGTGGCATGCCCACATGGGCCTTGGGTATCATAAACGGTCGGACGACGTCGGGCGTGACATGCCATCATGGCCCTAGGGCAGCACACACGGTCGGATTATTTCGGGCGTGGCATGCCCACATGGGCCTTGGGTATCATAAACGGTCGGACGACGTCGGGCGTGGCATGCCCACATGGGCCTTGGGTATCATAAACGGTCGGACGACGTCGGGCGTGGCATGCCCACATGGGCCTTGGGTATCATAAACGGTCGGACGACGTCGGGCGTGGCATGCCCACATGGGCCTTGGGTATCATAAACGGTCGGACGACGTCGGGCGTGGCATGCCCACATGGGCCTTGGGTATCATAAACGGTCGGACGACGTCGGGCGTGGCATGCCCACATGGGCCTTGGGTATCATAAACGGTCGGACGACGTCGGGCGTGGCATGCCCACATGGGCCTTGGGTATCATAAACGGTCGGACGACGTCGGGCGTGGCATGCCCACATGGGCCTTGGGTATCATAAACGGTCGGACGACGTCGGGCGTGGCATGCCCACATGGGCCTTGGGTATCATAAACGGTCGGACGACGTCGGGCGTGGCATGCCCACATGGGCCTTGGGTATCATAAACGGTCGGACGACGTCGGGCGTGGCATGCCCACATGGGCCTTGGGTATCATAAACGGTCGGACGACGTCGGGCGTGGCATGCCCACATGGGCCTTGGGTATCATAAACGGTCGGACGACGTCGGGCGTGGCATGCCCACATGGGCCTTGGGTATCATAAACGGTCGGACGACGTCGGGCGTGGCATGCCCACATGGGCCTTGGGTATCATAAACGGTCGGACGACGTCGGGCGTGGCATGCCCACATGGGCCTTGGGTATCATAAACGGTCGGACGACGTCGGGCGTGGCATGCCCACATGGGCCTTGGGTATCATAAACGGTCGGACGACGTCGGGCGTGGCATGCCCACATGGGCCTTGGGTATCATAAACGGTCGGACGACGTCGGGCGTGGCATGCCCACATGGGCCTTGGGTATCATAAACGGTCGGACGACGTCGGGCGTGGCATGCCCACATGGGCCTTGGGTATCATAAACGGTCGGACGACGTCGGGCGTGGCATGCCCACATGGGCCTTGGGTATCATAAACGGTCGGACGACGTCGGGCGTGGCATGCCCACATGGGCCTTGGGTATCATAAACGGTCGGACGACGTCGGGCGTGGCATGCCCACATGGGCCTTGGGTATCATAAACGGTCGGACGACGTCGGGCGTGGCATGCCCACATGGGCCTTGGGTATCATAAACGGTCGGACGACGTCGGGCGTGGCATGCCCACATGGGCCTTGGGTATCATAAACGGTCGGACGACGTCGGGCGTGGCATGCCCACATGGGCCTTGGGTATCATAAACGGTCGGACGACGTCGGGCGTGGCATGCCCACATGGGCCTTGGGTATCATAAACGGTCGGACGACGTCGGGCGTGGCATGCCCACATGGGCCTTGGGTATCATAAACGGTCGGACGACGTCGGGCGTGGCATGCCCACATGGGCCTTGGGTATCATAAACGGTCGGACGACGTCGGGCGTGGCATGCCCACATGGGCCTTGGGTATCATAAACGGTCGGACGACGTCGGGCGTGGCATGCCCACATGGGCCTTGGGTATCATAAACGGTCGGACGACGTCGGGCGTGGCATGCCCACATGGGCCTTGGGTATCATAAACGGTCGGACGACGTCGGGCGTGGCATGCCCACATGGGCCTTGGGTATCATAAACGGTCGGACGACGTCGGGCGTGGCATGCCCACATGGGCCTTGGGTATCATAAACGGTCGGACGACGTCGGGCGTGGCATGCCCACATGGGCCTTGGGTATCATAAACGGTCGGACGACGTCGGGCGTGGCATGCCCACATGGGCCTTGGGTATCATAAACGGTCGGACGACGTCGGGCGTGGCATGCCCACATGGGCCTTGGGTATCATAAACGGTCGGACGACGTCGGGCGTGGCATGCCCACATGGGCCTTGGGTATCATAAACGGTCGGACGACGTCGGGCGTGGCATGCCCACATGGGCCTTGGGTATCATAAACGGTCGGACGACGTCGGGCGTGGCATGCCCACATGGGCCTTGGGTATCATAAACGGTCGGACGACGTCGGGCGTGGCATGCCCACATGGGCCTTGGGTATCATAAACGGTCGGACGACGTCGGGCGTGGCATGCCCACATGGGCCTTGGGTATCATAAACGGTCGGACGACGTCGGGCGTGGCATTTTATCATCTCCCTTGGACAGAACACACGATCAAATGCTGTCGGTCCTGGCATGCCTGCATGGCCCTTAGGCAGCACACACGGTCAGATGACGACGGGCGTGTCATGACATCATCGCCCTTGGGCAGCACACACGGTCAGACGACGTCGGGCGTGGCATGCCATCATGACCCTTAGATGGCATGTATAGTTGGACAACATTGGGCGTGCATGCTATCATCGCCATTGGATTGCACACATGGTCAGATGACGTCGGGTGTGGCATGCTCGAATGTCCCTTGTGTAGCACACACGGTCAGCCGACATCGGGCGTGGAAAGCCATCATCGCCCATGGACAACATACACGATCAGTTAACATTTGGCGTGGCATGTTTTCATCGCCCTTGGACAGAAAACACGGTCTGACGACATCGAGCGTGGCATCCCATCATCGCCGATTTTCCAAAAAACATCTTTTAACTCATTCAATTTAGAGTTTCCCCCAATTTTGAAAAAAAAATGTAATTCTTTAACGCTACAAATATGATAAAAGAAAATAGATTTTCAGTACGGAATACCTTGGCAACACATCAGAGAATGTCATTTTAAATAGTAGATAATCAATTTTATGATAAAAAGTTTTTATCCCGTTCAATTTTACATTTCCCCTAGTTTTGCACACACAGTTGGACGACGTCGAGCATGGCATGACATCATCGCCCTTGGACAGCACACAGGATAGGACTGTGTTAAGCGTGGCATGCCATCATGGTCCTTGGGAAGCACACACGGTCGGACAACGTTGGGTGTAAATGCCAACGTCGCCCTTGGACAACACACAGAGACAGATGACGTCGGGTATAGCATGTTATCATTCCCTTGGACAGAATGCACAGTTAGATGATGTTGGGCGTGACATGATCGCATTGAACTTGGTCAACACAAATGATCGGACAACGTCTATCGTTACATGACATAATTGCCCTTGGAAACCACACACGATTAAAGTACGTCAGACGTGGCATGTCATCATCGCCCTTGGAAACCACACACGGTCGGAAGGCATCAGGCGTGGCATGCCATCATCGCCTTAGAACAACACACACGGTCGGACGACGTCGGGCTTTTCATGCCATCATCACCCTTAAGACTGCACACACAGTCGGACGATGTCTTGCGTGACATGCCATCATCTCCCTTGGGCAGCACATATGTTTGGATGATGTCGGGCGTTGCATGCCCGCATGGTCCATGGGCAACACACACGGTCGGATAACGTAGAGCGTCGCATGCCTTCATCACCCTTGGGCAGCACATACAGTCGGACGACATTGGTCTTGGTACACCTTCATCACCCTTGGGCAGCACACACGGTCGGACGACCTCGAGCGTGGCATACCATTATCACCCTTGGAGAGCATACACGATCGGACGACATCGAGCGAGGTATGTTATCATCTCCCTTTGACAGAACGCACGGTCGAACGACGTCGTGCATGGCATGCCCACAAGTCCCTAGGGAAACACTCACGGTCGGATAACGTCGGGCGTGGCATTCCATCATCGCCCTAGGGAAGCACACACGGTCGGACGACGTAGGGCATGACATTCCATCATCGCCCTTTGGCAGCACACACTGTTGGATGATGTCGGGCGTGGCATGCCATTATTGCCATTGGAAAACATACACGATCATACTACGTCACGATTTGCATGCCATCATCTCCCTTGGGCAGCACACACGGTCAAAAAACGTCGGGCGTGGCATGACATCATCGCCCTAGGGAAGCACACACAGTCGGAAGGCGTCGATCATGACATGCCATCATCGCCTTTGGAAAACACACACGGTCGTACCATATTGGGTGTGGCATGCCTTGATCGCCTTCGAATTGCACATACTGTCAGACAATGTCAGGATTTGCATGACCGCATGGGGCTTGGACAGAATAAATGGCCAGACGACGTCGGACTTGACATGCCATCATCGCCCTTGGGCATCACACACGGTTAGATTGTGTCGGGCGTGGCATGGTGGTATCGCCCATAGGCAGCACACATGGTGGGACGACATCGAGTGTTGCATGACATCATCACCCTTGGGCAGTACACACAATCAGATGACGTCGGGTGTGGCATGCCATCACCGACCTTGGGAAGCATAAACAGTTGAATTGCGTCAGGCGTGGCATGCGATCATCGCCCTTGGAAAACATACACGATCAGACTACGTCGGGTGTGGCTTGCCATCATCGCCATTGGGCAGCACACACGGTCGGATAACGCAGAGCGTCGCATGCCATCATCACCCTTGGGCAGCACACACAGTCGGATGACATCGGGCGTTGTATGCCTCATCACCCTTGGGCAGCACACACAGTCGGACGACGTCGAGCATGGCATGCCATTATAACCCTTGGAGAGCATACACGATCGGACGACGTCGGGCGAGGTATGTTTTCATGGCCCTTGGACAGAACACACAATCGAACGACGTTGCGCGTGGAATGCCCGTAAGGCCCTTGGGCAACACACACGATCGGATGACGTCTGGCGTGGCATTCCCTCATCACTCTAGGGAAGCACACACGGTCGGACGACGTCGGACATGACATTCCATCATCACCCTTGGGCAGCACACACTGTTGGATGATGTCGGGCGTTGCATGCCATCATTGCCATTGGAAAACATTCACGATCATACTACGTCGGGCTTAGCATGCCATCATCTACCTTGCAGCAAACATGGTCGAAAAACGTCGGGCGTGGCATGACATCATCGCCCTAGGGCAGCACACACAGTCGGAAGGCGGCGAACATGACATGCCATTATCGCCTTTGGATTGCACACACTGTCAGATGACGTCGGGCGTGGCATGACCGTATGGGCCTTGGGAAGCATAAATGGCCAGACGACGTCGGACTTGACATGCCATCATCGCCCTTGGGTATCACACACGGTTGGATTATGTCGGGCGTGGCATGCCCGTATCGCCTATAGGCAGCACATATGGTCGGACGACATCGAGCGTTGCATGCCATCATCTCCATTGGACAGCACATACAGTCGGACGACGTCGGTTGTGGCATTTCATCATCGCCCTTGGACTGCACATACGCTCGGACGACGTCGGGCGTGGCATGCGCGCATGTCCGTTGGGTAGCACACACGTTTGGACGACGTCAAATGTGGCGTGCCATTATCGCCATTGGACAACATAACCGGTCAGACAACGTCGGGCGTGGCATGTTATCATCCCCCTTGAACAGAATACATGGTCGGACGACGTCGAGTATGGCATTCCATCATCGCCATTGGATAACACACGATCGGACTACATCGGGCGTGGCATGCCATCATGGTCCTCGGGCAGCACACACGCTCGGAAGACGTCAGGCGTCGCATGCCAACATCGCCATTGGACAGCAGACGTAGAAAGACGACATCGGGAATAGCATGTCGTCATTGCCCTTGGACAACATCCACAGTTAGATAACGTCGGGCGTGGCATGGTCGCATGGTCCTTGAGAAACACACACGGTCGGACGACGTCGATCGTCGCATACCATCATCGCCATTGGACTACAACCACGATCAGACTACATCGGGCGTGGCATGCCATCATCGCCCTAGGGTAGCACACACGATCAAACGATGTCGAGCATGGCATTCCATCATCTCCTTTGGACAAAACACACGGCCGAACGACATCGGGTGAGGCATGCCGTCTTCGCACTTGTAAAGAATACACCATCAGACGACGTGAGGTGAGGTATGTTATCATCCCCCTTGGGCAGCACTGACGGTCGGACTATGGCGGGCATGACAAGACATCATTGCCCTTGGGCAGCACACACGGTTAGACGACATCGGGCGTGGCATGCCATCATCGCCCTAGGGGAGCACACACGATCAAACGATGTCGAGCATGGCATTCCATCATCTCCTTTAGACAAAACACACGGCCGAACGACATCGGGTGAGGCATGCCATCTTCGCACTTGTAAAGAATACACCATCAGACGACGTGAGGTGAGGTATGTTATCATCCCCCTTGGGCAGCACTGACGGTCGGACTATGGCGGGCATGACAAGACATCATTGCCCTTGGGCAGCACACACGGTTAGACGACATCGGGCGTGGCATGCCATCATCGCCCTAGGGGAGCACACACGATCAAACGATGTCGAGCATGGCATTCCATCATCTCCTTTAGACAAAACACACGGCCGAACGACATCGGGTGAGGCATGCCATCTTCGCACTTGTAAAGAATACACCATCAGACGACGTGAGGTGAGGTATGTTATCATCCCCCTTGGGCAGCACTGACGGTCGGACTATGGCGGGCATGACAAGACATCATTGCCCTTGGGCAGCACACACGGTTAGACGACATCGGGCGTGGCATGCCATCATCGCCCTAGGGGAGCACACACGATCAAACGATGTCGAGCATGGCATTCCATCATCTCCTTTAGACAAAACACACGGCCGAACGACATCGGGTGAGGCATGCCATCTTCGCACTTGTAAAGAATACACCATCAGACGACGTGAGGTGAGGTATGTTATCATCCCCCTTGGGCAGCACTGACGGTCGGACTATGGCGGGCATGACAAGACATCATTGCCCTTGGGCAGCACACACGGTTAGACGACATCGGGCGTGGCATGCCATCATCGCCCTAGGGGAGCACACACGATCAAACGATGTCGAGCATGGCATTCCATCATCTCCTTTAGACAAAACACACGGCCGAACGACATCGGGTGAGGCATGCCATCTTCGCACTTGTAAAGAATACACCATCAGACGACGTGAGGTGAGGTATGTTATCATCCCCCTTGGGCAGCACTGACGGTCGGACTATGGCGGGCATGACAAGACATCATTGCCCTTGGGCAGCACACACGGTTAGACGACATCGGGCGTGGCATGCCATCATCGCCCTAGGGGAGCACACACGATCAAACGATGTCGAGCATGGCATTCCATCATCTCCTTTAGACAAAACACACGGCCGAACGACATCGGGTGAGGCATGCCATCTTCGCACTTGTAAAGAATACACCATCAGACGACGTGAGGTGAGGTATGTTATCATCCCCCTTGGGCAGCACTGACGGTCGGACTATGGCGGGCATGACAAGACATCATTGCCCTTGGGCAGCACACACGGTTAGACGACATCGGGCGTGGCATGCCATCATCGCCCTAGGGGAGCACACACGATCAAACGATGTCGAGCATGGCATTCCATCATCTCCTTTAGACAAAACACACGGCCGAACGACATCGGGTGAGGCATGCCATCTTCGCACTTGTAAAGAATACACCATCAGACGACGTGAGGTGAGGTATGTTATCATCCCCCTTGGGCAGCACTGACGGTCGGACTATGGCGGGCATGACAAGACATCATTGCCCTTGGGCAGCACACACGGTTAGACGACATCGGGCGTGGCATGCCATCATCGCCCTAGGGGAGCACACACGATCAAACGATGTCGAGCATGGCATTCCATCATCTCCTTTGGACAAAACACACGGCCGAACGACATCGGGTGAGGCATGCCGTCTTCGCACTTGTAAAGAATACACCATCAGACGACGTGAGGTGAGGTATGTTATCATCACCCTTGGGCAGCACTGACGGTCGGACTATGGCGGGCATGACAAGACATCATTGCCCTTGGGCAGCACACACGGTTAGACGACATCGGGCGTGGCATGCTATCATCACCCTTGAAAAACATACATGATCAGACTACGTCGGGCGTGGCATGGCATCATCGCCCTTGGGCTGCACACACGGTCAGACAACGTCGGGCAAGGCATGCTATCATCTCCCTTCGACAGCACATACAGTCGGACGACGTCGGGCATAACATGCCATCATCGCCCTTGTACTGCACATACGGTCGGACAATGTCGGTCTTGGCATGCCCGCATGTTCCTTGGGTAGCACACACGTTCGAACGACGTCGGGCGTGACATGCCATCATCGCCCTTGGGCAGCACACACGGTCGGAGGACGTCGAGCGTGGCATGCCATCATCGCCCTTGGGCAGCACAGATGGTCGGACAATGTCGGGCATAACAAGCCATCATTTCCCTTGGGCAGCACACACGGTTAGACGATGGCGGGCGTTGCATTCTATCATCTCCCTTGGAAAACATACACGATCATACTACGTAGGGCGTGGCATGCCATTATCACATTTGGGCTGCACACACGGTCTGACGATGTCGGGCATTGCATTCCATCATCTCCCTTGGACAGTACATACAGTCGGACGACATCAGGCATGACATGCCATCATCGCCCTTGGACTGCACATACGGTTAGACAACGTCGGGCTTGGCATTCCCGCATGTCCCTTGGGTAGCACACACGTTTGGATGATGTCGAACGTCGCATGCCATATCTCCCTTGGACAACATACACGGTCAGACATAGTCTGGAGTGGCATGTAATCATTGACCTTGAATAAAATACATGGTCGAACAACGTCGAGCATGGCATTCAATCATAGCAATTAGATAACACACACGATCGAACTACGTCAGGCGTGGCATGCCATCATGGTCCTTGGGCAGCACACACGCTCGGACGACGTCGGGCGTCACATGCCAACATCGTACTTGGACAGCAAACATAGAAAGACGACATCGGGTATGGCATGTCATCATTGACCTAGGACAGCATGCACGGTTAGATGACGTCGGGCATAGCATGATTGCATGGTCCTTGACAAACACACACGGTTGATCGACATCGATCGGCATGTTCGCATGCCGTCATCGCCATTTGGTATCACACACGGTTGTATTATGTCGGGTGTGGCATGCCCGTATCACCCATAGGCAGCACACATGGTCGGATGACATCGAGCGTTGCATTCCATCATCGCCCTTGGGCAGCACACACAATCAGATGACGTCGGGTGTGGCATGCCATCATCGCTCTTGGGAACCATACAAGGTTGGACGACATCGGGTGTGGCATGCCATCATCGCCCTTGGAAAACATACACGATCAGACTACGTCAGACGTGGTATGTCATCATCTCCATTGGGCAGCACACACCGTCAGAAAGCGTCAGGCCTGGCATGCAATCATGCCATAGGCAGCACACACAGTTAGAAGGCGTCGATCATAACATGTCATCATTTCCTTTGGACAACACACACGATTGTACGACAATGCATATGTCATGCCATCATCGCCCTTAGAAAAAATATAAGATCACACTATGTCGGGCGTGGCATGCCATCATCGCCATTAGGCAGCAAACGGTCGCATGCCATCATCTCTCTTGGACAGCACATACGGCTGGACAACGTTAGGCGTGGATGCCATCGTCTCCCTTGGACTGCACACATGTTCGGATGACATCGGGCGTGGCATGCCCACACGTCCCTTGGGCAGCACGCAAAGTCGGATGATGTTGGGCGTGGCAAGCCATCATTGCCCTTGGAAAACATACACGGTCGGACGACGTCGGTTGTGGCATGTTATAATCCCTCTTGAACAGAATACATGGTCGGACGAAGTCGAGTGTGGCATTCAATCATCGCCATCGGATAACACACACGATCGGAGTACGTCGGGCCAGGCATACAATCATGGTCCTTGGGCAACAAACACGCTCGGACGTGTTCGGGCATCGCATACCAACATCGCCCTTGGACAACACACGTAGAAAGACGACCTCGGGTGTGGCAGGTCATCATTGCCATTGGACAGCATGCACGGTTGGATGACGTCGGGCGTGGCATGATGGCATGGGCCTTGGAAACACACACAGTCGTCGCATGCCATCATCGCCATTGGAAAAGTACCATGATCAGACTATGTCGGGCGTTGCATGCCATCAACGCGCTAGGGCAGTACACACGGTCGGACGGCGTCGAGAATGACATGCCATCATCTCCTTTGGACAACACACACAGTCGTACAACATTGGGCGAGGCATGCCGTCATCGCCCTTGGACTGCATGCACGGTCAGACGACGTAGACCGTGGCATGCCCACATGGGCCTTGGGTAGCATAAATAGTCGGACGATGTCGGGCGTGACATGCCATCAACGCCCTTATGCGGCACACACGGTCGGAATATGTCTAGCGTGGCATGCCCGCATGGTCCTTGGGCAACACACAGAATCGGACGACATTGAACGTTGCATGACACCATCTCCCTTGCACAGTACACACAATCGGACGACGTTAGGCGTGGCATGCCATCATCGCCCTAGGGAAGAACACACTATCGTACAACGTCGTGCGTGGTATACCATCATCGTCCTTGAAAAGCATACACGGTTGGATGACGTCGGGCGTGTCATGTTATCATTGCCCAAGGAAAGAACACACGATAGAACGATGTCGGGCGTGGAATGCCCGTATGGCCCTTGGGCATCACACACGGTTGGATGACGTCGGGCGTGGCATGCCATCATCGCTCTTGGGCAGCACACACAGTCGGACGAAGTCAGGCTTGACATGCGATTATCTCCCTTGGGCAGTACACACGGTCGGATGACGTCGGGCGTGGCATGCTATTATCTCCCTTAGACAGCACATACAGTTAGACAATGTTGGGCGTGCATGCCATCATCGCCCTTGGACTGCACACACGGTTGGATGACGTCGGTGGTGGCATGCCCGCATGTCCCTTGGGCAGCACACAATCAGATGATGTTGGGCTTGGCAAGCCATCATCGCCCTTAGACTGCATGCACGGTTAGACAACAATGGGCGTGGCATGTTATCGTCTCCCTTGGACAGAACACACGGTCGGCCGGCGTCGGGCGTGGAATGCCATCATCTCCTTTAGACAACACACACAATCGGACGACGTCGGGCGTGACATGCCATCATCGCCCTTAGACTGCACACACAGTCGGATGACGTTGGGCGTGGCATGCCCGCACGGGCCTTGGGCAAGATAAATGGTCGGACAACGTTGTGCCTGATATGCCATCATCTCCCTTGGGCAGCACATACGATCGGATGATGTCGGGCGTTGTATGCCTGCATGGTCGTTGGGCAATACACATGGTCGGATGACGTAGAGCGTCGCATGCCATTATCACCTTTGGGCAGCACACACAGTCGGACGACATTTGGCGTGGTATGCCATCATTGCCCTTGGGCATTACACACGGTCGGACGACGTCGAGCGTGGCATGCCATTATTGCACTTGGAAAGCATACACGATCAGATGACGTGGGGCGAGGTACGTTATCATCGCCCTTGGACAAAACACACGATAGGACGACATTGGGCATTGCATGCACGCAAGGCCCTTGGTCAGCAATCATGGTCGGATCACGTCGGTTGTGACATGCCATTATCGCCCTTGGGCAGCACAGACGGTCGTACGATGTCGGCCATGACATGCATTCATTGCCCTTGGGCAGCACACAAGGATAGACGACGTCGGGCGTGTTATTCTATCATCGCCCTTGGAAAACATACACGATCATACTACATTGGGCGTGGCATGGCATCATCGCCTTTGGGCTGCACCACGGTCAGACAACGTCGGGCGTGGCATGCCTTTAACTCCCTTGGACATCACATACAGTGGGACAACATCGGGCATAACATGCCTTCATCGCCCTTGGACTGCACATACGGGCGGACAACGTCGGTCTTGGCATGCACGCATGTCCCTTGGGTAGCACACACATTCAGACGACGTCAAACGTGGCATGCCACTATCGCCCTTGGACAATATACAATGTAAGACAAAATCGGGTGTGGCATGTTATCATCGCCATTGAACAGATTACATGGTCGGACGACGTCGAGCATGGCATTCCATCATCGCCATTGGATAACACACGATCGGACTCAACACACACGGTCGAACGACGTCGAGCGTGGCATGCCATTATTGCACTTGGAAAGAATACACAATCAGGCGACGTTGGGCGAGGTATGTTATCATCGCCTTGAGACAGAACACACGATAGGACGACGTCAGGCGTGGCAAGCGCGCAAGGCCCTTGGACAACACTCATGGTCGGATTACGTCGGGTGTGTCATTCCATCATCGCCCTTGGGCAGCACAGACGGTCAGACGATGTCGGACATGACATGCCATCATTGCCCTTGGGTAGCACACACGGTTAGACGACATCGGGTGTGGCATGCTATCATCGCCCTTGAAAAACATACACGATCAGACGACATCGGGCGTGGCATGACATCATCGCCCTTGGGCTACACACGGTCAGACAAGGTCGGGCAAGGCATGCCATCATCTCTCCTTGGACACCACATACAGTTGGATGACGTCGGGCATAACATGCCATCATCACCCTTGGAATGCACATACGTTCGGACAACGTCGGTCTTGGCATGCCCGCATGTCCCTTGGGTAGCACACACGTTCGGACGACGTCGGGCGTGACATGCCATCATTGCCCTTGGGCAGCACACACGATCAGAGGACATCGAGCGTGGCATACCATCATCGCCCTTGGGCAGCACAGACGTTCGGACAATGTCGGGCATAACAAGCCATCATTTCCCTTGGGCAGCACACATGGTTACACGATAGCGGGCGTTGCATTCTATCATCTCCCTTGGAAAACATACACGATCAGACTACGTCGGGCGTTGCAAGCCATCATCTCCCTTGGACAGTACATATAGTCGGACGACATCAGGCGTAACATGCCATCATCGCCCTTGGACTGCACATATGGTTAGACAACATCGGGCTTGGAATTCCCGCATGTCCCTTGGGTAGCACACATGTTCGGATGACGTCGAACGTTGTATGCCATATCTCCCTTGGACAACATACACGGTCAGACATAGTCGGGCGTGGCATGTAATCATTGACCTTGAACAAAATACATGGTCGAACAACGTCGAGCGTGGCATTCAATCATCGCCATTAGATAACACACACGATCGAACTACGTCAGGCGTGGCATGCCATCATGGTCCTTGGGCAGCACATGCTCGGACAACGTCGGGCGTCACATGCCCACATCGCACTTGGACAACAAACATAGAAAGACGACGTCGGGTATGGCATGTCATCATTGCCCTTGGACAGCATGCACGGTTAGATGACGTCGGGCATAGCATGATTGCATGGTCCTTGAGAAACACACACGGTCGATCGACATCGATCGTCGCATGCCGGCATCGCCATTGGGTATCACACACGGTTGGATTATGTTAGGCGTGGCATGCCCGTATCACCCATAGGCAGCAAACATTGTCGAACGACATCGAGCGTTGCATGCCATCATCGCCCTAGGGCAGCACACACAATCAGATGACGTCGGGTGTGGCATGCCATCATCGCTCTTGGGAACCATACACGGTTGGATGACATCGGGCGTGGTATGCCATCATCACCCTTGGAAAACATACATGATCAGACTACGACGGGCGTGGCATGCCATCATCTCCATTGGGAAGCACACACGGTCAGAAAGCGTCAGGCCTGGCATGCAATCATGCCATAGGGCAGCACACACAGTCAGAAGGCGTCGAGCATAACATGTCATCATTGCTTTTGGACAACACACACGATTGTACGACATTGCATGTAGTCATGCCATCATCGCCCTTAGAAAAAATATAAGATCACACTATGTCGAGCGTGGCATGCCCGCATGTCCCTTGGACAGCACGCAATGTCGGATTATGTTGGGCATAGCAAGCCATCACTGCCCTTCGAAAGCATACACGGTCTGACAATGTCATGTGTGGCATGTTATCATCGCCCTTGGAAAGAATACACGATCGGACGACATGTAGCGAGGTATGCCATCATCGCCGATTATCCAAAAAATATTTTTTAACACATTTAATTTTGAATTTCCTCCAATTTTGAAGAAAATTGTTAATCTTTATTGCTACGAATGTGATAAAAGAAAATATATTATAGAGTTCCGAATACCTTGGTAACACACCTTAGAATATCAATTTTAATGTTAGATAATCAATTATGTGATAAAAAACTTTTATCACATTCAATTTTACATTTCCCCTAGTTTTGCACAGTCGGAAGACGTCGAGCATGGCATGACATCATTGCCCTTGGACAGCACACATGATAGTACTATGTCGAGCATGGCTTGCCATCATGGTCCTTGGGCAGCACATACAGCCAGACGATGTCGGGCATATAATGCCAACATCGCCCTTGGACAGCACACACAGACAGATGACGTCTTGTATGGCATGTTATCATCGCCCATAAACAGCACACATGGTTAGATGACGTTGGGTACGGCATGATCACATGGTCCTTAGGCAACACACACGGTCGGACAACGTCGATCGCTGCATGCCATCATCGCCTTTGGAAACCACACACAATTTATGTATGTCCAACGTGGCATGCCATCATTGCCCTAGTGCAGCACACACGGTTGGACGGTGTCGGGCGTGGCATGCCATCATCGCCTTTCGAAAACACAAACGGTCGAACGATGTCAAGCGTGGCATGCCATAATCACCCTTAGACTGCACACGCAGTCTGAGGACGTAGGGCGTGGCTTGCCTGCATGGTCCTTGGGCCGGATAAATGATCGCACTTGGACAACAAACATAGAAAGACGACGTCGGGTATGGCATGTCATCATTGCCCTTGGACAGCATGCACAGGTAGATGACGTCGGGCGTGGCATGATTGCATGGTCCTTGAGAAAAACACACGGTCGATCGACATCAATCGTCGCATGCCATCATTGCCATTGGACAACAACCATGATCGGACTATGTCGGGCGTCGCATGCCATCATCGCCCTAGGGAAGCACACACGGTCGAACGGCGTCGAGCATGGCATGCAATAATCTACTTTGGACAACACACACGGTCATACAACATCAGGTGAGGTATGCCATCATCGCCCTTGGACTGCGCACACGGTCAAACAATGCCGGGTGTGGCATGCCCACATGGGCTTTGGGTATCATAAACGGTCGGACGACGTCGGGCGTGACATGCCATCATGGCCCTAGGGCAGCACACACGGTCGGATTATTTCGGGCGTGGCATGCCCGCATGTTCCTTGGGCAACACACACAGTAGGACGACATTGATCGTTGCATGCCATCATCACTCTTGGGCAGCACACTTTATCGGATGACGTCGCGCGTGGCATGCCATCATGCCCCATAGGAAGCTCACACGGTCGGACGACGTCGTCAAGGTATGCCATCATTACCCTTGGAAAGAATACACGATTGGACGACGTCGGGCGTGGCATTTTATCATCTCCCTTGGACAGAACACACGATCAAATGCTGTCGGTCCTGGCATGCCTGCATGGTCCTTAGGCAGCACACACGGTCAGATGACGACGGGCGTGTCATGACATCATCGCCCTTGGGCAGCACACACGGTCAGACGACGTCGGGAGTGGCATGCCATCATGACCCTTAGACGGCATGTATAGTTGGACAACATTGGGCGTGCATGCTATCATCGCCATTGGATTGCACACATGGTCAGATGACGTCGGGTGTGGCATGCTCGAATGTCCCTTGTGTAGCACACACGGTCAGACGACATCGGGCGTGGAAAGCCATCATCGCCCTTGGACAACATACACGATCAGTTAACATTTGGCGTGGCATGTTTTCATCGCCCTTGGAAAGAAAACACGGTCTGACGACATCGAGCGTGGCATCCCATCATCGCCGATTTTCCAAAAAACATCTTTTAACTCATTCAATTTAGAGTTTCCCCCAATTTTGAAAAAAAAATGTAATTCCTTAACGCTACAAATATGATAAAAGAAAATAGATTTTCAGTACGGAATACCTTGGCAACACATCAGAGAATGTCATTTTAAATAGTAGATAATAAATTTTATGATAAAAAGTTTTTATCCCGTTCAATTTTACATTTCCCCTAGTTTTGCACACACAGTTGGACGACGTCGAGCATGGCATGACATCATCGCCCTTGGACAGCACACAGGATAGGACTGTGTTAAGCGTGGCATGCCATCATGGTCCTTGGGCAGCACACACGGTCGGACAACGTTGGGTGTAAATGCCAACGTCGCCCTTGGACAACACACAGAGACAGATGACGTCGGGTATAGCATGTTATCATTCCATTGGACAGAATGCACAGTTAGATGATGTTGGGCGTGACATGATCGCATTGAACTTGGTCAACACAAATGATCGGACAACGTCTATCGTTACATGACATCATTGCCCTTGGAAACCACACACGATTAAAGTACGTCAGACGTGGCATGTCATCATCGCCCTTGGAAACCACACACGGTCGGAAGGCATCAGGCGTGGCATGCCATCATCGCCTTAGAACAACACACACGGTCGGACGACGTCGGGCTTTTCATGCCATCATCACCCTTAAGACTGCACACACGGTCGGACGACGTCTTGCGTGACATGCCATCATCTCCCTTAGGCAGCACATATTTTTGGATGATGTTGGGCGTTGCATGCCCGCATGGTCCTTGGGCAACACACACGGTCGGATAACGTAGAGCGTCGCATGCCATCATCACCCTTGGGAAGCACACACAGTCGGACGACATTGGTCTTGGTACGCCTTCATCACCCTTGGGCAGCACACACGGTCGGACGACCTCGAGCGTGGCATGCCATTATCACCCTTGGAGAGATACACGATCAGACGACATCGAGCGAGGTATGTTATCATCTCCCATTGACAGAACGCACGGTCGAACGACGTCGTGCGTGGCATGCCCACAAGTCCCTAGGGAAACACTCACGGTCGGATAACGTCGGGCGTGGCATTCCATCATCGCCCTAGGGAAGCACACACGGTCGGACGACGTAGGGCATGACATTCCATCATCGCCCTTTGGCAGCACACACTGTTGGATGATGTCAAGCGTGGCATGCCATTATTGCCATTGGAAAACATACACGATCATACTACGTCACGATTAGCATGCCATCATCTCCCTTGGGCAGCACACACGGTCAAAAGATGTCGGGCGTGGCATGACATCATCGCCCTAGGGAAGCACACACAGTCGGAAGGAGTCGATCATGACATGCCATTATCTCCCTTGGGCAGCACACACTGTCAAAAAACGTCGGGCGTGGCATGCCATCATCGCCCTAGGGAAGCACACACAGTCGGAAGGAGTCGAGCATGACATGCCATTATCTCCCTTGGGCAGCACACACGGTCAAAAGACGTCGGGCGTGGCATGCCATCATCGCCCTAGGGAAGCACACACAGTCGGAAGGAGTCGAGCATGACATGCCATTATCTCCCTTGGGCAGCACACACGGTCAAAAGACGTCGGGCGTGGCATGCCATCATCGCCCTAGGGAAGCACACACAGTCGGAAGGAGTCGAGCATGACATGCCATTATCTCCCTTGGGCAGCACACACGGTCAAAAGACGTCGGGCGTGGCATGCCATCATCGCCCTAGGGAAGCACACACAGTCGGAAGGAGTCGAGCATGACATGCCATTATCTCCCTTGGGCAGCACACACGGTCAAAAGACGTCGGGCGTGGCATGCCATCATCGCCCTAGGGAAGCACACACAGTCGGAAGGAGTCGAGCATGACATGCCATTATCTCCCTTGGGCAGCACACACGGTCAAAAGACGTCGGGCGTGGCATGCCATCATCGCCCTAGGGAAGCACACACAGTCGGAAGGAGTCGAGCATGACATGCCATTATCTCCCTTGGGCAGCACACACGGTCAAAAGACGTCGGGCGTGGCATGCCATCATCGCCCTAGGGAAGCACACACAGTCGGAAGGAGTCGAGCATGACATGCCATTATCTCCCTTGGGCAGCACACACGGTCAAAAGACGTCGGGCGTGGCATGCCATCATCGCCCTAGGGAAGCACACACAGTCGGAAGGAGTCGAGCATGACATGCCATTATCTCCCTTGGGCAGCACACACGGTCAAAAGACGTCGGGCGTGGCATGCCATCATCGCCCTAGGGAAGCACACACAGTCGGAAGGAGTCGAGCATGACATGCCATTATCTCCCTTGGGCAGCACACACGGTCAAAAGACGTCGGGCGTGGCATGCCATCATCGCCCTAGGGAAGCACACACAGTCGGAAGGAGTCGAGCATGACATGCCATTATCTCCCTTGGGCAGCACACACGGTCAAAAGACGTCGGGCGTGGCATGCCATCATCGCCCTAGGGAAGCACACACAGTCGGAAGGAGTCGAGCATGACATGCCATTATCTCCCTTGGGCAGCACACACGGTCAAAAGACGTCGGGCGTGGCATGCCATCATCGCCCTAGGGAAGCACACACAGTCGGAAGGAGTCGAGCATGACATGCCATTATCTCCCTTGGGCAGCACACACGGTCAAAAGACGTCGGGCGTGGCATGCCATCATCGCCCTAGGGAAGCACACACAGTCGGAAGGAGTCGAGCATGACATGCCATTATCTCCCTTGGGCAGCACACACGGTCAAAAGACGTCGGGCGTGGCATGCCATCATCGCCCTAGGGAAGCACACACAGTCGGAAGGAGTCGAGCATGACATGCCATTATCTCCCTTGGGCAGCACACACGGTCAAAAGACGTCGGGCGTGGCATGCCATCATCGCCCTAGGGAAGCACACACAGTCGGAAGGAGTCGAGCATGACATGCCATTATCTCCCTTGGGCAGCACACACGGTCAAAAGACGTCGGGCGTGGCATGCCATCATCGCCCTAGGGAAGCACACACAGTCGGAAGGAGTCGAGCATGACATGCCATTATCTCCCTTGGGCAGCACACACGGTCAAAAGACGTCGGGCGTGGCATGCCATCATCGCCCTAGGGAAGCACACACAGTCGGAAGGAGTCGAGCATGACATGCCATTATCTCCCTTGGGCAGCACACACGGTCAAAAGACGTCGGGCGTGGCATGCCATCATCGCCCTAGGGAAGCACACACAGTCGGAAGGCGTCGATCATGACATGCCATTATCTCCCTTGGGCAGCACACACTGTCAAAAAACGTCGGGCGTGGCATGACATCATCGCCCTAGGGAAGCACACACAGTCGGAAGGCGTCGATCATGACATGCCATCATCGCCTTTGGAAAACACACACAGTCGTACCATATTGGGTGTGGCATGCCTTCATCGCCTTCGAATCGCACATACTGTCAGACAATGTCAGGATTTGCATGACCGCATGGGGCTTGGGCAGAATAAATGGCCAGACGACGTCGGACTTGACAAACCATCATCGCCCTTGGGTATCACACACGGTTAGATTGTGTAGGGCGTGGCATGGTGGTATCGCCCATAGGCAGCACACATGGTGGGACGACATCGAGTGTTGCATGACATCATCACCCTTGGGCAGTACACACAATCAGATGACGTCGGGTGTGGCATGCCATCACCGACCTTGGGAAGCATAAACAGTTGAATTGCGTCAGGCGTGGCATGCGATCATCGCCCTTGGAAAACATACACGATCAGACTACGTCGGGTGTGGCTTGCCATCATCGCCATTGGGCAGCACACACGGTCGGATAACGCAGAGCGTCGCATGCCATCATCACCCTTGGGCAGCACACACAGTCGGACGACATCGGGCGTTGTATGCCTCATCACCCTTGGGCAGCACACACAGTCGGACGACGTCGAGCATGGCATGCCATTATAACCCTTGGAGAGCATACACGGTCGGACGATGTCGGGCGAGGTATGTTATCATCGCCCTTGGACAGAACACACAATCGAATGACGTTGCGCGTGGAATGCCCGTAAGGCCCTTGGGCAACACACACGATCGGATGACGTCCGGCATGGCATTCCCTCATCACTCTAGGGAAGCACACACGGTCGGACGACGTCGGACATGACATTCCATCATCACCCTTGGGCAGCACACACTGTTTGATGATGTCGGGCGTTGCATGCCATCATTGCCATTGGAAAACATTCATGATCATACTACGTCGGGCTTAGCATGCCATCATCTACCTTGCAGCACACATGATCGAAAAACGTCGGGCGTGGCATGACATCATCGCCCTAGGGCAGCACACACAGTCGGAAGGCGGCGAACATGACATGCCATCATCGCCTTTGGATTGCACACACTGTCAGATGACGTTGGGCGGGGCATGACCGCATGGGCCTTGGGAAGCATAAATGGCCAGACGACGTCGGACATGACATGCCATCATCGCCCTTAGGTATCACACACGGTTGGATTATGTCGGGCGTGGCATGCCCGTATCGCCTATAGGCAGCACATATGGTCGGACGACATCGAGCGTTGCATGCCATCATCTCCATTGGACAGCACATACAGTCGGACGACGTCGGGTGTGGCATTTCATCATCGCCCTTGGACTGCACATACGCTCGGACGACGTCGGGCGTGGCATGCGCGCATGTCCCTTGGGTAGCACACACGTTTGGACGACGTCAAATGTGGCGTTCCATTATCGCCATTGGACAACATAACCGTCAGACAACGTCGGGCGTGGCATGTTATCATCCCCCTTGAACAGAATACGTGGTCGGACGACGTCGAGTATGGCATTCCATCATCGCCATTGGATAACACACGATCGGACTACATCGGGCGTGGCATGCCATCATGGTCCTCGGGCAGCACACACGCTCGGAAGACGTCAGGCGTCACATGCCAACATCGCCATTGGACAGCAGACGTAGAAAGACGACATCGGGAATAGCATGTCGTCATTGCCCTTGGACAACATCCACAGTTAGATAACGTCGAGCGTGGCATGGTCGCATGGTCCTTGAGAAACACACACGGTCGGACGACGTCGATCGTTTCATACCATCATCGCCATTGGACTACAACCACGATCAGACTACATCGGGCGTGGCATGCCATCATCGCCCTAGGGTAGCACACACGATCAAACGATGTCGAGCATGGCATTCCATCATCTCCTTTGGACAAAACACACGGCCGAACGACATCGGGTGAGGCATGCCGTCTTCGCACTTGTAAAGAATACACCATCAGACGACGTGAGGTGAGGTATGTTATCATCACCCTTGGGCAGCACTGACGGTCGGACTATGGCGGGCATGACAAGACATCATTGCCCTTGGGCAGCACACACGGTTAGACGACATCGGGCGTGGCATGCTATCATCACCCTTGAAAAACATACATGATCAGACTACGTCGGGCGTGGCATGGCATCATCGCCCTTGGGCTGCACACACGGTCAGACAACGTCGGGCAAGGCATGCTATCATCTCCCTTCGACAGCACATACAGTCGGACGACGTCGGGCATAACATGCCATCATCGCCCTTGTACTGCACATACGGTCGGACAATGTCGGTCTTGGCATGCCCGCATGTTCCTTGGGTAGCACACACGTTCGAACGACGTCGGGCGTGACATGCCATCATCGCCCTTGGGCAGCACACACGGTCGGAGGACGTCGAGCGTGGCATGCCATCATCGCCCTTGGGCAGCACAGATGGTCGGACAATGACGGGCATAACAAGCCATCATTTCCCTTGGGCAGCACACACGGTTAGACGATGGCGGGCGTTGCATTCTATCATCTCCCTTGGAAAACATACACGATCATACTACGTAGGGCGTGGCATGCCATTATCACATTTGGGCTGCACACACGGTCTGACGATGTCGGGCATTGCATTCCATCATCTCCCTTGGACAGTACATACAGTCGGACGACATCAGGCATTACATGCCATCATCGCCCTTGGACTGCACATACGGTTAGACAACGTCGGGCTTGGCATTCCCGCATGTCCCTTGGGTAGCACACACGTTTGGATGATGTCGAACGTCGCATGCCATATCTCCCTTGGACAACATACACGGTCAGACATAGTCTGGCGTGGCATGTAATCATTGACCTTGAATAAAATACATGGTCGAACAACGTCGAGCGTGGCATTCAATCATAGCAATTAGATAACACACACGATCGAACTACGTCAGGCGTGGCATGCCATCATGGTCCTTGGGCAGCACACACGCTCGTACGACGTCGGGCGTCACATGCCGACATCGTACTTGGACAGCAAACATAGAAAGACGACATCGGGTATGGCATGTCATCATTGACCTAGGACAACATGCACGGTTAGATGACGTCGGGCATAGCATGATTGCATGGTCCTTGAGAAACACACACGGTCGATCGACATCGATCGGCATGTTCGCATGCCGACATCGCCATTTGGTATCACACACGGTTGGATTATGTCGGGTGTGGCATGCCCGTATCACCCATAGGCAGCACACGTGGTCGGATGACATCGAGCGTTGCATTCCATCATCGCCCTTGGGCAGCACACACAATCAGATGACGTCGGGTGTGGCATGCCATCATCGCTCTTGGGAACCATACACGGTTGGACGACATTGGGTGTGGCATGCCATCATCGCCCTTGGAAAACATACACGATCAGACTACGTCAGACGTGGTATGTCATCATCTCCATTGGGCAGCACACACCGTAAGAAAGCGTCAGGCCTGGCATGCAATCATGCCATAGGCAGCACACACAGTTAGAAGGCGTCGAGCCTAACATGTCATCATTTCCTTTGGACAACACACACGATTGTACGACAATGCATATGTCATGCCATCATCGCCCTTGGAAAACATACACGATCAGACTACGTCAGACGTGGTATGTCATCATCTCCATTGGGCAGCACACACCGTAAGAAAGCGTCAGGCCTGGCATGCAATCATGCCATAGGCAGCACACACAGTTAGAAGGCGTCGAGCCTAACATGTCATCATTTCCTTTGGACAACACACACGATTGTACGACAATGCATATGTCATGCCATCATCGCCCTTAGAAAAAATATAAGATCACACTATGTCGGGCGTGGCATGCCATCATCGCCATTAGGCAGCAAACGGTCGCATGCCATCATCTCTCTTGGACAGCACATACGGTTGGACAACGTTAGGCGTGGATGCCATCGTCTCCCTTGGACTGCACACATGTTCGGATGACATCGGGCGTGGCATGCCCACACGTCCCTTGGGCAGCACGCAAAGTCGGATGATGTTGGGCGTGGCAAGCCATCATTGCCCTTGGAAAACATACACGGTCGGACGACGTCGGTCGTGGCATGTTATAATCCCTCTTGAACAGAATACATGGTCGGACGAAGTCGAGTGTGGCATTAAATCATCGCCATCGGATAACACACACGATCGGACTACGTCGGGCCGGGCATACAATCATGGTCCTTGGGCAACAAACACGCTCGGACGAGTTCGGGCATCGCATACCAACATCGCCCTTGGACAACACACGTAGAAAGACGACCTCGGGTGTGGCAGGTCATCATTGCCATTGGACAGCATGCACGGTTGGATGACGTCGGGCGTGGCATGATGGCATGGTCCTTGGAAACACACACAGTCGTCGCATGCCATCATCGCCATTGGAAAACAACCATGATCAGACTATGTCGGGCGTTGCATGCCATCAACGCGCTAGGGCAGTACACACGGTCGGACGGCGTCGAGAATGACATGCCATCATCTCCTTTGGACAACACACACAGTCGTACAACATTGGGCGAGGCATGCCGTCATCGCCCTTGGACTGCATGCACGGTCAGACGACGTAGACCGTGGCATGCCCACATGGGCCTTGGGTAGCATAAATAGTCGGACGATGTCGGGCGTGACATGCCATCAACGCCCTTATGCGGCACACACGGTCGGAATATGTCTAGCGTGGCATGCCCGCATGGTCCTTGGGCAACACACAGAATCGGACGACATTGAACGTTGCATGACACCATCTCCCTTGCACAGTACACACAATCGGACGACGTTAGGCGTGGCATGCCATCATCGCCCTAGGGAAGAACACACTATCGTACGACGTCGTGCGTGGTATACCATCATCGTCCTTGAAAAGCATACACGGTTGGATGACGTCGGGCGTGTCATGTTATAATTGCCCAAGGAAAGAACACACGATAGAACGATGTCGGGCGTGGAATGCCCGTATGGCCCTTGGGCATCACACACGGTTGGATGACGTCGGGCGTGGCATGCCATCATCGCTCTTGGGCAGCACACACAGTCGGACGAAGTCAGGCTTGACATGCGATTATCTCCCTTGGGCAGTACACACGGTCGGATGACGTCGGGCGAGGCATGCTATTATCTCCCTTAGACAGCACATACAGTTAGACAATGTTGGGCGTGCATGCCATCATCGCCCTTGGACTGCACACACGGTTGGATGACGTCGGGGGTGGCATGCCCGCATGTCCCTTGGGCAGCACACGATCAGATGATGTTGGGCTTGGCAAGCCATCATCGCCCTTAGACTGCATGCACGGTTAGACAACAATGGGCGTGGCATGTTATCGTCTCTCTTGGACAGAACACACGGTCGGCCGGCGTCGGGCGTGGAATGCCATCATCTCCTTTAGACAACACACACAATCGGACGACGTCGGGCGTGACATGCCATCATCGCCCTTAGACTGCACACACAGTCGGATGACGTTGGGCGTGGCATGCCCGCACGGGCCTTGGGCAAGATAAATGGTCGGACAACGTTGTGCCTGATATGCCATCATCTCCCTTGGGCAGCACATACGATCGGATGATGTCGGGCGTTGTATGCCTGCATGGTCGTTGGGCAATACACATGGTCGGATGACGTAGAGCGTCGCATGCCATTATCACCTTTGGGCAGCACACACAGTCGGACGACATTTGGCGTGGTATGCCATCATTGCCCTTGGGCATTACACACGGTCGGACGACGTCGAGCGTGGCATGCCATTATTGCACTTGGAAAGCATACACGATCAGATGACGTGGGGCGAGGTACGTTATCATCGCCCTTGGACAAAACACACGATAGGACGACATTGGGCATTGCATGCACGCAAGGCCCTTGGTCAGCAATCATGGTCGGATCACGTCGGTTGTGACATGCCATTATCGCCCTTGGGCAGCACAGACGGTCGTACGATGTCGGCCATGACATGCATTCATTGCCCTTGGGCAGCACACAAGGATAGACGACGTCGGGCGTGTTATTCTATCATCGCCCTTGGAAAACATACACGATCATACTACATTGGGCGTGGCATGGCATCATCGCCTTTGGGCTACACCACGGTCAGACAACGTCGGGCGTGGCATGCCTTTAACTCCCTTGGACATCACATACAGTGGGACAACATCGGGCATAACATGCCTTCATCGCCCTTGGACTGCACATACGGGCGGACAACGTCGGTCTTGGCATGCACGCATGTCCCTTGGGTAGCACACACATTCAGACGACGTCAAACGTGGCATGCCACTATCGCCCTTGGACAATATACAATGTAAGACAAAATCGGGTGTGGCATGTTATCATCGCCATTGAACAGATTACATGGTCGGACGACGTCGAGCATGGCATTCCATCATCGCCATTGGATAACACACGATCGGACTACATCGGGCGTGGCATGCCATCATGGTCCTTGGGCAGCACACACGCTCGGAAGACGTCAGGCGTCGCATGCCAACATCTCCCTTGGATAGCACACATAGAAAGATGATGTCGAGAATGGCATGTAATCATTGCCCTTGAACAACATCCACGGTTACATAACGTTGGGTGTGGCATGATTGCATGGTCCTTGAGAAACACACACGGTCGGACGACGTCGATCGTCGCATGCCATCATCGCCATTGGACAACAACCACTATCAGACTACATCGGGCGTGGCATGCCATCATCGCCCTAGGGCAGCACACACGGTAAAATGACGTCAAGCATGGCATGCTATCATCTCCTTTGGACAACACACACGGTCGAACGACGTCGAGCGTGGCATGCCATTATTGCACTTGGAAAGAATACACCATAAGACGACGTGGGGCGAGGTATGTTATCATCGCCCTTGGACAGAACACATGACAGGACGACGTCGGGCGTGGCATGCGCGCAAGGCCCTTTGACAGCACTCATGGTCGGATGACGCCGGGTGTGTCCTTCCATCATAGCCCTTGGGCAGCACAGACGGTCGGACGATGTCGGACATGACATGCCATTATTGCCCTTGGGCAACACACACGGTTAGACGACATCGGGCGTGGCATGCTATCATCACCCTTCGAAAACATACAAGATCAGACTACGTCGGGAGTGGCATGGAATCATCGCCCTTGAGCTGCACACACGATCAGACAACGTCGGGCAAGGAATGCCATCATCTCCCTTGGACAGCACATACAGTCGGACGACGTCGGGCATAACATTCCATCATCGCCCTTGGACCGCACATACGGTCGGACAACGTCGGTCTTGGCATGCGCGCATGTCCCTTGGGTAGCACACACGTTCGGACGACGTCAGGAGTGACATGCCAACATCGCCCTTGGGCAGCACACACGGTCGGAGGACGTCGAGCATGGCATGCCATCATCGCCCTTGGGAAGCAGAGACTGTCGGACAATGTCGCGCATAACAAGCCATCATTTCCCTTGGGCAGCACACATGGTTAGACGACGGCAGGCGTTGCATGCTATCATCTCCCTTGGAAAACATACACGATCAGACTACGTTGGGTGTGGCATGCCATCATCGCCCTTGGGCTGCACACACGGTCTGACAACGTCGGGCGTTGCATGCTATCATCTCCCTTGGACAGTACATACAGTCGGACGACATCAGGCTAAACATTCAATCATCGCCCTTGGGCAGCACACACGGTCGGATGAAGTCAGGCTTGACATGCCATCATCGCCCTTGGGTAGCACACACGGTCGGACGATGTCGGGCGTGGCATGCTATCATCGCCCTTAGACAACACACACGATAGGACAATGTTTGACGTGCATGCCATCATCGCCCTTGGACTGCACACACGGTTAGATGACGTCGGGGGTAGCATGCCCGCATGTCCCTTGGGCAGCACACGGTCAGACGACGTAGGGCGTGGTAAGACATCATCGCCCTTAAACAACATGCACAGTTAGACAACATCGGGCGTGGCATGTTATCGTCTCCCTTGGACAGAACACATAGTCGGACGGCGTCGGGCGTGGAATGCCATCATCGCCTTTAGACAACACACACTGTCGGACGACGTCGGGTGTGACATGCCATCATCGCCCTTAGACTGCACACACACAGTCGGATGACGTTGGGCTTGGCATGCCCGCATCGGCCTTGGGCCGGATAAACGGCCGGAGAATGTTGTGCCTGACATGCCATCATCTCCCTTGGGCAGCACACACGATCGAATGATGTCGGGCGTGGTATGCCCTCATTGTCCTTGGGCAATACAGATGGTCGGATGACGTAGAGCGTCGCAGTCCATTATAACCTTTGGGCAGCACACACAGTCGGACGTCATTGGGCGTGGTATGCCATCATCGCCCTTGGGCATTACACACGATCGGACGACGTCGAGCGTGGCATTCCATTATTGCACATGGACAGCATAAATGGTCAGACGACTTGGGGAGAGGTACGTTATAATCGCCCTTGGACAGAACACACGATAGGACGACATTGGGCATTGCATGCGCGCAAGGCCCTTGGACAGCACTCATGGTCGGATCAAGTCGATTGTGGCATGCCATTATCGCCCTTGAGTAGCACAGACGGTCGGACGATGTCGGCCATGGCATGATATCATTGCCCTTGGGCAGCACACAAGGTTAGACGATGTCGGGCGTGTTATGCTATCATCGCCATTGGAAAACATACATAATCATACTATGTCGGGCGTGGCATGGCATCATCGCCTTTGGGCTGCACACACGGTCAGACAACATCGTGCGTGGCATGCCTTTATCTCCTTTGGACATCACATACAGTGGGACGACGACGGGCATAACATGCCATCATCGCCATTGGACTGCACATATGGTCGGACAACGTCGGTCTTGGCATGCCCGCATGTCCCTTGGGTAGCACACACGTTCGGACGACGTCGAACATGGCATGCCACTATCGCCCTTGGACAACATACACGGTAAAACAACATCGGGCGGGGCATGTTATCATTTCCATTGAACAAATTATATGGTTGGACGACGTCGAGCGTGGCATGCCATTATTGCACTTGGAAAGAATACACCATCAGGCGACGTGGGGCAAGGTATGTTATCATCGCCTTGAGACAGAACACACGATAGGACGACGTCAGGCGTGGCAAGCGCGCAAGGCCCTTGGACAACACTCATGGTCGGATTACGTCGGGTGTGTCATTCCATCATCGCCCTTGGGCAGCACAGACGGTCAGACGATGTCGGACATGACATGCCATCATTGCCCTTGGGTAGCACACACGGTTAGACGACATCGGGTGTGGCATGCTATCATCGCCCTTAAAAAACATACACGATCAGACGACATCGGGCGTGGCATGACATCATCGCCCTTGGGCTACACACATGGTCAGACAAGGTCGGGCAAGGCATGCCATCATCTCTCCTTGGACATCACATACAGTTGGATGACGTCGGGCATAACATGCCATCATCGCCCTTGGAATGCACATACGTTCGGACAACGTCGGTCTTGGCATGCCCGCATGTCCCTTGGGTAGCACACACGTTCGGACGACGTCGGGCGTGACATGCCATCATTGCCCTTGGGCAGCACACACGATCAGAGGACATCGAGCGTGGCATACCATCATCGCCCTTGGGCAGCACAGACGTTCGGACAATGTCGGGCATAACAAGCCATCATTTCCCTTGGGCAGCACACATGGTTACACGATAGCGGGCGTTGCATTCTATCATCTCCCTTGGAAAACATACACGATCAGACTACGTCGGGCGTTGCAAGCCATCATCTCCCTTGGACAGTACATACAGTCGGACGACATCAGGCGTAACATGCCATCATCGCCCTTGGACTGCACATATGGTTAGACAACATCGGGCTTGGAATTCCCTCATGTCCCTTGGGTAGCACACATGTTCGGATGACGTCGAACGTTGTATGCCATATCTCCCTTGGACAACATACACGGTCAGACATAGTCGGGCGTGGCATGTAATCGTTGACCTTGAACAAAATACATGGTCGAACAACGTCGAGCGTGGCATTCAATCATCGCCATTTGATAACACACACGATCGAACTACGTCAGGCGTGGCATGCCATCATGGTCCTTGGGCAGCACATGCTCGGACAACGTCGGGCGTCACATGCCCACATCGCACTTGGACAACAAACATAGAAAGACGACGTCGGGTATGGCATGTCATCATTGCCCTTGGACAGCATGCACGGTTAGATGACGTCGGGCATAGCATGATTGCATGGTCCTTGAGAAACACACACGGTCGATCGACATCGATCGTCGCATGCCGGCATCGCCATTGGGTATCACACACTGTTGGATTATGTTAGGCGTGGCATGCCCGTATCACCCATAGGCAGCAAACATGGTCGAACGACATCGAGCGTTGCATGCCATCATCGCCCTAGGGCAGCACACACAATCAGATGACGTCGGGTGTGGCATGCCATCATCGCTCTTGGGAACCATACACGGTTGGATGACATCGGGCGTGGTATGCCATCATCACCCTTGGAAAACATACATGATCAGACTACGACGGGCGTGGCATGCCATCATCTCCATTGGGAAGCACACACGGTCAGAAAGTGTCAGGCCTGGCATGCAATCATGCCATAGGGCAGCACACACAGTCAGAAGGCGTCAAGCATAACATGTCATCATTGCTTTTGGACAACACACACGATTGTACGACATTGCATGTGTCATGCCATCATCGCCCTTAGAAAAAATATAAGATCACACTATGTCGAGCGTGGCATGCCCGCATGTCCCTTGGACAGCACGCAATGTCGGATGATGTTGGGCATAGCAAGCCATCACTGCCCTTCGAAAGCATACACGGTCTGACAATGTCATGTGTGGCATGTTATCATCGCCCTTGGAAAGAATACACGATCGGACGACATGAAGCGAGGTATGCCATCATCGCCGATTTTCCAAAAAATATTTTTTAACACATTTAATTTTGAATTTCCCCCAATTTTGAAGAAAATTGTTAATCTTTATTGCTACGAATGTGATAAAAGAAAATATATTATAGAGTTCCGAATACCTTGGTAACACACCTTAGAATATCAATTTTAATGTTAGATAATCAATTCTGTGATAAAAAACTTTTATCACATTCAATTTTACATTTCCCCTAGTTTTGCACAGTCGGAAGACGTCGAGCATGGCATGACATCATTGCCCTTGGACAGCACACATGATAGTACTATGTCGAGCATGGGTTGCCATCATGGTCCTTGGGCAGCACATACAGCCAGACGATGTCGGGCATATAATGCCAACATCGCCCTTGAACAGCACACACAGACAGATGACGTCTTGTATGGCATGTTATCATCGCCCATAAACAGCACACATGGTTAGATGACGTTGGGTAAGGCATGATCACATGGTCCTTAGGCAACACACACGGTCGGACAACGTCGATCGCTGCATGCCATCATCGCCTTTGGAAACCACACACAATTTATGTATGTCCAACGTGGCATGCCATCATTGCCCTAGTGCAGCACACACGGTTGGACGGTGTCGGGCGTGGCATGCCATCATCGCCTTTCGACAACACAAACGGTCGAATGATGTCAAGCGTGGCATGCCATAATCACCCTTAGACTGCACACGCAGTCTGAGGACGTAGGGCGTGGCTTGCCTGCATGGGCCTTGGGCCGGATAAATGATCGGACAACGTTGTGCATGACATGCCATCATCTCCCTTGTGCAGCACATACGGTCGGATGATGTAAGGGGTGGCGTGCACGCATGGTCCTTGGGAAACACACATGGTCGGATGATGTAGAGCGTCGCATGCCAGCATCGCCCTTGGGCAGCACACACAGTCGGATGACATAGGGCGTGGTATGCCATCATCTCCATTAAACAACTTACACGGTCAAATGCCTCGAGCGTGGCATGCCATTATCGCCCTTGGAAAGCATACACGATCGGACGACGTCAGGCGAGGTATGTTATCATTGCCCTTGGATAGAACACACGATATGACAACGTCGGGCATGGCATTCTCGCAAGGCCCTTGTACAGCACACACAGTTCGATGATGTCGGGCGTGGCATGACATAATCGCCCTTGGTAAACATACACGATAAGACTATATCGGGCGTTGCATGTCATCATCGTCCTTGGGTTGCACACTCGGTCGGACAACGTCAGGAATGGTATGCCATCATCTCCATTGGACAACACATACAGTCGGACGACGTCGGGCATGGCAAGACATCATCTCCCTTGGACTACCCATATAGTCGGACGACGTCGGGCGTGGCATGCCCGCATGTCCCTTGGGTAGCACACACGTTTGGACGACGTCGAACATGGCATTCAATTATCACCCTTTGACAACATAAACGGTTAGACAATGTCGGGCGTGGCATTTTATAATCCCTCTTGAACAGAATACATGGTCGGACGACGTCGAGTGTGGCATTCCATAATCGCCATTGGATAACACACACGATCGGACTACGTCGGGCCAGGCATGCCATCATGGTCCTTGGGCAACAAACACGCTCGGACGAGTTCGGGCATCGCATACCAAAATCGCCCTTGGACAACACAAGTAGAAAGATGACCTCGGGTGTGGCAGGTCATCATTGCCCTTGGACAGCATGCACGGTTCGATGACGTCGGGCGTGGCATGATGGCATGGTCCTTGGAAACACACACAGTCGTCGCATGCCATCATCGTCATTGGAAAACAACCCTGATCAGACTATGTCGGGCGTGGCATGCAATCAACGCCCTAGGGCAGCACACACGGTCGGACGGCGTCGAGAATGACATGCCATCATCTCCTTTTGACAACACACACGGTCGTACGACATTGGGCGATACATGCCGTCATCGCCCTTGGACTGCACGCACGGTCAGACGACGTCGACCATGGCATGCCCACATTGGTCTTGGGTAGCATAAAACGTAGGACGATGTCGGGCGTGACATGCCATCAACGCCCTTAGGCTGCACAGTTAGACAACACACACAGTCGGACGGCGTCGGGCGTGGAATAGCATCATCTCCTTTAGACAACACACACAGTCGGACGACATCGGGCGTGACTTGCCATCATCGCCCTTAGAGTGCACACACAGTCGGATGACGTTGGGCGTGGCATGCCCGCATGGGGCTTAGGCCAGATAAATTGTCGGACAACGTTGTACCTGACATGCCATCATCTCCCTTGGGCAGCACATACGATCGGATGATGTCGGGCGTGGTATGCCCGCATGGTGCTTGGGCAATACACATGGTCGGATGACGTAGAGCGTCGCATGCCATTATAACCTTTGGGAAGCACACACAGTCGGACGACATTGGGCGTGGTATGCCATCGCCCTTGGGCATTACACACGGTCGTACGACGTCGAGCGTGGCATGCCATTATTGTACTTTGAAAGCATACACGATAAGGCGACGTGGGGTGAGGTACGTTATCATCGCCCTTGGACAAAACACACGATAGGACGACATTGGGCATCGCATGCGCGCAAGTCCCTTGGACAGCACTCATGGTCGGAGCACGTCGGTTGAAGCATGCCATTATCGCCCTTGGGAAGCACAGACGGTCGGACGATGTCGGCCATGACATGCCATCATTTCCCTTGGGCAGAACACAAGGTTAGACGACATCGGGCGTGTTATGCTATCATCGCCCTTGGAAAAAATACACGATCATACTACATCGGGCGTGGCATGGCATCATCGCCTTTGGGCTGCACACACGGTCAGACAACGTCGGGCGTGGCATGCCTTTATCTCCCTTGACCAGCACATACAGTGGGACAACGTCGGGCATAACATGCCATCATCGCCCTTGGACTGTACATATGGGCGGACAACGTCGGTCTTGGCATGCCCGCATGTCCCTTGGGTAGCACACACGTTCGGACGACGTCGAACGTGGCATGCCACTATCGCCCTTTGACAGCACTCATGGTCGGATGACGCCGGGTGTGTCCTTCCATCATCGCCCTTGGGCAGCACAGACGGTCGGACGATGTCGGATATGACATGCCATCATTTCCCTTGGGCAACACACACGGTTAGACGACATCAGGCGTGGCATGCTATCATCACCCTTTGAAAACATACAAGATAAGACTACGTCAGGAGTGGCATGGAATCATCGCCCTTAGGATGCACACACGGTCAGACAATGTCGGGCAAGGCATGCCATCATCTCCCTTGGACAGCACATATAGTCGGACGACGTCGGGCATAACATTCCATCATCACCCTTGGACTGCACATACGATCGGACAACGTCGGTCTTGGCATGTCCGCATGTCCCTTGGGTAGCACACACGTTCGGACGACGTCGGGCGTGACATGCCATCATCGCCCTTGGGCAGCACACACGGTCGGAGGACGTCGAGCGTGGCATGCCATCTTCGCCCTTGGGCAGCACAGGCGATCGGACAATGTCGGGCATAAAAAGCCATAATTTCCCTTGGGCAGCACACATGGTTAGACGACGGCAGGCGTTGCATGCTATCATCTCCCTTGGAAAACATACACGATCAGACTACGTCGGGTGTGGCATGCCATCATCGCCCTTGGGCTGCACACACGGTCTGACAACGTCGGGCGTTGCATGCCATCATCTCCATTGGACAGTACATACAGTCGGACGACATCAGGCTTAACATTCCATCATCGCCCTTGGACTGCATATACGGTTAGACGACGTCGAGCTTGGCATGTAATCATTGATCTTGAACAGTATACATGGTCGAACGACGTAGAGCATGGCATCAATCATCGCCATTAGATAACACACACGATCGGAACACATCGAGCGTTGAATGCCATCATGGTCCTTGGGCAGCACACACGCTCGGATGACGTCGGGCGTCACATGCCAACCTCGCACTTGGACAACAAACATAGAAAGACGACGTCGGCTATTGCATTCCATCATCGCCATTGAAAAGATTACATGGTCGGAAGATGTCGAGCGTGGCATTCAATCATCACCATAGGATGACACACGATCGGACTACATCGGGCGTGGCATGCCATCATGGTCCTCGGGCAGCACACACGCTCCGAAGACGTAAGGCGGCGCATGCCAACATCGCCCTTGATAGCACACGTAGAAAGATGATGTCGGGAATGACATGTCATCATTGCCCTTGGACAGCATGCACGGTTAGATGACGTCGGGCGTAGCATGATTGCATGGTCCTTGAGAAACACACACGGTCGATCGACATCGATCGTCGCATGCCATCATTGCCATTGGACAAAAACCACGATCGGACTATGTCGGGCGTCGCATGACATCATCTCCCTAGGGCAGCACACACGGTCGAACGGCGTAGAGCATGGCATGCCACCATCTACTTTTGACAACACACACGATCATACAACATCGGGTAAGGCATGCCATCATCGCCCTTGGACTGCACACACGGTAAGACAACATCGGGCGTGGCATGCCCACATTAACCTTGGGTAGAATAAACGGTCGTACAACGTCAAGTGTGACATGCCATCATCGCCCTTGGGCAGCACACACGGTCGGATTATGTCGGGTTTAGCATGCCCGCATGGTCCTTGGGAAACACACACAGTCGGACGACATTGATCATTGCATGCCATCATCGCCCTTGGGTAGCACACACAATCTGATGACTTCGGGCGTGGCATGCCATCATCGCCCATGCGAAACTCACAGGTCGGACGACGTCGTCAAGGTATGCCATCATTACCCTTGGAAAGCATACACAGTTGGACGACGTCGGGCGTGGCATGTTATCATCACCCATGTACAAAACACATGATCGAATGATGTCGAGCGTGGCATGCCTACATGGACATTAGGCAACACACACGGTCGAATAACGACGAGCGTGGCATTCCGTCATCGCCTAGGGAAGCACACACGGTCGGACGACGTGGGATGTCATGCGATCATCACCCTTGGGCAGCACACACTGTTGGATGATGTCGGGCGTGGCATGCCATCATTGCCATTGGAAAACATACACGATCATACTAGTCGGGCTTAGCATGCCATCATCTCCCTTGGGCAGCACACACTGTTGGATGATGTCGGGCGTGGCATGCCATCATTGCCATCGGAAAACATATATGATCATACTATGTCGGGCTTAGCATGCCATCATCTCCCTTGGGCAGCACACACAGTCGAAAAACATCGGGCGTGGCATGACATCATCGCCCTAGGGAAGCACACACAGTCGGAAGGCGTCGAGCATGATATGCCATTATCGCGTTTGGATAACACACACTGTCGCACCATATAGGGTGTGGCATGCCTTCATCGCCTTTGGATTGCACACACTGTCAGACGACATCAGGCGTTGCATGACCGCATGGGCCTTGGGTAGCATAAATGGCCAGACGACGTCGGACTTGACTAACCATCATTGCCCTTGGGTATCACACACGGTTTGATTATGTTGTGCGAGGCATGCCCGTATCACCCGTAGGAAGCACACATGGTCGGACGACATCGAGCGTTGCATGCCATCATCGCTCTTGGGCAGCACACACAATCAGATGACATCGGGTGTGGCATACCATCATCGCTCTTGGGAACCATACACGGTTGGACGACGTCGGGCGTGGCATGCCATCATCGCCCTTGGAAAACATACGCGATCAGAATATGTCGGGCGTGGCATGCCATCATCTCTATTGGGCAGCACACACGGTCAGAAAGCGTCGGGCCTTGCATGCAATCATGCCATAGGGCAGCACACACAGTCGGAAGGCATCGAGCATAATATGCCATCATTGCCTTTGGACAACACACACAATCGCACGACATTGTATATGTCATGCCATCATCGCCCTTAGAAAGAATATAAGATCACACTATGTCGGGCGTGGCATGCCATCATCGCCCTTGGTAAACATACACGATCAGACTACATCGGACGTGGCATGCTATCATCGCCCTTGGGCTGCACACTCGGTTGGACAACGTCGGGCTTGGCATTCCTGCATGTCCCTTGGGTAGCACACACATTCGGATGACGTCGAATGTGGCATGCCATTATCGCCCTTGGACAACATACACGGTCAAATATTGTGGGGCGTGGCATGTTATCATGGTCGAACGACGTCGAGCGTGGCATTTCATCATTGCCATTAGATAACACACACGATCAGACTACGTCGGGCGTGGCATGCCATCATGGTCCTTGGGCAGCACACACACTCGAATGACGTCGGGCGTCACATGCCAATATCGCACTTGGACAACAAACATAGAAAGACGACGTCGGGTATGGCATGTCATCATTGCCCTTGGACAGCATGCACAGGTAGATGACGTCGGGCGTGGCATGATTGCATGGTCCTTGAGAAAAACACATGGTCGATCGACATCAATCGTCGCATGCCATCATTGCCATTGGACAGCAACCATGATCGGACTATGTCGGGCGTCGCATGCCATCATCGCCCTAGGGAAGCACACACGGTCGAACGGCGTCGAGCATGGCATGCAATCATCTACTTTGGACAACACACACGGTCATACAACATCGGGTGAGGTATGCCATCATCGCCCTTGGACTGCGCACACGGTCAGACAACGCCGGGCGTGGCATGCCCACATGGGCCTTGGGTATCATAAACGGTCGGACGACGTCAGTCGTGACATGCCATCATGGCCCTAGGGCAGCACACACGGTCGGATTATTTCGGGCGTGGCATGCCCGCATGTTTCTTGGGCAACACACACAGTCGGACGACATTGATCGTTGCATGTCATCATCACTCTTGGGCAGCACACTTTATCGGATGACGTCGCGCGTGGCATGCCATCATGCCCCATAGGAAGCTCACACGATCGGACGATATCGTCAAGGTATGCCATCATTACCCTTGGAAAGAATACACGATTGGACGACGTCGGGCGTGGCATTTTATCATCGCCCTTGGACAGAACACACGATCAAATGCTGTCAGTCCTGGCATGCCTGCATGGCCCTTAGGCAGCACACACGGTCAAATGACGACGGGCGTGTCATGAAATCATCGCCCTTGGGCAGCACACACGGCCGAACGACGTCGGGCGTGGCATGCCATTATCACCCTTAGACGGCATGTATAGTTGGACAACATTGGGCGTGCATGCTATCATCGCCATTGGATTGCACACATGGTCAGATGACGTCGGGTGTGGCATGCTCGAATGTCCCTTGTGCAGCACACACGGTCAGACGACATCGAGCGTGGAAAGCCATCATCGCCCTTGGACAACATACACGATCAGTTAACATTTGGCGTGGCATGTTTTCATCGCCCTTGGACAGAAAATACGGTCTGACGACATCGAGCGTGGCATGCCATCATCGCCGATTTTCCAAAAAACATATTTTAACTCATTCAATTTAGAGTTTCCCCCAATTTTGAAAAAAAATGTAATTCTTTAACGCTACAAATATGATAAAAGAAAATAGATTTTCAGTACGGAATACCTTGGCAACACATCAGAGAATGTCATTTTAAATAGTAGATAATCAATTTTATGATAAAAAGTTTTTATCCCGTTCAATTTTACATTTCCCCTTGTTTTGCACACACAGTTGGACGACGTCGAGCATGGCATGACATCATCGCCCTTGGACAGCACACAAGATAGGACTGTGTTAAGCGTGGCATGCCATCATGGTCCTTGGGCAGCACACACGGTCGGACAACGTTGGGTGTAAATGCCAACGTCGCCCTTGGACAACACACAGAGACAGATGACGTCGGGTATAGCATGTTATCATTCCCTTGGACAGAATGCACGGTTAGATGATGTTGGGCGTGACATGATCGCATTGACCTTGGTCAACATAAATGATCGGACAACGTCTATCGTTACATGACATCATTGCCCTTGGAACCACACACGATTAAAGTACGTCAGATGTGGCATGTCATCATCGCCCTTGGAAACCACACACGGTCGGAAGGCATCAGGCGTGGCATGCCATCATCGCCTTAGAACAACACACACGGTCGGACGACGTCGGGCTTTTCATGCCATCATCACCCTTAAGACTGCACACACGGTCGGACGACGTCGTGCGTGACATGCCATCATCTCCCTTGGGCAGCACATATGTTTGGATGATGTCGGGCGTTGCATGCCCGCATGGTCCTTGGGCAACACACACGGTCGGATAACGTAGAGCGTCGCATGCCATCATCACCCTTGGGCAGCACACACAGTCGGACGACATCGGTCTTGGTAGGCCTTCATCACCCTTGGGAAGCACACACGGTCGGACGACGTCGAGCGTGGCATGCCATTATCACCCTTGGAGAGCATACACGATCGGACGACATCGAGCGAGGTATGTTATCATCTCCCTTTGACAGAACACACGGTCGAACGACGTCGCGCGTGGCATGCCCACAAGTCCCTAGGGAAACACTCACGGTCGGATAACGTCGGGCGTGGCATTCCATCATCGCCCTAGGGAAGCACACACGGTCGAACGACGTCGGGCATGACATTCCATCATCGCCCTTTGGCAGCACAGACTGTTGGATGATGTCGGGCGTGGCATGCCATTATTGCCATTGGAAAACATACACAATCATACTACGTCACGATTAGCATGCCATCACCTCCCTTGGGCAGCACACACAGTCAAAAAATGTCGGGCGTGGCATGACATCATCGCCCTAGGGAAGCACACACAGTCGGAAGGCGTCGATCATGACATGCCATCATCTCCCTTGGGCAGCACACAAGGTAAAAAAACGTCGGGCGTGGCATGACATCATCGCCCTAGGGAAGCACACACAGTCGGAAGGCGTCGATCATGACATGCCATCATCTCCCTTGGGCAGCACACACTGTTTGATGATGTCGGGCGTTGCATGCCATCATTGCCATTGGAAAACATTCATGATCATACTACGTCGGGCTTAGCATGCCATCATCTACCTTGCAGCACACATGATCGAAAAACGTCGGGCGTGGCATGACATCATCGCCCTAGGGCAGCACACACAGTCGGACGACATCGGGCGTTGTATGCCTCATCACCCTTGGGCAGTACACACAATCAGATGGCGTCGGGTGTGGCATGCCATAACCGCCCTTGGGAAGCATAAACAGTTGGATTGCGTCGGGCGTGGCATGCCATCATCGCCCTAGGGAAGCCCACACAGTCGGAAGGCGGCGATCATGACATGCCATCATCTCCCTTGGGCAGCACACACTGTTTGATGATGTCGGGCGTTGCATGCCATCATTGCCATTGGAAAACATTCATGATCATACTACGTCGGGCTTAGCATGCCATCATCTACCTTGCAGCACACATGATCGAAAAACGTCGGGCGTGGCATGACATCATCGCCCTAGGGCAGCACACACAGTCGGACGACATCGGGCGTTGTATGCCTCATCACCCTTGGGCAGTACACACAATCAGATGGCGTCGGGTGTGGCATGCCATAACCGCCCTTGGGAAGCATAAACAGTTGGATTGCGTCGGGCGTGGCATGCCATCATCGCCCTAGGGAAGCCCACACAGTCGGAAGGCGGCGATCATGACATGCCATCATCTCCCTTGGGCAGCACACACTGTTTGATGATGTCGGGCGTTGCATGCCATCATTGCCATTGGAAAACATTCATGATCATACTACGTCGGGCTTAGCATGCCATCATCTACCTTGCAGCACACATGATCGAAAAACGTCGGGCGTGGCATGACATCATCGCCCTAGGGCAGCACACACAGTCGGACGACATCGGGCGTTGTATGCCTCATCACCCTTGGGCAGTACACACAATCAGATGGCGTCGGGTGTGGCATGCCATAACCGCCCTTGGGAAGCATAAACAGTTGGATTGCGTCGGGCGTGGCATGCCATCATCGCCCTAGGGAAGCCCACACAGTCGGAAGGCGGCGATCATGACATGCCATCATCTCCCTTGGGCAGCACACACTGTTTGATGATGTCGGGCGTTGCATGCCATCATTGCCATTGGAAAACATTCATGATCATACTACGTCGGGCTTAGCATGCCATCATCTACCTTGCAGCACACATGATCGAAAAACGTCGGGCGTGGCATGACATCATCGCCCTAGGGCAGCACACACAGTCGGACGACATCGGGCGTTGTATGCCTCATCACCCTTGGGCAGTACACACAATCAGATGGCGTCGGGTGTGGCATGCCATAACCGCCCTTGGGAAGCATAAACAGTTGGATTGCGTCGGGCGTGGCATGCCATCATCGCCCTAGGGAAGCCCACACAGTCGGAAGGCGGCGATCATGACATGCCATCATCTCCCTTGGGCAGCACACACTGTTTGATGATGTCGGGCGTTGCATGCCATCATTGCCATTGGAAAACATTCATGATCATACTACGTCGGGCTTAGCATGCCATCATCTACCTTGCAGCACACATGATCGAAAAACGTCGGGCGTGGCATGACATCATCGCCCTAGGGCAGCACACACAGTCGGACGACATCGGGCGTTGTATGCCTCATCACCCTTGGGCAGTACACACAATCAGATGGCGTCGGGTGTGGCATGCCATAACCGCCCTTGGGAAGCATAAACAGTTGGATTGCGTCGGGCGTGGCATGCCATCATCGCCCTAGGGAAGCCCACACAGTCGGAAGGCGGCGATCATGACATGCCATCATCTCCCTTGGGCAGCACACACTGTTTGATGATGTCGGGCGTTGCATGCCATCATTGCCATTGGAAAACATTCATGATCATACTACGTCGGGCTTAGCATGCCATCATCTACCTTGCAGCACACATGATCGAAAAACGTCGGGCGTGGCATGACATCATCGCCCTAGGGCAGCACACACAGTCGGACGACATCGGGCGTTGTATGCCTCATCACCCTTGGGCAGTACACACAATCAGATGGCGTCGGGTGTGGCATGCCATAACCGCCCTTGGGAAGCATAAACAGTTGGATTGCGTCGGGCGTGGCATGCCATCATCGCCCTAGGGAAGCCCACACAGTCGGAAGGCGGCGATCATGACATGCCATCATCTCCCTTGGGCAGCACACACTGTTTGATGATGTCGGGCGTTGCATGCCATCATTGCCATTGGAAAACATTCATGATCATACTACGTCGGGCTTAGCATGCCATCATCTACCTTGCAGCACACATGATCGAAAAACGTCGGGCGTGGCATGACATCATCGCCCTAGGGCAGCACACACAGTCGGACGACATCGGGCGTTGTATGCCTCATCACCCTTGGGCAGTACACACAATCAGATGGCGTCGGGTGTGGCATGCCATAACCGCCCTTGGGAAGCATAAACAGTTGGATTGCGTCGGGCGTGGCATGCCATCATCGCCCTAGGGAAGCCCACACAGTCGGAAGGCGGCGATCATGACATGCCATCATCTCCCTTGGGCAGCACACACTGTTTGATGATGTCGGGCGTTGCATGCCATCATTGCCATTGGAAAACATTCATGATCATACTACGTCGGGCTTAGCATGCCATCATCTACCTTGCAGCACACATGATCGAAAAACGTCGGGCGTGGCATGACATCATCGCCCTAGGGCAGCACACACAGTCGGACGACATCGGGCGTTGTATGCCTCATCACCCTTGGGCAGTACACACAATCAGATGGCGTCGGGTGTGGCATGCCATAACCGCCCTTGGGAAGCATAAACAGTTGGATTGCGTCGGGCGTGGCATGCCATCATCGCCCTAGGGAAGCCCACACAGTCGGAAGGCGGCGATCATGACATGCCATCATCTCCCTTGGGCAGCACACACTGTTTGATGATGTCGGGCGTTGCATGCCATCATTGCCATTGGAAAACATTCATGATCATACTACGTCGGGCTTAGCATGCCATCATCTACCTTGCAGCACACATGATCGAAAAACGTCGGGCGTGGCATGACATCATCGCCCTAGGGCAGCACACACAGTCGGACGACATCGGGCGTTGTATGCCTCATCACCCTTGGGCAGTACACACAATCAGATGGCGTCGGGTGTGGCATGCCATAACCGCCCTTGGGAAGCATAAACAGTTGGATTGCGTCGGGCGTGGCATGCCATCATCGCCCTAGGGAAGCCCACACAGTCGGAAGGCGGCGATCATGACATGCCATCATCTCCCTTGGGCAGCACACACTGTTTGATGATGTCGGGCGTTGCATGCCATCATTGCCATTGGAAAACATTCATGATCATACTACGTCGGGCTTAGCATGCCATCATCTACCTTGCAGCACACATGATCGAAAAACGTCGGGCGTGGCATGACATCATCGCCCTAGGGCAGCACACACAGTCGGAAGGCGGCGAACATGACATGCCATCATCGCCTTTGGATTGCACACACTGTCAGATGACGTTGGGCGGGGCATGACCGCATGGGCCTTGGGAAGCATAAATGGCCAGACGACGTCGGACATGACATGCCATCATCGCCCTTAGGTATCACACACGGTTGGATTATGTCGGGCGTGGCATGCCCGTATCGCCTATAGGCAGCACATATGGTCGGACGACATCGAGCGTTGCATGCCATCATCTCCATTGGACAGCACATACAGTCGGACGACGTCGGGTGTGGCATTTCATCATCGCCCTTGGACTGCACATACGCTCGGACGACGTCGGGCGTGGCATGCGCGCATGTCCCTTGGGTAGCACACACGTTTGGACGACGTCAAATGTGGCTGTCCATTATCGCCATTGGACAACATAACCGTCAGACAACGTCGGGCGTGGCATGTTATCATCCCCCTTGAACAGAATACGTGGTCGGACGACGTCGAGTATGGCATTCCATCATCGCCATTGGATAACACACGATCGGACTACATCGGGCGTGGCATGCCATCATGGTCCTCGGGCAGCACACACGCTCGGAAGACGTCAGGCGTCACATGCCAACATCGCCATTGGACAGCAGACGTAGAAAGACGACATCGGGAATAGCATGTCGTCATTGCCCTTGGACAACATCCACAGTTAGATAACGTCGAGCGTGGCATGGTCGCATGGTCCTTGAGAAACACACACGGTCGGACGACGTCGATCGTTTCATACCATCATCGCCATTGGACTACAACCACGATCAGACTACATCGGGCGTGGCATGCCATCATCGCCCTAGGGTAGCACACACGATCAAACGATGTCGAGCATGGCATTCCATCATCTCCTTTGGACAAAACACACGGCCGAACGACATCGGGTGAGGCATGCCGTCTTCGCACTTGGAAAGAATACACCATCAGACGACGTGAGGTGAGGTATGTTATCATCCCCCTTGGGCAGCACTGACGGTCGGACTATGTCGGGCATGACAAGACATCATTGCCCTTGGGCAGCACACACGGTTAGACGACATCGGGCGTGGCATGCCATCATCGCCCTAGGGTAGCACACACGATCAAACGGTGTCGAGCATGGCATTCGATCATCTCCTTTGGACAAAACCCACGGCCGAACGACATCGGGTGAGGCATGCCGTCTTCGCCCTTGGAAAGAATACCCCATCAGACGACGTGAGGTGAGGTATGTTATCATCCCCCTTGGGCAGCACTGACGGTCGGACTATGTCGGGCATGACAAGACATCATTGCCCTTGGGCAGCACACACGGTTAGACGACATCGGGCGTGGCATGCCATCATCGCCCTAGGGTAGCACACACGATCAAACGGTGTCGAGCATGGCATTCGATCATCTCCTTTGGACAAAACCCACGGCCGAACGACATCGGGTGAGGCATGCCGTCTTCGCCCTTGGAAAGAATACCCCATCAGACGACGTGAGGTGAGGTATGTTATCATCCCCCTTGGGCAGCACTGACGGTCGGACTATGTCGGGCATGACAAGACATCATTGCCCTTGGGCAGCACACACGGTTAGACGACATCGGGCGTGGCATGCCATCATCGCCCTAGGGTAGCACACACGATCAAACGGTGTCGAGCATGGCATTCGATCATCTCCTTTGGACAAAACCCACGGCCGAACGACATCGGGTGAGGCATGCCGTCTTCGCCCTTGGAAAGAATACCCCATCAGACGACGTGAGGTGAGGTATGTTATCATCCCCCTTGGGCAGCACTGACGGTCGGACTATGTCGGGCATGACAAGACATCATTGCCCTTGGGCAGCACACACGGTTAGACGACATCGGGCGTGGCATGCCATCATCGCCCTAGGGTAGCACACACGATCAAACGGTGTCGAGCATGGCATTCGATCATCTCCTTTGGACAAAACCCACGGCCGAACGACATCGGGTGAGGCATGCCGTCTTCGCCCTTGGAAAGAATACCCCATCAGACGACGTGAGGTGAGGTATGTTATCATCCCCCTTGGGCAGCACTGACGGTCGGACTATGTCGGGCATGACAAGACATCATTGCCCTTGGGCAGCACACACGGTTAGACGACATCGGGCGTGGCATGCCATCATCGCCCTAGGGTAGCACACACGATCAAACGGTGTCGAGCATGGCATTCGATCATCTCCTTTGGACAAAACCCACGGCCGAACGACATCGGGTGAGGCATGCCGTCTTCGCCCTTGGAAAGAATACCCCATCAGACGACGTGAGGTGAGGTATGTTATCATCCCCCTTGGGCAGCACTGACGGTCGGACTATGTCGGGCATGACAAGACATCATTGCCCTTGGGCAGCACACACGGTTAGACGACATCGGGCGTGGCATGCCATCATCGCCCTAGGGTAGCACACACGATCAAACGGTGTCGAGCATGGCATTCGATCATCTCCTTTGGACAAAACCCACGGCCGAACGACATCGGGTGAGGCATGCCGTCTTCGCCCTTGGAAAGAATACCCCATCAGACGACGTGAGGTGAGGTATGTTATCATCCCCCTTGGGCAGCACTGACGGTCGGACTATGTCGGGCATGACAAGACATCATTGCCCTTGGGCAGCACACACGGTTAGACGACATCGGGCGTGGCATGCCATCATCGCCCTAGGGTAGCACACACGATCAAACGGTGTCGAGCATGGCATTCGATCATCTCCTTTGGACAAAACACACGGCCGAACGACATCGGGTGAGGCATGCCGTCTTCGCACTTGGAAAGAATACACCATCAGACGACGTGAGGTGAGGTATGTTATCATCACCCTTGGGCAGCACTGACGGTCGGACTATGTCGGGCATGACAAGACATCATTGCCCTTGGGCAGCACACACGGTTAGACGACATCGGGCGTGGCATGCTATCATCACCCTTGAAAAACATACATGATCAGACTACGTCGGGCGTGGCATGACATCATCGCCCTTGGGCTGCACACACCGTCAGTCAACGTCGGGCAAGGCATGCTATCATCTCCCTTCGACAGCACATACAGTCGGACGATGTCGGGCATAACATGCCATCATCGCCCTTGTACTGCACATACGGTCGGACAATGTCGGTCTTGGCATGCCCGCATGTCCCTTGGGTAGCACACACGTTCGAACGACGTCGGGCGTGACATGCCATCATCGCCCTTGGGCAGCACACACGGTCGGAGGACGTCGAGCGTGGCATGCCATCATCGCCCTTGGGCAGCACAGACGGTCGGACAATGTCGGGCATAACAAGCCATCATTTCCCATGGGCAGCACACACGGTTAGACGATGGCGGGAGTTGCATTCTATCATCTCCCTTGGAAAACATACACAATCATACTACGTCGGGCGTGGCATGCCATTATCGCATTTGGGCTGCACACACGGTCTGACGATGTCGGGCATTGCATGCCATCATCTCCCTTGGACAGTACATACAGTCGGACGACATCAGGCATAACATGCCATCATCGCCCTTGGACTGCACATACGGTTAGACAACGTCGGTCTTTGAATTCCCGCATGTCCCTTTGGTAGCACACACGTTTGGATGATGTCGAACGTGGCATGCCATATCTCCCTTGGACAACATACACGGTCAGACATAGTCTGGCGTGGCATGTAATCATTGACCTTGAATAAAATACATGGTCGAACAACGTCGAGCGTGGCATTCAATCATAGCAATTAGATAACACACACGATCGAACTACGTCAGGCGTGGCATGCCATCATGGTCCTTGGGCAGAACACACGCTCGAACGACGTCGGGCGTCACATGCCAACATCGTACTTGGACAACAAACATAGAAAGACGACGTCGGGTATGGCATGTCATCAATGCCCTAGGACAGCATGCATGGTTAGATGACGTCGGGCATAGCATGATTGCATGGTCCTTGAGAAACACACACGGTCGATCGGCATGTTCGCATGCCGTCATCGCCATTGGGTATCACACACGGTTGGATTATGTCGGGTGTGGCATGCCCGTATCACCCATAGGCTGCACACATGGTCGGACGACATCGAGCGTTGCATTCCATCATCGCCCTTGGGCAGCACACACAATCAGATGACGTCGGGTGTGGCATGCCATCATCGCTCTTGGGAACCATACACGGTTGGACGACATCGGGCGTGGCATGCCATCATCGCCCTTGGAAAACATACACGATCAGACTACGTCAGGCGTGGTATGTCATCATCTCCATTGGGCAGCACACACCGTCAGAAAGCGTCAGGCCTGGCATGCAATCATGCCATAGGCAGCACACACAGTTAGAAGGCGTCGAGCATAACATGTCATCATTTCCTTTGGACAACACACACGATTGTACGACTTTTCATATATCATGCCATCATCGCCCTTAGAAAAATATAAGATCACACTATGTCGGGCGTGGCATGCCATCATCGCCTTTAGGCAGCAAACGGTCGCATCCCATCATCTCTATTGGACAGCACATACGGTTGGACAACGTTAGGCGTGGATGCCATCGTCTCCCTTGGACTGCACACATGTTCGGATGACATCGGGCGTGGCATGCCCGCACGTCCCTTGGGCAGCACGCAAATTCGTATGATGTTGGGCGTTGCAAGCCATCATTGCCCTTGGAAAACATACACGGTCGGACGACATCGAGCGAGGTATGCTATCATCGCCGGTTTTCCAAAAAAATCTCTTTTAACCCATTCAATTTTGAATTTCCCCCAATTTTGAAGAAAATTGTAAATCTTTATTGCTACGAATATGATAAAAGAAAATAGATTTTAGAGTTCGGAATACCTTGGTAACACATATGAGAATATCAATTTTAATGTTAGATAATGAATTTTATGATAAAAAACTTTTAGCACATTCAATTTTACATTTCCCCTAGTATTGCAAACACAATTGGAAGACGTCGAGCATGGCATGACATCATTGCCCTTGGATAGCACACATGATAGTACTATGTCGAGCATGGCATGCCATCATGGTCCTTGGGAAGCACATACAGCCAGACGATGTCGGGCATATAATGCCAACATCGCCCTTGTACAGCACACACAGACAGATGACGTCTTGTATGGCATGTTATCATCGCCCTTAGACAGCACACATGGTTAGATGACGTTGGGCACGACATGATCACATGGTCCTTAGGAAACACACACAGTCGGACAACGTCGATTGTTGCATGCCATCATCGCCTTTGGAAACCACACACGATTGAAGTATGTCCAACGTGGCATGCCATCATTTCCCTAGTGCAGCACACACGGTTGGACGGTGTCGGCCGTGGCATGCCATCATCGCCTTTCGACAACACACACGGTCGGACGATGTCAAGCGTGGCATGCAATCATCACCCTTAGACTGCACACGCAGTCTGAGGACGTAGGGCGTGGCTTGCCCGCACTGGCCTTCGGCCGGATAAATGATCGGACAACGTTGTGCATGACATGCCATCATCTCCCTTGCGCAGCACATACGGTCGGATGATGTCAGGCGTGGCGTGCACGCATGGTCCTTGGACAACACACATGGTCGGATGATGTAGAGCTTCGCATGCCATCATCGCCCTTGGGCTTCACACACAGTCGGATGACATAGGGCGTGGTATTCCATCATCTCCAATAAACAACTTACACGGTCAAATGCCTCGAGAGTGGCATGCCATTATCGCAGTTGGAAGGCATACACGATCGGACGACGTCAGGCGAGGTATGTTATCATTGCCCTTGGACAGAACACACGATATGACGACGCCGGGCATGGCATTCTCGCAAGGCCCTTGGGAAGCACACACGGTCAGATGATGTCGGGCGTGGCATGACATCATAGCACTTGGGCAGCACACACGGTCGAACGACGTCGGGCAAGATATTCCATCATCGCCCTTGGGCAACACACCCGGTCAGACGACGTCGGGTGTGGCATGTCATCATCTCCCTTGGTAAACATACACGATAAGACTATATCGGGCATGGCATGCCATCATCGCCCTTGTGTTGCACACTCGGTCGGACAACGTCGGGAATGGCATGCCATCATCTCCATTGGACAACACATACAGTCGGACGACGTCGGGCATGTCAAGACATCATCTCCCTTGGACTACCCATACGGTCGGACGACGTCGGGCGTGGCATGCCCGCATGTCCATTGGATAGCACACGACGTAGAACATGGCATGTAATTATCACCCTTTGACAGCATAAACGGTCAGACAACGTCGGGCGTGGCATGTTATAATCCCTCTTGAACAGAATACATGGTCGGACGAAGTCGAGTGTGGCATTCAATCATCGCCATCAGATAACACACACGATCGGACTACGTCGGGCCAGGCATACAATCATGGTCCTGGGGCAACAAACACGCTCGGATGAGTTCGGGCATCGCATACCAACATCGCCCTTGGACAACACACGTAGAAAGACGACCTCGGGTGTGGCAGGTCATCATTACCATTGGACAGCATGCACGGTTGGATGACGTCGGGCGTGGCATGATGGCATGGTCCTTGGAAACACACACAGTCGTCGCATGCCATCATCGCCATTGGAAAACAACCATGATCAGACTATGTCGGGCGTGGCATGCCATCAACGCCCTAGGGCAGCACACACGGTCGAACGGCGTCGAGAATGACATGCCATCATCTCCCTTGGACAACACACACAGTCGTACAACATTGGGCAAGGCATGCTGTCATCGCCCTTGGACTGCATGCACGGTCAGACGACGTAGACCGTGGCATGCCCACATGGGCCTTGGGTAGCATAAATAGTCGGACGATGTCGGGAGTGACATGCCATCAATGCCCTTAGGCGGCACACACGGTCGGAATATGTCTAGCGTGGCATGCCCGCATGGTCCTTGGGCAACACACAGAATCGGACGACATTGAACGTTGCATGACACCATCTCCCTTGCACAGTACACACAATCGGACGACGTTAGGCGTGGCATGCCATCATCGCCCTAGGGAAGAACACACTATCGTACGACGTCGTGCGTGGTATACCATCATCGCCCTTGAAAAGCATACACGGTTGGATGACGTCGGGCGTTTCATGTTATCATTGCCCAAGGAAAGAACACACGATAGAACGATGTCCGGCGTGGAATGCCCGTATGGCCCTTAAGCATCACACACGGTTGGATGATGTCGGGCGTGGCATGCCATCATCGCTCTTGGGCAGCACACACAGTCGGACGAAGTCAGGCTTGACATACGATTATCTCCCTTGGGCAGTACACACGGTCGGATGACGTCGGGCGTGGCATGCTATTATCTCCCTTAGACAGCACATACAGTTAGACAATGTTGGGCGTGCGTGCCATCATCGCCCTTGGACTGCACACACGGTTGGATGACGTCGGGGGTGGCATGCCCGCATGTCCCTTGGGCAGCACACGATCAGATGATTTTGGGCTTGGCAAGCCATCATCGCCCTTAGACTGCATGCACGGTTAGACAACAATGGGCGTGGCATGTTATCGTCTCCCTTGGACAGAACACACGGTCGGCCGGCGTCGGGCGTGGAATGCCATCATCTCCTTTAGACAACACACACAATCAGACGACGTCGGGCGTGACATGCCATCATCGCCCTTAGACTGCACACACAGTCGGATGACGTTGGGCGTGGCATGCCCGCACGGGCCTTGGGCAAGATAAATGGTCGGACAACGTTGTGCCTGACATGCCATCATCTCCCTTGGGCAGCACATACGATCGGATGATGTCGGGCGTTGTATGCCTGCATGGTCATTGGGCAATACACATGGTCGGATGACGTAGAGCGTCGCATGCCATTATCACCTTTGGGCAGCACACACAGTCGGACGACATTTGGCGTGGTATGCCATCATCGCCCTTGGGCATTAAACACGGTCGGACGACGTCGAGCGTGGCATGCCATTATTGCACATTGAAAGCATACACGATCAGATGACGTGGGGGGAGGTGCGTTATCATCGCCCTTGGATAAAACACACGATAGGACGACATTGGGCATTGCGTGCACGCAAGGCCCTTGGACAGCAATCATGGTCGGATCACGTCGGTTATGACATGCCATTATCACCCTTGGGCAGCACAGACGGTCGTACGATGTCGGCCATGACATGCCATCATTGCCCTTGGGCAGCACACAAGGTTAGACGACGTCGGGCGTGTTATGCAATCATCGCCCTTGGAAAACATACACGATCATACTACATTGGGCGTGGCATGGCATCATCGCCTTTGGGCTGCACCACGGTCAGACAACGTCGGGCGTTGCATGCTATTAACTCCCTTGGACAGCACATACAGTGGGACAACATCGGGCATAACATGCCTTCATCGCCCTTGGACTGTACATACGGGCGGACAACGTCGGTCTTGGCATGCCCGCATGTCCCTTGGGCAGCACACACATTCTGACGACGTCAAACGTGGCATGCCACTATCGCCCTTGGACAATATACAATGTAAGACAAAATCGGGTGTGGCATGTTATCATCGCCATTGAACAGATTACATGGTCGGACGACGTCGAGCATGGCATTCCATCATCGCCATTGGATAACACACGATCGGACTACATCGGGCGTGGCATGCCATCATGGTCCTTGGGCAGCACACACGCTCGGAAGACGTCAGGCATCGCATGCCAACATCTCCCTTGGATAGCACACATAGAAAGATGATGTCGAGAATGGCATGTAATCATTGCCCTTGAACAACATCCACGGTTACATAACGTTGGGTGTGGCATGATTGCATGGTCCTTGAGAAACACACACGGTCAGACGACGTCGATCGTCGCATGCCATCATCGCCATTGGACAACAACCACGATCAGACTACATCGGGCGTGGCATGCCATCATCGCCCTTGGATAAAACACACGATAGGACGACATTGGGCATGGCATGCACGCAAGGCCCTTGGACTGCAATCATGGTCGGATCCCGTCGGTTGTGACATGCCATTATCGCCCTTGGGCAGCAGAGACGGTCGTACGATGTCGGCCATGACATGCCATCATTGCCCTTGGGCAGCACACAAGGTTAGACGACGTCGGGCGTGTTATGCTATCATCGCCCTTGGAAAACATACACGATCATACTACATTGGGCGTGGCATGGCATCATCGCCTTTGGGCTGCACCACGGTCAGACAACGTCGGGCGTGGCATGCCTTTAACTCCCTTGGACAGCACATACAGTGGGACAACATCGGGAATAACATGCCTTCATCGCCCTTGGACTGCACATACGGGCGGACAACGTCGGTCTTGGCATGCCCGCATGTCCCTTGGGTAGCACACACATTCAGACGACGTCAAACGTGGCATGCCACTATCGCCCTTGGACAATATACAATGTAAGACAAAATCGGGTGTGGCATGTTATCATCGCCATTGAACAGATTACATGGTCGGACGACGTCGAGCATGGCATTCCATCATCGCCATTGGATAACACACGATCGGACTACATCGGGCGTGGCATGCCATCATGGTCCTTGGGCAGCACACACGCTCGGAAGACGTCAGGCGTCGCATGCCAACATCTCCCTTGGATAGCACACATAGAAAGATGATGTCGAGAATGGAATGTAATCATTGCCCTTGAACAACATCCACGGTTACATAACGTTGGGTGTGGCATGATTGCATGGTCCTTGAGAAACACACACGGTCGGACGACGTCGATCATCGCATGCCATCATCGCCATTGGACAACAACCACGATCAGACTACATCGGGCGTGGCATGCCATCATCGCCCTAGGGCAGCACACACGGTAAAACGACGTCAAGCATGGCATGCAATCATCTCCTTTGGACAACACACACGGTCGAACGACGTCGAGCGTGGCATGCCATTATTGCACTTGGAAAGAATACACCATAAGACGACGTGGGGAGAGGTATGTTATCATCGCCCTTGGACAGAACACATGACAGGACGACGTCGGGCGTGGCATGCGCGTAAGGCCCTTGGACAGAACTCATGGTAGGATGACGCCGGGTGTGTCCTTCCATCATAGCCCTTGGGCAGCACAGACGGTCGGACGATGTCGGACATGACATGCCATCATTGCCCTTGGGCAACACACACGGTTAGACGACATCGGGCGTGGCATGCTATCATCACCCTTCGAAAACATACAAGATCAGACTACGTCGGGAGTGGCATGGAATCATCGCCCTTGAGCTGCACACACGATCAGACAACGTCGGGCAAGGCATGCCATGATCTCCCTTGGACAGCACATACAGTCGGACGACGTCGGCCATAACATTCCATCATCGCCCTTGGACCGCACATACGGTCGGACAACGTCGGTCTTGGCATGCGCGCATGTCCCTTGGGTAGCACACACGTTCGGACGACGTCAGGAGTGACATGCCAACATCGCCCTTGGGCAGCACACACGGTCGGAGGACGTCGAGCGTGGCATGCCATCATCGCCCTTGGGAAGCAGAGACGGTCGAACAATGTCGGGCATAACAAGCCATCATTTCCCTTGGGCAGCACACATGGTTAGACGACGGCAGGCGTTGCATGCTATCATCTCCCATGGAAAACATACCCGATCAGACTACGTTGGGTGTGGCATGCCATCATCGCCCTTGGGCTGCACACACGGTCTGACAACGTCGGGCGTTGCACGCTATCATCTCCCTTGGACAGTACGTACAGTCGGACGACATCAGGCTAAACATTCAATCATTGCCCTTGGACTGCACATACGGTTAGACAACGTCGGGCTTGGCATTCCTGCATGTCCCTTGGGTAGCACACACGTTCGGATGACATCGAACGTGGTATGCCATATCTCCCTTGGACAACATACATGGTCAGACATAGTCGACGTGGCATGTAATATTGACCTTGAACAGTATACATGGTCGAGCGACGTCAAGCGTGGCATTCAATCATCGCCATTAGATAACACACACGATCGGACTACGTCGGGCGTGGAATGCCATCATGGTCCTTGGGCAGCACACACGCTCGGATGGCGTCGGGTGTCACATGCCAACATCGCACTTGGACAACAAACATAGAAAAACGACGTCAGGAGTGGCATTCCATCATCGCGATTGAACAGATTACATGTTCGGACGACGTCGAGCGTGGCATTCCATCATCACCATAGGATAACACACGATCGGACTAAATCGGGCGTGGCATGCCATCATGGTCCTCGGGCAGCACACACGCTCGAAAGACTTAAGGCGTCACATGCCAACATAGCCCTTGGACAGCACACGTAGAAAGATGATGTCGGGAATGACATGTCATCATTGCCCTTTGACAGCATGCACGGTTTGATGACGTCGGGCGTAGCATGATTGCATGGTCCTTGAGAAACAGACACGTTCGATCGACATCGATCGTCGCATGCCATCATTGCCATTGGACAAAAACCACGATTGGACTACGTCGGGCGTCGCATGGTATCATCGCCCTAGGGCAACACACACGATCGAACGGCGTCGAGCATGGCATGCCACCATCTACTTTTGACAACACACACGATCATACAACATCGGATAAGGCATGCCATCATTGCCCTTGGACTGCATACACGGTCAGACAAAGTCGGGCGTGGCATGCCCACATGGGCCTTGGGTAGAACAAACGGTCGGATAACGTCAGGCGTGACATGCCATCATCGCCCTTGGGCAGCACACACGGTCGGATTATGTCGGGCTTGGCATGCCCGCATGGTCCTTGGGCAACACACACAGTCAGACGACATTGATCGTTGCATGCCATCATCGCCCTTGGGTAGCACACACAATCGGATGACGTCGGGCGTGGCATGCCATCATCGCCCATGGGAAGCTCATAGGTCGGACGACGTCATCAAGGTATGCCATCATTACCCTTGGAAAGCATACACAGTTGAACGACGTCGGGCGTGGCATGTTATCATCACCCATGTACAAAACACACGATCAAATGATGTCGAGCGTGGCATGCCACATGGACATTAGGCAACACACACGGTCGGATGACGACGGGCGTGGCATTCCGTCATCGCCCTAGGGAAGCACACACGGTCGGACGACGTCGGGATGAAATGTGATCATCGCCCTTGGGCAGCACACACTGTAGGATGATGTCGGACGTGGCATGCCATCATTGCCATTAGAAAACATACACGATCATACTAGTCGTGCTTAGCATGCCATCATCTCCCATGGGCAGAACACACTGTTGGATGATGTCGGGCGTGGCATGCAATCATTGCCATTGGAAAACATACATGATCATACTATGTCGGGCTTAGTATGCCATCATCTCCCTTGGGCAGCACACACGGTCGAAAAACATCGGGCGTGGCATGTCATCATCGCCCTAGGGAAGCACACACAGTCGGAAGGCGTCAAGCATGACATGCCATCATCGCCTTTGGATAACACACACTGTCAAACCATATTGGGTGTGGCATGCCGTCATCGCCTTTGGATTGCACACACTGTCAGACGACGTCAGGCGTTGCATGACCGTATGGGCCTTGGGTAGCATAAATGGCCAGACGACGTCGGACTTGAAATGCCATCATCGCCCTTGGGTATCACACACGGTTTGATTATGTTGGGCGAGGCATGCCCGTATCACCCATAGGCAGCACACATGGTCGGACGACATCGAGCGTTACATGCCATCATCGCCCTTGGGCAGCACACACAATCAGATGACGTCGGGTGTGGCATGCCATCATCGCTCTTGGGAACCATACACGGTTGGACGACGTCGGGCGTGGCAATCCATCATCGCCCTTGGAAAACATACACGATCAAACGACGTCAGGCGTGGCATGCCGTCATCTCTATTGGGCAGCACATACGGTCAGAAAGCGTCGGGCCTGGCATGCAATCATGCCATAGGGCAGCACACACAATCGGAAGGCATCGAGCATAACATGCCATCATTGCCTTTGGACAACACACACGATCGTACGACATTGCATGTGTCATGCCATCATCGCCCTTAGAAAGAATATAAGATCACACTATGTCGGGCGTGGCATGCCATAATCACCCTTAGGCAGCAAACGGTTAGACGACATCGGGCGTGGCATGCCATCATATCCCTTGGACAGCACACACGGTTGGACAACGTTAGGCGTGGATGCCATCGTCGCCCTTGGAATGCACACATGTTCGGATGATGTCGGGCGGGCATGCCCGCATGTCCCTTGGGTAGCACGCAAAGTCGGATGATTTTGGGCGTGGCAAGCCATCATTGCCCTTGGAAAGCATACACGGTCAGACAACATCATGTGTGGCATGTTATCATCGCCCTTGGAAAGAACACACGGTCGGACGACATCGAGCGCGGTATGCCATCATCACCGATTTTCCAAAAAACCTCTTTTAACCCATTCAATTTTGAATTTCCCCCAATTTTGAAGAAAATTGTGAATCTTTATTGCTACGAATATCATAAAATAAAATAGATTTTGGAGTTAGGAATACCTTGGTAACACATTTGAGAATATCAATTTTAATGTTAGATAATCAATTTTGTGATAATAAACTTTTATCACATTCAATATTACATTTCCCCGAGTTTTGCAAGCACAGTTGGAAGACGTCGAGCATGGCATGACATCATTACCCTTGGACAGCAAACATGATAGTTCTATGTCGAGCATGGCATGCCATCATGGTCCTTGGGCAGCACACACGGCCAGACGATGTCGGGCATATAATTCCAACATCGCCCTTGGACAACACACACAAACAGATGACGTCTTGTATGGCATGTTATCATCGCCCTTAGAAAGCACACATGGTTAGCTGATGTTGGGTGTGGCATGATCGCATGGTCCTTGGGCTGCACACTCGGTCGGACAACGTCGGGCTTGGCATTCCTGCATGTCCCTTGGGTAGCACACACGTTCGGATGACGTCGAATGTGGCATGCAATTATCGCCCTTGGATAACATACACGGTAAGATATAGTGGGGCGTGGCATGTTATCATTGCCATTGAATATAATACATGGTCGAACGACGTCGAGCGTGGCATTTCATCATTTCCATTAGATAACACACAGGATCGGACTACATCGGGCGTGTCATGCAATCATGGTCCTTGGGAAGCACACACGCTCGAATGACGTCGGGCGTCAGATGCCAACATCGCACTTGGACAACAAACATAGAAAGAATATGTCGTGTATGGCATGTCATCATTGCCCTTGGACAGCATGCACAGTTAGATGACGTCGGGCGTGGCATGATTGCATGGTCCTTGAGAAACACACACGGTCGATCGACATCAATCATCCCATGCCATAATTGTCATTGGACAACAACCACGATCGGACTACGTCAGGCGTCGCATACCATCATCGCCCTAGGGAAGCACACGGTCGAACGACGTCGAGCATGGCATGCAATCATCTACTTTAGACAACACACACGGTCATACAACATCGGGTGAGGTATGCCATCATCACCCTTGGACTGCACACACGGTCATACAACGCCGGGCTTGGCATGCCCACATGGGCCTTGGGTAGCATAAACGGTCGGACGACGTCGGGCGTGACATGCCATCATCGCCCTAGGGCAGCACACACAGTCGGATTATTTCGGGCGTGGCATGCTCGCATGGTCCTTGGGCAACACACACAGTCGGACGACATTGATCGTTGCATGCCATCATCACTCTTGGGCAGCACACTGTATCGGATGACGTCGGGCGTGGCATGCCATCATGGCCCATGGGAAGCTCACACGATCAAACGACGTCGTCAAGGTATGCCATCGTTACCCTTAAAAAGCATACACGGTTGGAAGACGTCGGGCGTGACATGTTATCATCGCCCTTGGACAGAACACACGATCAAATGCTGTCGGGCCTGGCATGCCTGCATGGCCCTTAGGCAGCACACACGGTCAGATGACGACGGGCGTGTCATGACATCATCGCCCTTGGGTAACACACACGGTCGGACGACGTCGGGCGTGGCATGCCGTGATCGGCCTTAGACGGCATGTACAGTTGGACAACATAAGGCGTGCATGCTATCATCGCCCTTGGATTGCACACATGGTCGGATAACGTCGGGTGTGGCATGCCCGAATGTCCCTTGTGCAGCACACACTGTCAGACGACGTCGGGCGTGGAAAGCCATCATCGCCCTTGGACAACATACACGATCAGTTAACGTTTGGCGTGGCATGTTTTCATCACCCTTGGACAGAAAACACGGTCGGACGACATCGAGCGTGGCATGCCATCATCGCCGATTTTCCAAAAAACATCTTTTAACTCATTCAATTTTGAATTTCCCCCAATTTTGAAAAAAAAATGTAATTCTTTAATGCTACAAATATGATAAAAGAAAATAGATTTTCAGTAAAGAATACCTTGGCAACACATCAGAGAATGTCATTTTAAATGGTAGGTAATCAATTTTATGATAAAATTTTTTTATCCCGTTCAATTTTACATTTCCCCTAGTTTTGCACACACCGTTGGACGACGTCGAGCATGGCATGACATCATCGCCCATGGACAGCACACAGGATAGGACTGTGTTAAGCGTGGCATGCCATCATGGTCCTTGGGAAGCACACACGGTCGCACAACGTTGGGTGTAAATGCCAACGTCGCCTTGGACAACACACAGAGATAGATGACGTCGGGTATAGCATGTTCTCATTGCCCTTGGATAGAATGCACGGTTAGATGATGTTGGGCGTGACATGATCGCATTGACCTTGGTCAACACAAATGGTCTGACAACATCTATCGTTACATGACATCATTGCCCTTGGAAACCACGCACGATTAAAGTACGTCGGACGTGGCATGTCATCATCGCCCTTGGAAACCACACACAGTCGGAAGGCATCACGCGTGGCATGCCATCATCGCCTTAGAACAACACACACGGTCGGACGACGTCGGGCTTTGAATGCCATCATCACCCTTAAGACTGCACACAGGGTCAGACGACGTCGTGCGTGACATGCCATCATCTCCCTTGGGCAGCACATATGGTTGGATGATGTCGGGCGTGGCATGCCCGCATGGTCCTTGGGCAACACACACGGTCGGATAACGTAGAGCGTCGCATGCCATCATCACCCTAGGGCAGCACACACAGTCGGATGACATCGGTATTGGTATGCCATCATCACCCTTTGGCAGCACACACGGTCGGACTACGTCGAGCGTCGCATGCCATTATCACACTTGGAGAGCATACACGATCGAACGACGTCGAGCGAGGTATGTTATCATCGCCCTTTGACAGAACACACGGTTGAACGACGTCGCGCGTGGCATGCCCGCAAGTCCCTAGGGCAACACTCACGGTCGGATAACGTCGGGCGTGGCATTCCATCATCGCCCTAGGTAAGCACACACGGTCGGACGACGTCGGGCATGACATTCCATCATCGCCCTTTGGCAGCACACACTGTTGGATGATGTCGGGCGTGGCATGCCATTATTGCCATTGGAAAACATACACGATCATACTACGTCGGGATTAGCATGCCATCATCTCCCTTGCGCAGCACATGGTCAAAAAATATCGGGCGTGGCATGACATCATCGCCCTAGGGAAGCACACACAGTCGGAAGTCGTGGATCATGACATGCCATCATCTCCCTTGGTTAGCACACACAGTCAAAAAACGTCGGGCGTGGCATGACATCATCGCCCTAGGGAAGCACACACAGTCGGAAGGCGTCGATCATGACATGCCATCATCGCCTTTGGACAACACACACGGTCGTACCATATTGGGTGTGGCATGCCTTCATCGCCTTTGGATTGCACATACTGTCAGACGATGTAAGGCTTTGCATGACAGCATGGGCCTTGGGCATCATAAATGGCCAGACGAGGTCGGACATGCCATGCCATCATCGCCCTTGGGTATCACACACGGTAGGATTGTGTCGGGCGTGGCATGCCCGTATCGCCCATAGGCAGCACAACATGGTGGGACGACATCGAGCGTTGCATGACATCATCACCCTTGGGCAGTACACACAATCAGATGACGTCGGGTGTGGCATGCCATCATCGCCCTTGGGAAGCATACACAGTTGGATTGCGTCGGGCGTGGCATGCAATCATCGCCCTTGGAAAACATACACGATTAGACTACCTCGGGCGTGGCTTGCCATCATCGCCATTGGGAAGCACACACGGTCGGATAACGTAGAGCGTCGAATGACATCATCACCCTTGGGCAGCACACATAGTCGGACGACATCGGGCGTTGTATGCCTCATAACCCTTGGGCAGCACACACGGTCGGACGACGTCGAGCATGGCATGCCATTTTCACCCTTGGAGAGCATACACGATCGGACGACGTCGGGCGAGGTATGTGATCATCGCCCTTGGACAGAACACACAATCAAACGACGTTGAGCGTGGAATGCCCGTAAGGCCCTTGGGCAACACACACGATCGGATGACGTCGGGCATGTCATTCCCTCATCACTCTAGGGAAGCACACACGATCGGACGACGTCAGATATGACATGCCATCTTCACCCTTGGGCAGCACACACTATTGGATGATGTCGGGCGTGGCATGCCATCATTGCCATTAGAAAACATACACGATCCTACTACGTCAGGCTTAGCATGCCATCATCTACCTTGGGCAGCACACACGGTCGAAAAACGTCGGGCGTGGCATGACATTCATCGCCCTAGGGCAGTACACACAGTCGGAAGGCGGCGAACATGACATTCCATCATCGCCTTTAGTCAACAAACACGGTCGTACCTTATCGAATGTGGCATGCCTTCATTGCCTTTGGATTGCACACACTGTCACATGACGTCGGGCGTGGAATAACCGCATGGGCCTTGGGCAGCATAAATGGCCAGAAGACGTGGGACTTGACATGCCATCATCGCCCTTGGGTATCACACACGGTTGGATTATGTCGGGCGTGGCATGCCCGTATCGCCTATAGGCAGCACATATGGTCGGACGACATCGAGCAATGCATGCCATCATCGCCCTTGGGCAGCACACACAATCAGATGACGTCGGGTGTGGCATGTTATCATCGCCCTTGGACTGCACATACGGTCGGACAACGTCGGTATTGGCATGCCCGCATGTCCCTTGGGTAGCACACACGTTCGGACGACGTCAAATGTGGCGTGCCTTTATCGCCCTTGGACAACTTACACGGTCAGACAAAGTCGGGCGTGGCATGCTATAATAACCCTTTCACAGATACCATGGTCGGACGACGTCGACCGTGGCATTCCATCATCTCCATTGGATAGCACACGATAGGACTAAGTCGGGCGTGTAATGCCATCATGGTCCTCGGGCAGCACACACGCTCAGGCGTCGCATGCCAACATCGGCATTGGACAACAGACATAGAAAGACGACGTCGGGAATGGCATGTCGTTATTTCCCTTGAACAACATCCACTGTTAGATTACGTCGGGCGTGGCATGATCGCATGGTCTTTTAGAAAAACACACAATCGGACGACATCGATCGTCGCATGCCATCATCGCCATTGGACAACAACCACGATCAGACTACGTCGGACGTGGCATGCCATCATCGCCCTAGGGCAGCACACACGATCAAACGACGTCGAGCATGGCATTCCATCATCTCCTTTGGACAACACACACGGCCGTACGACATCGGGTGAGGTATGCCATCTTCGCCCTTCGACTGCATGCACGGTCAGACGAAGTCGGGCATGGCATGCCCACATAGGCCTTGGGCAGCATAAATTGTCGGACAACGTCAGGCGTGACATGCTACATCGCCCTTGGGCAACACACACGGTCGGATTATGTCGGTCATGGCATGCCCGCATGATCCTTGGGCAATGCACAAAATCGGACGATATTGAGCGTTGCATGCCATCACCGCCCTTGGGCAGCACACACAATTGGATGACGTCGGGTGTGGCATGCCTTCATCGCCCATGGGAAGCACACACGGTCGAATGGCATCGTGCGTGGTATGCCATTATTGCCCTTGGAAAACATACACGTTTGGACGACGTCGGGCATGGCATACCATCATCGCCCATGGGAAGTTCACAGGTCGGACGACGTCATCAAGGTATGCCATCATTACCCTTGGAAAGCATACACGGTTGGACGACGTCGGGCGTGGCATGTTATCATCGCCCATGGACAGAACACACCATCGAATGATGTCGGGCGTGGCATGCCTACAAGGACATTAGGCAGCACACACGGTCGGATGACGACGGGCGTGGAATTCCATCATCGCCCTAGGGAAGCACACACGTTCGGACGACGTCGGGCATGACAAGCCATCATCGCCCTTGGGAAGCACATACTGTTGGATGATGTCGGGCGTGGCATGCCATCATTGCCATGGGAAAACATACACGATCATACTACGTGGGGCTTAGCATGCCATCATCTCCCTTGGGCAGCACACACTCTTGGATTATGTCGGGCGTGGCATGCCATCATTACCATTGGAAAACATACACTATCATACTATGTCGGGCTTAGCATGCCATCATCTCCCTTGGGCAGCACACACGGTCGGAAAACGTCGGGAATGGCATGACATCATCGCCCTTGGGAAGCACACATAGTCGGAAGGCATCGAGCATGACATGACATCATCGCGTTTGGATAACACACACGGTCGTACCATATTGGGTGTGTTATGCCTTCATCGCCTTTGGATTGCACACACTGTCAGACGACGTCAGGCCTTGCATAACCGCATGGGCCTTGGGCATCATAAATGGCCACACGACGTCAGACTTGACATTCCATCATCGCCCTTGGGTATCACACACGGTTGGATTATGTCGGGCGTGGCATGCCCGTATCACCCATAGGTAGCACATGGTCAGACAACATCGAGCATTGCATGCCATCATCGCCGTTGGGCAGCACACACAATCAGATGACGTTGGGTGTGGCATGTCATAATCGCTCTTGGGAACCATACATAGTTGGATGACGTCGGGCGTTGCATGCCCATCAAGCCCTTAGAAAACATACATGATAAGACTACGTCGGGCGTGGCATGCCATCATCTCCATTGGGCAGCACACACGGTCAGAAAGCGTCGGGCCTGGCATGCCATCATCACCCTTGGGCAGAACACACAGTCGAACGACATCGGGCGTGGTATGCCATCATCACCCTTGGGCAGCACACACGGTCAGACGACGTCGAGCGTGGCATGCCATTATCACCCTTGGAGAGCATACACGATCGGACGACGTCGGGCGAGGTATGTTATCAGCTCCCTTGGACAAAACACACAATCGAACAACGTTGCGCGTGGCATGCCCGCAAGGCCCTTGGGCAACACACACGATAGGATGACGTCGGGCGTGGCATTCCTCCATAACCCTAGGGAAGCACACAGGGACGGACGACGTAGGACATGACATGCCATCATCACCCTTGGACAGCACACACTGTTGGATGATGTCGGGCGTGGCATGCCATCATTCCCATTGGAAAACATACACGATCATACTACGTCAGGCTTGGCATGCCATCATCTACCTTGGGCAGCACACACGGTTGAAAAATGTCGGGCGTGGTATGACATCATCGCCCTAGGGCAGCACACACAGTCGGAAGGCGGCGAACATGACATGCCATCAACGCCTTTAGACAACAAACACGGTCGTACCATATTGAATATTGCATGCCTTCATCGCCTTTGGATTGTACACACTGTCAGATGACGTCGGGTGTGGCATGACCGAATGGGCCTTGGGCAGCATAAATGGCCAGACAACGTCGGACTTGACATGCCATCATCGCCCTTGGGTATCACACACGGTTGGATTATGTCGGGCGGGGCATGCCCGTATTGCCCATAGGAAGCACACATGGTCAGACTTCATCGAGCGTTGCATGCCATCATCGCCTTTGGGCAGCACACACAATCAGATGATGTCGGGTGTGGCATGCCATCATCGCCCTTGGACTGCACATACGGTTGGACAACGTCGGTATTGGCATGCCCGCATGTCCCTTGGGTAGCACACACGTTCGGACGACGTCAAATGTGGCATGACATTATCGCCCATGGACAACATACACGGTCGGACAACGTCAGGCGTGGCACGTTATCATCGCCCTTTAACAGATAACATGGTCGGACAGGGTCGAGCGTGGCATTCCATCATCTCCATTGCATAACACACGATAGGACTAAGTCGGGCGTGGCATGCCATCATGGTCCTCGGGCAGCACACATGCTCGGAAGACGTCGGGCGTGGCACGCCATCATCTCCATTGGGTAGCACACACGGTCAGAAAGCGTCGGGCCTGGCATGCAATCAATCCCTAGGGCAGCACACACGATCGTATGACATTGCATGTGTCATGCAAGCATCGCCCTTAGAAAGAATATAAGATCACACTATGTCGGGCGTGGCATGCCATCATCGCCCTTAGGCAGCAAATGGTCGGACGACGTCGGGCGTAGCATGCCATCATCTCCCTTGGTCAGCACATACGGTAGGACAACGTTAGGCATGGATGCCATCGTCGCCCTTGGACTGCACACATGGTCGGATGACGTCGGGCGTGGCATTCCCGTATGTCTCTTGGGAAGCACGCAATGTCGGATGATGTTGAGCGTGGCAAGCTATCATTGCCCTTGGAAAGCATACACGGTCAGACAACATCATGTGTGGCATGTTATCATCGCCCTTGGAAAGAACCCACGGTCGGACGACATCGGGCGAGGTATGCCATCATCGCCGATTTTCCAAAAAACCTTTCTAACCCATTCAATTTTGAATTTCCCCCAATTTTAAAGAAAATTGTAAATCTTTATTGCTACGAATATGATAAAAGAAAATAAATTTTGGAGTTCGGAATACCTTGGTATCACATTTGTTAATATCAATTTTAATGTTAGATAATCAATTTTGTGATAAAAAACATTTATCACATTCAATTTTACATTTCCCCTAGTTTTGCAAACACAGTTGGAAGACGTCGAGCATGGCATTACATCATTGCCCTTGGACAGCACACATGATAGTACTATGCCAGGCATGGCATGCCATCATGGTCCTTGGGCAGCACACGGCCAGACGATGTCGGGCATATAATGTCAACATCGCCCTTGGACAATACACACAGACAGATGACGTCTGGTATGGCATGTTATCATCGCCCTTAGACAGCACACATGGTTAGATGACGTAGGGCGTGGCATGATCGCATGGTCCTTAGGCAACACACACGGTCGGACAACGTCGAATGTTGCATGCCATCATCCCCTTTAGAAACCACACACGATTAAAGTACGTCCAAAGTGGCATGCCATCATCGCCCTAGTGCAGCACACACGGTTGGACGGCGTCGGGCGTGTCATGCCATCATCGCCTTTCGAAAAGACACACGGTCGGACGATGTCAAGCGTGGAATGCTATCATCACCTTTAGACTGCACACCCAATCTCAGGACGTAGGGCATGGCTTGCCCGCATGGGCCTTGGGCTGGATAAATGATCGGATAACATTGTGTATGACATGCCATCATCTCCCTTGGGCATCACATACAGTCGGATGATGTCAGGCGTGGCGTGCCCGCAAGGTCCTTAGGCAACACACATGGTCGGATGACTTATAGCGTCGCATGCCATCATCGCCCTTGGGCAACACACACAGTCGGATGACATACGGCGTCGTATGCCATCATCGCCATTGAACAACATACACGGTCAAACGCCTCGAGCGTGGCATGCCATTATCACCCTTGGAAAGCATACACGATCGGACGACGTCAGGCGAGGTATGTTATCATTGCCCTTGGACAGAACACACGATATGACGACGTCAGGCGTGGCATCCTCGCAAGGCACTAGGGCAACATACATGCTCGGAAGACGTCAGGCGTCGCATGCCAACATCGCCCTTGGACAGCACATGTAGAAAGATGACGTCGGGAATGGCATGTCATCATTGCCCTTGGATAACATCCACGGTTAGATAACGTCGGGCGATGCATGATCGCATGGTCCTTGAGAAATACATGGTCGGACGACGTCGATCGTCGCATGCCATCATCGCAATTGGACAACAACCACGATGACACTACATCGGGCGTGGCATGCCATCATCTCCCTAGGGCAGAACACACGATCAAACGACCTCAAGCATGACGTGCAATCATATCCTTTGGACAACACACACGGTCAAACGACGTCGAGCGTGGCATGCCATTATTGGACTTGGAAAGAATGCACCATCAGACGACATGGGGCGAGGTATGTTATCATCGCCCTTTGACTGAACAAACGATAGGACGACGTCAGGCGTGGCATGCGCGCAAGGCCCTTGGACAGCACTCATGGTCCGATGACGTCGGGTGTGTCATTCCATCATCGCCCTTGGGCAGCACAGACGGTCGGACGATGTCGAACATGAAATGCCATCATTGCCCTTGGGCAGCACACACGGTTAGATGACATCGGGCGTGGCATGCTATCATCGCCCTTGGAAAACATACACGATCAAACTACGTCGGGCGTGGCATGGCATCATCGCCCTTGGGCTGCACACACGCTCAGACAACATCGGGCAAGGCATGCCATCATCTACCTTGGACAGCACATACAATCGGACGACGTCGGGCATAACATGCCATCATCGCCCTTGGACTGCACATACGGTCGGACAACGTTGGTCTTGGCATGCCCGCAAGTCCCTTGGGTAGCACACATGTTAGGACAAGGTCGGGCGTGACATGCCATAATCTCCCTTGGGCAGCACACAAGGTCGGAGGACGTCGAGCGTGGAATTCCATCATCGCCCTTGGGCAGCACAGACGGTCGGACAATGTCGGGCATAACAAGCCATAATTTTTCTTGGGCAGCACACACGGTTAGACGACGGCGGGCGTTGCATGCTATCATCTGGCATGCCATCATCGCCTTTGGGCTGCACACACGGTCTGACAACGTCGGGCGTGGCATGCCATCATCTCCCTTGGACAGTACATACAGGAGGACGACATCAGGCGTAACATTCCATCATCGCCCTTGGACTGCACATACGGTTACACAACGTCGGGCTTGGCATTCCCGCAAGTCCCTTTGGTAGCACACACATTCAGATGACGTCGAACGTGGTATGTCATATCTCCCTTGGACAACATACACGGTCAGACAAAGTCGGCCCTAGCATGTAATCATTGACCTTGAACAGAATACATGGTCGAACGACGTCGAGCGTGGCATTCAATCATCGCCATTGGATAACACACACGATCGGACTACGTAGGGCGTGGAATGCAATCATGGTCCTCGGACAGCAAACATAGAAAGACGACATCGGGTATGGTATGTCATCATTGCCCTTGTACAGCAAGCACGGTTAGATGACATCGAGCGTATCATGATTGCATGGTCCTTAAGAAACACACACGGTCGATCGATATCGATCGTCGCATGCCATCATTGCCATTAGACAAAAACCACGATCGGACTACCTGGGGCATCGCATGCCATCATCGCCCTAGGGTAGCACACACGGTCGAACGGCGTCGAGCATGGCATGCCATCATCTACTTTTGACAACACACACGGTCATACAACATCGGGTGAGGCATGCCATCATCGCCCTTGGACTGCACACACGGTAAGACAACGTCGGGTGTGGCATGCCCACATGGGCCTCGGGTAGCATAAACGGTCGGATGACGTCAGGCGTGACATGCCATAATCGCCCTAGGGAAACACACACGGTCGGATTATGTTGGGTGTGGCATGCCCGCATGGTCCTTGGGAAACACACACAGTCGGACGCCATTGATCGTTGCATGCCATCATTGCCCTAGGGTAGCACACACAATCAGATGACGTCGGGCGTGGAATGCCATCATCGCCCATGGGAAGCTCACACGGTCGGACGACGTCATCAAGGTATGCCATAATTACCCTTGGAAAGCATACACGGTTGGACGACGTCGGGCGTGGCATGTTATCATCGCCCTTGGAAAAAACACACGATAAAATGTTGTCGGGCGTGGCATGGCTGCATAGCCCTTAGGCAGCACACACGGTCAGATGACGATGGGCGTGTCATGCCATCATCGCCATTGGGCAGCACACATGGTCGGATGACGTCAGGCGTGGCATGCCATCATCGCCCTTAGATAGCATGTACAGTTGGACAACGTTGGGCGTGCATGCTATCATCGCCCTTGGATTGCACACATGGTCGGATGACGTCGGGCGTGGCATGCCCGAACGTCCCTTGGGAAGCACATACAGTCGGACGACGTTGGGCGTGGAAAGCTATCATCGCCCTTGGAAAGCATACATGATCAGTTAACATTTGGCGTGGCATATTTTCATCGCCCTTGGACAGAAAACACGGTCGGACGACATCGAGCGTGGCATGCCATCATCATCTATTTTCTAAAAAACATCTTTTCACTTATTCAATTTTGAATTTCCCCCAATTTTGAAAAAAAATATAATTCTTTAATGCTACAAATATGATAGATTTTTCAGTTCGGGATACCTTGGCAACACATCAGAGAATGTCATTTTAAATGTTAGATAATCAATTTTATGATAAAAAGTTTTTATATCGTTCAATTTTACATTTCCCCTAGTTTTGCACACACAGTTGGACGACGTCGAGCATGGCATGACATCATCGCCCTTTGACAGTATACAGGATAGGACTGTGTTAAGCGTGGCATGCCATCATGGTCCTTGGGCAGCACACACGGTCGGACAACGTTGGGTGTAGAATGCCAACGTCGCCCTTGGACAACACACAGAGACAGATGACGTCGGGTATAGCATGTTATCATCGCCCTTGGACAGAATGCACGGTTAGATGATGTTGGGCGTGACATGATTGCATTGACCTTGGTCAACACAAACGGTCGGACAACGCCTATCGTTGCATGATATCATTGCCCTTGGAAACCACACACGATCAAAGTACGTCAGACGTGTCATGTCATCATCGCCCTTGGCATCGGGCGTGACATGCCATCATCGCCTTAGAACAATACACACGGTTGGGCGACGTCGGGTTTTGCATGCCATCATCACCCTTAAGACTGCACACACGGTTGGAAAACGTCGTGCGTGACATGTCATCATCTACCTTGGGCAGCACATATGGTCGGATGATGTCGGGCGTGGAATGCACGCATGGTCCTCGGGCAACACAAACGGTCGGATAACGTAGAGCGTCTCATGCCATCATCACCCTTGGGCAGCACACACAGTCGGACGACATCGGGCATGGTATGCCATCATCACCCTTGGGCAGCACACACGGTCGGAGGACGTTGAGCGTGGCATGCCATTATCACCCTTGGAGAGCATACAAGATCAGACGATATCGGGCGGGGTATGTTATATCGCCCTTGTCCAGAACACACGGTCGAACGACGTCGCGTGTGGTATGCCTGCAAGTGCCTTGGGAAACATTCACGGTCGGATAACATCGGGCGTGGCATTCAATCATCGCCTTAGGGAAGCACACACAGTCGAACGATGTCGGGCATAACATTCCATCATCGCCCTTGGGTAGCACACACTGTTGGATGATGTCGGGCGTGGCATGCCATCATTGCCATTGGAAAACATACACGATCAAACTACGTCGGGCTTAGCATGCCAACATCTCCCTTGGGAAGCACACACGATTGAAAAACGTCGGGCGTGGCATGACATCATCGCCTTAGGGAAGCACACACAGTCGGAAGGCGTCGAGCATGAAATGCGATCATCGCCTTTGGATTGCACACACTGTCAGACGACGTCAGGCGTTGCATGACAGCATGGGCCTTGGGCAGCATAAATGGCCAGACGACGTCGGACTTGACATGCTATCATCGCCCTTGGGTATCACACACAGTTGGATTATGTCGGGCGTGGCATGCCCGTATCACCTATAGGTAGCATACATGGTCGGAAGACATCGAGCGTTGGATGGCATCTTCGCCCTTGGGCAGCACACACAATCAGATTATGTCTAGTGTAGCATGCCATCATCGCTCTTGGGAACCATACACGGTTGGACGACGTCGGGCGTCGCATGACATCATCGCCCTTGGAAAACATACACAATCAGACCACGTCGGGCGTGGCATGCCATTATCTCCATTGGGCAGCACACACGTTCAGAAAGCGTCAGGCCTGGCATGCAATCATGTCATAGGGCAGCACACACAATCGGAAGGCATCGAGCATAACATGCCAGCATTGCCTTTGGACAACACACACGATCGTACGACATTTCATGTGTCATGCCATCATCGCCCTTAGAAAGAATATAAGATCACACTATGTCGGGCGTGGCATGCCATCATCGCCCTTAGGCAGCAAATGGTCGGACGACGTCGGGCGTGGCATGCCATCATCTCCCTTGGACAGCACACACGGTTGGACAACGTTAGGCGTGGTTGACATCATTGCCCTTGGACTGCACACATGTTCGGATGACGTCGGGCGTGGCATGCCCGCATGTCCCTTGGGCAGAACGCAAAGTCGGATGATGTTGGGCGTGGCAAGCCATCATTACCCTTGTAAAGCATACACGGTCAGACAACGTCATGTGTGGCATGTTATCAACGCCTTTGGAAAGAACACACGGTCGGACGACATCGAGCGAGGTATGCCATCATCGCCGATTTTCCAAAAAAACCTCTTTTAACCCATTCAATTTTGAATTTCCCCCAATTATGAAGAAAATTGTAAATCTTTATTGCTACGAATATGATAAAAAAAATAGATGTTGGAGTTCGGAATACCTTGGTAACACATCCGAGAATATCAATTTTAATGTTAAAATAATCAATTTTGTGATAAAAAACTTTTATCACATTCTGTTTTACATTTCCCCTAGTTTTGCAAACATAGTTGGAAGACGTCGAACATGGCATGACATCATTGCCCTTGGACAGCACACATGATAGTACTATGTCGAGCATGGCATGTTATCATGGTCCTTGGGCAGCACACACGGCCAGACGATGTCGGTCATATAATGCCAACATCGCCCTTGGACAGCACATACATATAGATGACGTCTGGTATGGCATGTTATCATCGCCCTTAGACAGCACACATGGTTAGATGACGTTGGGCATTGCATGATCGCATGGTCCTTAGGCAACACACACTGTCGGACAACATTGATCGTTACATGCCATCATCGCCTTTGGAAACCACACACGATTGAAGTACGTCCAACATGGCATGCCATCATAGCCCTAGTGCAGCACATACGGTTGGAAGGCGTCGGGCGTGGCATGCCATCATCGCCATTCGACAACACACACGGTCGGACGATGTCAAGCTTGGCATGCCATCATCACCCTTAGACTGCACACGCAGTCTGAGGACGTAGGGCGTGGCTTTCCCGCATGGGCCTTGGGCCGGATAAATGAACGGACAACGTTGTGCATGACATGCCATCAACTCCCTTAGGCAGCACATACGGTCGGTTATGTCAGGCGTAGCGTGCACGCATGGTCCTTGGGCAAGACACATCGTCGGATAACGTAGAGTGTCGCATGCCATCATCGCCATTGGGCAGCACACACAATCGGATGACATAGAGCGTGGCATGCCATTATCGCCCTTGGAAAGCATACACGATCGGACGACGTCAGGCGAGGTATGTTATCATTGCCCTTGGACAGAACACACGATATGACAACGTCGAGCGTGGAATCCTCGTAAGGACCTTGGGCAGCACACACGGTCAGATGATGTCGGGCGTGACATGAAATCATCGCCCTTGGGCAGCACACACGGTCGGACGACGTCGGGCAAGATATGCCATCATCACCCTTCGGCAACACACACGGTCAGACGACTTCGGGCGTGGCATGCCATCATCGCCCTTGGTAAACATACACGATCAGATTACATCGAGCGTGGCAACCCATCATCGCCCTTGGGATGCACACTCGGTCGAACAACGTCGGGAATGGTATGTCCTCATCTTCCTTGGACAGCACATATAGTCGGACGACATCGGACATGACAGTCCATCATCACCTTGGACTACCCATACGGTTGGACGACGTCGGGCGTTGCATGCCCGCATGTCCGTTGGGTAGCACACACGTTAGGACGACATCAAACATGGCATGCCATTATCGCCCTTAGACAGCGTAAACGGTCGGAAAACGTCGTCGCCATTGGATAACACACACGATCGGACTACGTCGGGTCAGGCATGCAATCATGGTCCTTGGCCAGCAAACACGCTCGAACGAGTTCGGGCGTCGCATACAAACATCGCCCTTGGACAATACACGTAGAAAGACGACCTCAGGATTGGCAGGTCATTATTTCCCTTGGACAGCATGCACGGTTTGATGACGTCGCGTGTGGCATGATG